>NC_048599.1:68230061-68535483 GCF_003668045.3 Cricetulus griseus
TGTGGTCATGGTGTCTCTTCACAGCAATAAAAACCCAAACTAAGACAAAGGGTGATGGTATTAGAAGTAGGAGCCTTACAAAGATTGTGAGGCATCAGATTAATGACTTAGTCACTGCAGTCTCCTCTTCCATCATGTGAAGATTTAGCAAGAAGTTACCACCTATGATGCAGAAATCATTCTCCCACCAGACACCAAATATGCCTTCATCTTGGATTTCCTTTCAAGAAGTAAATTTATATCATTTGCTACTTATGTATTCTACAATATTTGTTCTGATTGCCCAGTAGGTCAACATGTTATTATTTTGTAGGAGGGTCCTATCATTGGGCACAAATCACTATCCAGGAAGCTTTGGGCCATTTGTAAAGACAATAACAAAAACTCAGGGGCAATGAGGAAACTGTATACTACTGTATATTACTTGAGTTCATGAAAGGCAACATCATTGAGAATGCCTTTAACAATACACTGAAAATCATAATGCAAGCAAAGGCAGTCCTTTCACCACAGATGAAGCTCAGAGTGGCCTGGGCATTTGGCTTCTCTAACCGGAAAGCTCTCAGCCTGGGTTGCTATCTTTTTAGGCAGAACATTATCTGGATTAGATTCTATGGCTGTAAACTGATCAGTGCATCTCTACATGCTGTCAAGCATCTAAGTTCAAGCAATCGAGCTATTTTAATCAGATTTCTATAATTTTCTGTCTGCAGGATTCCATTCAGAACCCTTTGGAGAAAAGTGTCCTCAGGAAGTAGTGGGATTTCAAAAAGCCTCTTTCTTGTTTCCTGAGGCCAAAATGCTAAAAAGATGGAGATTTCTTTTGTGCAGAGATGCCTATGAATCCCAATATTTGTTATGGAAACATGCTGAAAAGTGAAGAAATGTAAATGGGAATTCTGTTTTTGAATGGTGAACAGTACAACAAATATGCTCATAACTCATCTGGAGAGTGAGAAAAGAGGATGGCTGTATGACCAGTATTAGGGACAATAATGAATAATATGATATTAATATAACATCATAATAATTATAATGATAATTATATGATTAAGGGATTGGAATAAAGTTGAGAAATTGCATAGACCTTTTCAAATTCCAGATCTTTCACTTACTAGTTTTGACAACTTACTGAAATAGCTTAGCATTTTTACTCTTTGTTTCTGTGTGTGTGTGTGTGTGTGTGTGTGTGTGTGTGTGTGTTTTGCATGTTGTATATGTGTGTGGTGTTACGGGTTTTGAATGAATGAGTATATGGCTGTGTGCCTCCATGCAAACCATGGACACTATACAGAGAACCCAGAGAGATGTCCAGATGTCCAGACAGGGTCACCTTCTGGACCAGAAGCTTATCATTTTGTTCGGGATGGTTAGTCCCCATGCTGGGGTTACAGACATATTCATATATGACAGCCTTTTTACATGGTATCTGGGGATTCAAACCCAGGTCCTTATAGTTGATGAAGTTTTACTCACTCAGCTGTCTGCCCAGCCCCTAGATTTTTCTTTTGAACTATACATTTGCCTTTTTGTGGCAAATGAATCTAGCAGATTTGCTTATTCACAAATGTTAACCCCTCAAAGGATTTTAAGTTTTAGTTTGTTTTGTAGATATGGTAGGTATGTTTTAATGTGTAATAGTTACATAGTACTCTAGATTTCCTCCTTAATTTTTTTTTGTCAAGTGCTACTTACTCTTCAGTGCAAACAAGTCTTGGGCCAAATCCTAAATGAAGTAGACAAAAGAAGTCATTGAACCCATTCTGTACGTATAAAAAAAATCACAGCTCCTTGTAATTCATGAATGAATAAATGCATGACTAGATGAATAAATGTAAGAAGGCCTTGGAGTATGTTGCCAAACAAAATCTGAACAGTTTTTCATTGAGATTTTATAGCAACTGCATGACAAGCTTGTGGATAAGATGGTATGAGTGTCATGGCATCATTGTAATCAAAGAAATGTCTTACATAAAGAACAGAGTGAAGAGATTCCATATGGACCTGAAGGGAAAAGGACACTTTGTAAGTTCACTTCTGGGCATGACAGAGTCTCCATTTAAGACTGAAATGTTCTGTTATTATGGTAAATTTTATGAATCATTATTTATTTATCATTTTTAATTTTTTTTGGGGGGGGTTTCCGAGACAGGGTTTCTCTGTGGCTTTGGAGTCTGTCCTGGAATTCACAGAGATCTGCCTGCCTCTGCCTCCCGAGTGCTGGGATTAAAGGTGTGTGCCACCACTGCCCGGCTGATTTTTAATTTTAATTATCTTCCTTTTGGTTTACATATTTTGTATATTGCCTGAGAAGTATTTCTCTAGGTCAAGGTTGAAAATGTATCCTTTATTTTTCAAATGTTTTAAAATTTTGTCTCAATAACTATTTTGTACATGGTGTGAGGTAGAAAGGCAATTTTATTTTTCTCATTGCAACTAATCATTTTTGTAGAAACAAAACTCGTGTCAAGTGTCCCAGCAACTAAATATTACTTACTTTGACCAAACTTTTGATCAAGGGTATTTGGTGTTGGGAGTACACATATCAATGCAATTTCAGCCTCTATCTAATGTGGTTGGGAATTTTTAGGGAAGAAGTTCTTCCCTCACTCTCCCTTTTCCTATACTTATCTACAGTCAAACTGAGACAGACTTAAGTTACTTTTTTGATTGTAAATTTATTGCTTAGTGAGGATACCAACATTTGGGGTATCTGTCTTATTTATTCTATGATTTTACTTTCTGATGTTTCCTTACTAGCGTCATACATCACTTGTGGCCCAATAAAATCAAACTTTATATCACCAGGAACAAGAAATTTCAGCACTATTATCTAGCTTTATTATTGATTTTGACCTCAAGGACTTGAAATTCCCTCTGCTAAGGGAACTGAAGTCTGAAATTCATGGTAGTTTCTCTGTGCATTAAAACAGATCTAAAAGTTTTAGGGCTAAAAGTACTTTCTACCAAGCCTGATGTGCCAGGTCCTCTGGCAGGTAGTGAAGGGACCAGCTCCCCATTTCAGCAGCCATGACAGTAATACATGCTTGCTATGACCATGTCTTAGTCACTAGAGGTTAGGTGCCTGCCGGTGGTGCTATGCTTTATGACTCTGGGTGTGCTTTACGGACAAGCACACAGCCATGACTCACAGAGCATAGCAACTACCCTGGGAGGGCCTATGGGCCATAACAACCAGTTGGCCAATCAACACAGGGCAAGCCCTCCAAGCCTAGAGACACACCAATCATGAGCCTGTGCGTACCCCTAGACACTCCCCTTACGCTGCCCTACAAGATCTCTCTCTGCAGCCGGTTCGAACTGTCTTTTGTAGCCAACTGCCATGGTGGGTGGACAAAAGATCCGAGCTAACATGGGGTTAGCTCGTTAAATTACAATAAAGCCTCATGCAGTTTGCAGCAAGCTCTCGAATCTGCCTGGTGATTGGGGTGACTGCAGTCGTGGCCTGGGACTCAGGATACCTGAGTTTTCTGGGGGTCTAACAGTAGGACTATGGAAGGGCCAGTCCAGCCAGTTGCTTCCTGGGGCTGAGTGGGATGGAGAGTGTGGACAACCTAGTTACCTAGTTACCTGAGAGAACCACACTGAGTCTGGAGACTTGTCAAAGCAGGAGCTCTCTTTATTGCATCAGGCAGATACTTATATAGGGTCGAGGAAGTGGGTAGGGACCTCAGGATGGGGTGAGGTGTAAGGGTCAATAATATTTCACCACGTTAGCAGTAGATGGGCAGAGGCAGTTTTGCTGAGTCATGTCTATGTGGAAGTGATAGGCCAAAGACAGGTTGCCAAACTCTAGCTTGGAAGTTCTGCTAGGCCTTATGTCCAGGCCTTTTAGTCCCAAGCTGAATTTCTAAACTTGATCTCCATGATTTCTATGGTAGAAGCTGAGAACTGACTTCCATTGTTCTGACTTCTAAAGGCATGCCATGGTCACACACACACACACACACACACACACACACACACACACACACACACACACAGAGGCACACAGGCACACATGCACACATACTCAAAGTGCAACAAATATTAAAACAAAATATTAAAAGTTTGAATTCAAACTTATAGGTGTCCATAGCATGAAGATATCTGATAAACCTAGTCTTTCATGTTAAAGTTAGAGCCTATTTTTTTTCTTTTACTCGTTGATCCAAGTAAAAGTAATTTTGTTATAGTATAGAGTATGGTAGGGATCTTGCTTTATCTATAGTGATTTTATCTATAGTGATTCACTGTTTATTAATGATTCATAGAATGTATAATGCAAATAAAAAATAAAAATAAAACTATAATGCAAATTCTTGATATGTACTAGTGAAATGAGCACTGAAACAAGTATAAATGAAATGTAGTTTCCATCTTGAAAGATGTACTCAGAAGAATTACAAAAATACTCCAATTATGGAGAAACAATTGTATATCCAGACAAAAAGGAATTTAGATATCCAAACAGTCATGGCCAGAGAAAAACATCTTTGTGACATATTTTGTTCAAGCTTTCAAAAATACAAAACCATGAAACAATAAACAACCCATCAACAAAGACAAAAGTATGACAACAACAACAAACAACAACAATAATAGTAATACATTGCTTGTCAAAATCCCCGCCCCCCAAAATCAGGAAACACATGATTTATTTCAAACCCTGAAAGTAAATAACTTTCCACTTCAGTTGCTAGAGTCAGCAAAAATATCTTTAAAATTGATGAAGAAATTTGACATTTCGAGACAATTACAAATTAAGGCCATGAAGATATCGTCATGAACACTAAAACAACAATGCAGAAGATCTTAAAAGAATACTCTACAAAGACAGGGAAGAAAGAAAGTCTTATCAAGACAACACAGGGAAAAATAAATTTAATGAGAGGAATACATGATCAAGAGACAAGAAAGGAACCAATCATCTCCAACACAGTTGTGATGACTAATGTTAACAACTTGAAAGAATTTAGAAACATTTGGGAGACAAGCATCTGGGCAAGTTTGTGAGGGATTATCTTGGTGAGGTTAATGTTGGTTATTTTGAGCTGGGGAGACACACCTTAATTGTGGCCTGTACTACTCCCTATGTTTGGATTCCAGACTGAAAATAAAAAACTAAGATGAACACAAACAATCATCACTCTCTTCTCTCTGACTACTGGTTTAATGTGACCCACTGACACCTTGACTTCTTTGCTATGACCAAGTCTATCCTGGAACTGTTAAAATAAATCCCTTTTTCCTTAAGTTGTTTTTATCAGAACATTTCATCAGAGCAGAGAAAATATACTAGAGACAAAAGTAGACAAAACAGCAACAAACACACTGAGAGTAAGAGAGAGAGAGGGAGAGAGAGAGAGAGAGAGAGAGAGAGAGAGAGAGAGAGAGAGAGAATCCAATCAACCAGAATAAAATGCCAAAAATTATAAGAGTCATCTAACCTCGATCAAAAAAAGCAAATGTAAATGGCCTCAACCAACCAATGAAAAGATATAGACTAGTTGGCTGGACTAAAGAACAAGATACAGCTATTGTCTTCAAGAAATATATACCTCATTGGTAAAGGTACCTAAAGATTGGGAATCAAGGGATGAAATCAAACTATGAAGTGGATGGAACCTTGAAACCAGAAGGAATAGCAATTCTAACATTTGATAAAGTCAGAAGTGGTAAAGAAGCCATTACATGCTAAGAAAGGGATTTATGAACAAGAACTTGTAAATGTTTCTGTGCTGCATATCTGTGCTCCTGATCACACAAAACAAACATTGGTAGTATAGTCTCTGATGGGTCTCAATAGAAGAATTGTGGGTGATTTCAGTACCCAACTTTTGTCTTCTGAGAGGATATCCAAACTAAAAATATACAAATAAAATGTAGAGCTAAGTTACATATACCACGGATCAAATGGACTTAACAGATATCTAAAAACTATATTCACCAGCCCCTGGAAATGCCTCTAAAATATAACACAACACATGTACGATGACAGTCTTAATAGATACAAAGGAGCTGAGCAACTTTTTGTATAAGTACAGGAGAATAATGTTTAAAAATTCAATGGCAAGAGCTATCGAAGAAATGATACAAACACTTGAAGACTGAACAATATTTTTGAATGAAGAAGCTGAGGAAAACAAAAGGAAATAAACATTTCTGCAATGAAGTAAAAATGGAAAAATAACTTACCAGAATCTTTGAAGTACAGCTTGGGGCATTTCTAAGAGGAAAGCTTAGAGATGTGAAGGTTTACAATAAAAGACTTAGTAAAGAAAAAAAAAAAAAGAAGATTTCAAATAAATTACCTAACCATGCACCGCAAGTTCTAAAGAAATAGCTAAATCTAAAAGCTGTAGGCAACAAGAATGTAGAACAGGACAGAAACTAATGAAATGGAAACTAAAGGATCGTTATGTAGTGTAGAATCGAGCAAATAAAAGTATTTTTTTATCATTTTTTGAAAAGATAAACCAGATTGGGAAACACTTAGATAATCAATTTAAAAGAAAAAGGGAGAAGACCCTAATTAATAACATTATAAATGAAAAATGAGTAGAGAATACTTTGAAAACTTACATTCCAAAAATCCTGCAAAAAAAAAATCTAAAATAAATGGGCGAAATAAAACTAAGAAGATACAGTTTAAACAGAAGCCTGGAGATTACAGTGGTAATAACGAACCTCTCAGGTATCTGATCTTCTCTATTAGTCATTGGTCCTGTTGCTGTGACAACCCTGACAACAACAACTTCAGGAATGGCAGGTTTATTTTGGCTCGTAGTTCTAGGATTTATCCATCACTGCTGGGATGTCATGGCAACTAGTCACATTGCAACCATGTTCAGAAAACAGAGAACAGTGAATGCTGGGGCTTGGCTCACTTTTCTTTTTTTATTTAGTCAAAGACCCAGTCCTGGAATGGTACTGCCCACATTTAGGTTGGGCATTCCTACTTCACACACATGTCCAAAGCTTTGTTTCCATGGCAATTACAACTTCCATTAAGCTGACAATTAAGATTAACCATCTAAGTGTAAAAAAATGCACATATCAATGAGACAACCTCCATAATAAATCACATTGAGAAAACTATGTTTATATAGTGAACTAGATTCATGTCTCTCAATCTGCACAAAAATCAATTCAAATCTCATCTGTGGCCTAAAACACCCAAACTGCTAGATTAAACATGGTCAAAATACTTTTAAGATATAGGCATAGGCATAGGCATGGGCATTCTGAAAAAGACTCTAATAGCATAGTAAATAGCTAATAGCATGATTCCAATATTGGAAAATGGGATTTGAAAATATGTGACTGGTGGCATCTTCAGAACAAAGGAAATAATGAGTGGAGTGAATGGCAGAAAACTTTGCCAAATATGTATTTGGGTTAATATATAGAATCTGTAAAAAAATCTTCAAAAACCAACTACAATTACACTAAATCTTCCAGTGAAAACATGGGTTAAAAAAATCAAGAAGAATGGCGAGACTAGAAACAAAGAAACAAACAGAAAACAAGTTTGGTAAGGATGTGAAGGAAGAGGAACTGTTATGTTCTCGAGTAGGAATAGAAACTGGTCCAGCCACTGTAGAAATCGGTATGGAGACTCCTCAAAAATCTAATTATTATATGATCCATGATACCAATCCCGAGATGATACCCCAAAATCATCCTATCATGGATCCGTGCATATTTGTGTTTAGTGCTGTATTATTTACAATAACCAAGATACTGGACCAGCTTAGAGGTGTATAAAAGTGATACACATATACAATGGAATTCTATGTAGCTCTAAAGAAAAATGAAGCTAGACATTTAGAGGAAAATGGATGGAACCAAAACTCATTGTGTTACATGAAATAAAGCACACTCAGAAAGAAGTTATTTTGTGGTTTTACATATGCTAAATGTAGATATGTATGTGTGTTGCATGATATGCATGTAGAAAGTGCACCATGAGAAAGAAAGAAGGTTAAAGAAACAAGAAAGGGTAGTGGAATGTATGCCCTGAAAGCAGAAGGGAGAAATGTTTGAGAGGGAGGAGGGTGCAGCAAGAAGGCAAGAGAGATAGATGATCAGGAGGGCAGTATGTGAATGGGGGGCAATTAAGAACAAGAACAAAGTGCACTGATACAGATGGATAGAGATGTTACAATGAAGCCTATTTCTTACTATGCTAACAAAAGATAACTAATTAGGGAAAACATACATATATACAAATACGCTTTTGAAATTAAAAAATGCAAAGAATTAATAAACAGTCTCCAGCCAGTCCTTCATGCACACAGGAGCTCCACTTCGCTAGGCATCTTAACGCAGGAAGTATGTGCACCATTCAGATCCTTTTCCAATAGTGGATAAAATATAAAAAGACTAGAATTTTAAAAGAGAATCAATGTGTATTTTTATAAATGCAATTGTTGGCATACAGACATAAAGACATTTCTTAAGGATCGTTTACATGAATCCAATTTTCTTGCTTCTACACAAGAAGCAACATTTTGGGTGATTTTTCTCCCCAAAAGCTAATTTTTAAGCTTTGTAGAGTAGGTGCCAAGTGGTATTTTAAAAACACACATTTAAAAAAAGAATGTGAAGCTTTGCTTAGAATACAGATGGAGCCTTTGTCAATTGAAGGCATTTTGCCTAAGGACACAGAGAAAATCACTTTCTCATAAACACACAAACTCACTCTTCTGTGTCTGGTCATCTTAATTTTGGAGGGTGAGGAGAAGCAAAATCAGGGGCTCAAATTTCAGTTGTTTAGCAATTTCATACCTCTCGTTTTGTATCAATCTTGTTATAAAATTTAGACACTCAGATTAACATTATAATTTTTATATGACAGAGTTCCAAAGAGTTTTTATTGATGTCTTTTGTGTACAGAAAGTGACATTTTATTCTATCTCCAATTCTAATAAATGTTTTCCATATCTCTTCATTGTAGTCTCCTGAAGTATTAAATATATCAATAATGGGGAAATAGTGTGATTATAAGAAGTCATCCCTTGTGTTTTGTAGTGTTAACATACAGCATTTACAATTCGAAATGGGGGCTGGAGACATGGACAGCAATTAAGAGAACTTGCTGCACTTAAAGAGGACCTGGTTTTAGTTCTTATTGCCCACATGGTGGCTTAAAACCATCTGTAACTCTAGTTTCAGGGTATCAGAGGACCCAACATTCTATTCTGCCCTCTTTGAGAAATGCTTAACTGTGGTACATATATGCATATGCAGGCAAACATTCCTACACATACAAAAATAACTAAATCCTTAGAAATAAATAAATGGCAAAATATAAAAAAGAAAATAAATTATTTGAATGATAAATATCAGCCAAAATGTGAGAATGCCTTTTGTCTTTAAACCCTTTATCACCTATTTGCTACAAAATTCCATGAAATTTCTATTAGGAGGATTGTAGACATTCTTCTTTATTGACAAGGAAATGTGACTATTACAAATCGTGAGGTGTAAAACTCAAGCTGTAATATTCCATTCTTTTTTTTTTTTTACATTTACTTGTGCGTTAGTGTACATATGTGTGTGTACACCTGTAGAGATCATAGAACAACTTATGCAGGTTGGTTTTCTCATTCCACCATGTGGGTTGCAAGGATTGAATTCAAGTCACTGGTCTTGGTAGCAAGCACCCTTATCTGATGAACAATCTTGCTGTCCCAGCATCCCATTCTTGCAAGAATAAATTTGTATACAAGCAAAAATGGCTGAAAGAATTAAACCCTAATGGCTTTTCAGCCTTTAGGGTAGAGTCAGGTGTAGAATAACGTACAGATGTTAATGGCAGGAAAGGATATCTCTGGTCACAGGGCTGAAGTGCAGCCATTGAATCAGAAGGCTTCGTAGTCATGGGGGGACTGGATAGACTTCTCTATGGCTTCTTGACTTGGCTCTGTCCTCTGTGATAGGCTTAAAACATTCAGGTTCTTCATCTCTGTATAGAAAGGCTGCAGCTATACAGGTCCCCATACTCAACATTGCCAGCAAAGTGAGGAAGACTATCCCCTTGGTCAGTTTCCTGCAGTCCACACAAAAGCTTCTTTCCCAGAGAGTTCTCAGAAAATGCCTGGTTGTTTCTCAGTGGCCCAAATCTGCATAACTTCCAATCAACGGTCAATGTATCTACTGCATAGCAGCTGTACTCATTTGCCCAGTTCCGTTATTCCGAAGTTCAAAAAGTCTGGTCAAGTACACAGGTCCTCTCTCCACTATTTCTAGAAAATGCCACTTTTCTCCCCTTACCCCCAACAAATTTGAAAACACTATTTCCATTCCATCTGGAAATTTTTCCTTCCAAAGGCCTGGATCAGTAAAATTTATGTTATGTAGTTTTGCATGCATACACCTTTTCTTGTGAATTGCAACCACTAAAACACCAACTAGGAATATTTATACAAATTTGTATTACATTTATTAATTTATTCATTCATTATGGTCTGTAGGATTCTGATCAGCAGGACTTGCCAAGCTTCCCAGCCTCATGCCACACTTTCCTCTTTCTAGCTTGCTGTGCTTTGCTGTACAACAAATACTTCATGCTGCTTCCTTTTTTTGGTAATGCTGTGCTCATATCCTTCTCCCAATGCCATTTCCCCATCTCTTCCACAAGATAGACTATTTTGTCTTTTACATGCACCCTTGAAGGTCACTTTTTAAGGGAAATTTTCTCTGACTCCCAAAAGATTTTGTCTTTTTGCTATCTACTTTTACAGGATCTTGAGACTTATTTCAGTTATATTTAATTATCTTTTTAAATGTCTACTTCTTCCAACAAACTCTAATATAGTCATAGGTGTTCATAGATTATTCATTCTGTTTTGAATAATCAGTTGTGGATATTTCCTACTACAATGGTGTTTTTCTTGTTAATAATCCTTATTTTTAAAAATTTGTCTCTCATACATTATATCTCAACCATAGTTTCCCCTTCCTCCAGTCCTCATAGTTCCCCACCACACACTACCCCATTCATCTGTTTCCCTTCAAAAAAAGAGCTGGCCTCCCAGGGGTATCAACCAAACAAGGCATGCCAAATTAACAATAGGACTAGGTATAAACCATCATATCTCATATCAAGGTTTGGCCAGGAAACACAATAGGAAGAAAAGGGTCCCAAGAGCAGGCAAAAGAGTCAGAGACACCTCCCACTGTTAGCAGTTCCACAAAGATACCCAGCTACACACACCCAGCTACTGTATAACCGTAATTTATATGCAGAGGACCTAGTTCGAAGCCATAGAAGATCTATGATTGTTGGCCCAGTATCTGTGATCCCCTATGAGCTCTGCTTAGTTGATTCTGTGGTGTCCATCTGGCTTCATTCTCCTCTTCTGTGGAGTTCCCTTGGCTCCACCTAGTGTTTGGATGTAGGTAGGTCTTTGCATCTGTTACTATGCTGGATGACACTTCTCTGATGACAACTGGGCTAGGCACTGATCAATGAGTATAGCAGAATATCATTAGTAACCATTTCATTGAAAACATTTTTGGCCAGTTTTATCTTGTGTCTCTGGACTGTCAAGCCAGCCCCTGGTTCCTAGGCATGTAATCACTATCAGGTATGAACTCCCTCTTGTAGTGGTAGCCTCAAGTTGGACCAGTTATTTGTTGGCTACTCCCACAAGTTTTGCACTACCATTACCTCAGAACCTCTTGTGGACAGGACAGAGTGTAGGTTGAAGTTTTTCGACTGATTTAGTGTTCTACTCACACGGCTGGAAGCCTTGCCTGGTTATAAAAGACTGATGCTTCAGGCTCTGTATTGTCACTCCCCCATCCCCTGGTGTCCCCCAATACCAATCATCTCTCCCAGCACTCTTTCCCTCTATCATCCCCTGACCTGATCCCTCCTATTCCCATCCTCAGCTGCTTCCAGTGCCCCTGCAAATTCTATTCTCTTTCCCTTTCCCAAAGATATCCATGTGTCCTTGCTAGAGCCCTCCTTGTTACATAGCCACTCTGGGTCTATGGATTTTTAGCATGATTATCCTTTACTTATTAGATAATACTCACTTATAAATGAATACATACCATGTTTGTCTTTCTGGGTCCAGATTACCTCATTCAAAATCATTGTTTTTTTTTAGTTCCATTCATTTGCCACAAATTTCATGATGTAATTTTTTGACAACTGAGGAATGCTCCATTGTATAAATGTACTATATTTTCTTTATCTATTCTTCAGATGAGGGGCATATAGGTTGTTTCTAATTTCAGGATATTATGAAAATGCCATTATGAAACATCATCTTAAATGAGGTAACCTGAACCCAGAAAGACAAACATGGTATGAACTCACTTATAAGTGGGTATTAGCTAATAAGTAAAGGATAATCATGCTAAAATCCACAAACCCAGAAAGGCTAGTTAAGCAAGTGTCCTTGTGGTAGCTTGGAGCTTTCTTTGGGTATATGACCAGTAGTGGTACACTACTCTTGGTCTTTAGGCAGATGGATTCCCAATTTTCTGAGGAACCATCATATTGGTTTCCAAAGTGGCTGTACAAATTTGCACTCCCACCAGCAATGGAGGAGTGTTCCCCTTGCCCCACATCCTTGCCAGCATGAGTGCTCACATGAGTTTTTGGTCTTAGCTATTCTGACAGGTGTAAGATGGATTCTCAAAGTAGTTTTGATTCACATTTCCCTGATGGATGAGGATGGTGAACATTTCTTTAAGTGTTTCTCAGCCATTTGAAATTCCTTTATTAAGAATTCGCTGTTTAGATCTATACTACATTTTAAAATTGAATTATTTGGTTTGTTGATGTCTAGTTTCTTGAGTTCTTAATACATTTTGGATATTAGACATCTATCAGACGTGAAGTGGTTAAAAATCTTTTCTCATCATGTAGGCTGATGTTTTGTTCTATTGGTGATATCCTTTGCCTTGCAGAAGCTTTTCAGTTTCATGGGATGCCATTTATTGATTTTGTTCTTAGTGCCAGCATTATTGGTGTTCTGTTCAGGAAGTTTTCTCCTGTGCTGGGGCATTCAAGGCTGTTCCCCACTTTCTGTTCTAGTAGGTTAATGTGTCTGGTTTCATGTTGAGGTCTTTGATCCACTTGGACTTGAGTTTTGTCAGGGTGATGGATATGGATCTATTTATATTTTTCCTATATGCTGACATCCAGTTTGACCAGATAATATGCTAAAGATGCTTTCTTTTTTTCCATTGTATAATTTTTGGCTTCTTTATCAAAACTCAGGTGTCCACAGGTGTGTGGACTTATGGGTTTTCCATTTGATCCCATTGATCAACTTGCCTGTTTTTATGTGCTAAAACCATATGGACCTGGACTTTTTTTATTGGAAGAATTGTAATGACTGCTTCTATTTCCTTAGCTATTGTAGGTCTATTTAAATTGTTTATCTGATCTTGATTTGACTTTGGTAAGTGGTATCAACTGAGAAAATTGTCCATTTCTTTTACCTTTCCCAATTTTGTGGGGTACAGGTTTTTAAAGTATGACCTAATGAGTCTTTGAATTTCCGTGGATTTTGTTAATTTGAATATTTTCTCTCTACTTTTTAGTTAGTTTGGATAAGGTTAGTCCATTTTGCTGATTTTCTAAAATAATCAATTCTTTCTTTCATTGTTTCTTATCTCTATTTCATTGATTTCAGCCTTCAGTGTGATTATTTCCTGCCATCTACTCCTTGTGGGCGAGCTTGCTTCTTTTTGTTCTAGAGCTTTTAGGTATGTTGTTAAAATTGCTAGTATGAAATCTCTCAAAAAATTTTCATGAAGGCACTTAGTGATGTGAACTTTCCTCTTACCACCATTTTTGTTGTGTTTGAAAGTTTGGATATGCTGTGCATTCTTTTTTTATTGAATTCTAGGAAGTTTGTAATTTCTTTATTTCTGCCTTGACCCAGTAGCCATTTAGTAGAGAGTTGTTCAGTTTCCATGAGTTTGTAGGTTTTTTTGTGGTGGTCTGATAGGATGCAGGAGGTTATTTCCATTTTTCCTGTATCTTGCTTTGTAACAGAGCATGTGATTGATTTTGGAAAAAGTTCCATGAGGTTCTGAGAAGAAGGTGTATTCTCTTGTGTTTGGGTGAAATGTTCTGTAGATATCTGTTAGGTCCATTTGGTTCATAATGTCTATTAGTTCCATTATTTTTATCGTTAGTTTTTATCTGGATGACCTGTTTACTGGTGAGAATCGGGTATTGAAGTGTCCCACTATCAATATGTGATGGTTGATGGGTAATTTAAGCGTTAGTAGTATTTCCTTTACAAATGCGGTGCCGTCCTGTTTGGGGCATGGTTGCTAAGAATTGAAAGATCATCTTGGTGGATTTTTACTTTGATGAGTATGAAGTGCCCTTCCCAATCTCTTTTGATTACTTTTTGTTTGAAGTCTATGTTGTTAGCTGTTAGAATGGCTACATCAGCTTCTTTTTTCAGATCCATTTGCTTAGAAAATCTTTTTCCATCCCTTTCCTCTGAGGTAATGTCTGTCTTTGATATTGAGGTATGTTTCTTGTATGTAGCTGAAAGATGGATACTATTTTTTGCATCTATCCTGTTAGCTTGTGTCTTTTATTGGGGAATTGAGATATTGATGTGTTACGATAAATCTTTCTGCCAAAAGCCTCTGAGCCCCACCGCCACGTGTAAGCTTTTCACCAGCTGCCTGCCTGAGTTAGGGCCCAAATGAATACACAGAAACTTGTATTAGGTACAATGCTGCTTGGCCAATGACTAGGATTCTCATCTGTTAGCTCAGTCTCAATTATCATAAATCTATATATTTTATAAGACTTATCTTATCGGATGCCTTATTGGCGTCCCTCCTTGCCAGCGGATCACATCGTGCCGCTGGAGGAGGCGAACGGGAAAAAGGGGCCCTTCCTGTTTCTCCTTCGCTTAAATATGAGTCTCCTTGCTATGTCACTTCCTGCCTGGATCAGCACTTCTCTACTACATTTCACAGAATCCTCTTTGACTTCTAATCCCGTCTAACTTGCTGTCTCATTGGCCAAACAATATTTTATTCAACAATCAATAAGATAAACATACACAGAAGTACCCCCATCATTGATGATCAATGCATATTAAATCTTATATTTTTGTTGTTGATGATGATAATGTTGGTAGTGTGTGTGTGTATGCATGTGTGTTTCCTTTTTCTCTTTTTCTGGATTTTTTTTCTGATGTGAGATTATTTATTTCCTGTGTTTTCATAGGTGTAGTTATCCTCCTTTGGTTGAACTTTTCCTTTTAGTTCCTTCTGTAGGACTTGGTTTGTGGATTGATATTGTTTAAATTTCACTTTATCATGAAATATCTTGTTTTCTTCATCTATGGTGCTTGAAAATTTTGCTGGGCTAGCATCTGTGTCTCTTAGAGTCTACAAGAATCTATCCAGGCCCTTTTGGCTTTTATAATTTACATTGAGAAGTCATGTGTCTGCTTTTATATATTACTTGGCTTTTTTTTCTCTTGCAGATTTTAATATTCTGTCTTTGTTCTGTATATATGTTTAGTGTTTGGATTTTTATGTGAAGAGGAGACTTTCTTTATTGGTCCAATCTATTTGGTATTTTGTAAGCCTTTTGTACCTTTATAAGGATGTCCTTTTTAGGTTAGGAAAAATTTCTTCTATCATTTTGTTGAAAATATTTTCTGGGACTTTGAGCTGGGATTCTTCTTCTTCTTCTTCTTCTTCTTCTTCTTCTTCTTCTTCTTCTTCTTCTTCTTCTTCTTCTTCTTCTTCTTCTCCTCCTCCTCCTCCTCCTCCTCCTCCTCCTCCTCTTCCTCCTCCTCCTCCTCCTCCTCCTCCTCCTCTTCCTCCTCCTCCTCCTTTTTCTCCTCCTTCTTCCTCCTCCTCCTTCTTCTCCCTTCTTCTCCTTCTCCTTCTCCTCCTTCTCCTTCTCCTCCTTCTTCTTCTTGCAAAGAATTTTATTAACCCATTTCCAAACTTTATTCCCAGACTTCTTCAGCTTAATTTGCTGCAAAGAATGAATTGTGTTTAAGCAAAAACTGAAAAGAGCTGCAATGTCCAGGGGGCTTGGGCTTAAAAATACTAGAGCTCTAGATTTTATCAGACCCATAAACAAAAGAATTTTAAAAAGAAGTCATGATATAAAATAGCAGCTCCTGTGACTTCTGCCAGTGTCACCTTCTTCAGAAGTAGCCTGAATTCTGTTTGCCTCCTTCTTAGAAGTCTCATCAAAATTCTCCACCAGATCTGGGACTTCATCCTCATCATCCTCTCCAGTAGCAAGTGATGCTTTTCTATCCACAGATTGTTTGGGCAAAGCTTCAGCCAGTCTCCTTAAAGTAGTCAGACTGTCTGCCCCAAGCTGGTTTAGGATGCTGGGAAGCATTTCTGTTAGCTGTTTTGTCTCAGCATGGCCTGTAATGTTAAAAGTGTTTGCTGCCAGAGACGCCTGAACTTTACGGTTGTTAAAATGGATCACTGTTCCTTATTTTGTAAATATGTTCACCTCTTCAATACCAGATATATTGTTCACTCCTAATTTCTTTAAGGAGAACTGCAGTTTTTATCGTCTGCTATGGCTGTTCTGTGAAGCACCTTCTTCTTTCTGCAAGAAGTTCCTTTCCCACCAATGCACACTTGTGCCTGCAGCTTGGCCAGTTTTTCCTGGTTCATGATCATTTCTTTCATCTTGTCAGAGTGGAAATGGGGCCTCGCGGGGAACTAGGGTTGGCGCTCAGGGCGCACACAAGCGGGGACGCAAGATGGCAGCTAGAGGCTCTTCTTCTTTTATTCCTATTATTCTTAGGTTTGGTCTTTCACATTGCCCCAGATTCCTGGATTTTTTTGTGTCAGGAATTTTTGTTGTTTTTTTTCCCCTCAACTTCTTAAAGGGATTTATTTATTTCCTTTTTAAGAACCTCTGTAATCTGCATAAAATTGGTTATGAGTTCTATTTCTTGTGCTTCTACTGTGTTGCAATATTTAGGGCTTGCCCCAGTAGGATAGCTGGGCTCTGGTATTGACATATTGCCCTGGTTATTGTTGATTATGTACTTACACTGGCATCTGGCATCTGGGTTTGGGGTGATTTCTGAGTTTGTCTTTGTTGGATGAGTGTTTTGTTACTTGGTTTCTGTTTCCTATTACTTGGTCTTCTGTCTGAGTGGCCTGTGACTTAGAAGAGGGTCTCCATCTGGCTTGGGGTCTGGACTTCTGACAGCTGAGGAGGCCTCTGGTTGAGCAGGGGGTTGGGGTTCTGATGGTTCTGATGGAGCAGGGTCCTTGCTTTTTTTTTTCTTTTAAAGCAACACTGCTTAATTTGGTCTCACCTTTGGAGGAAGCGGTAATATGATCACATCATTTCATTAGTTTTAGAATTCTTCCTTAGAGTAACTTTGTCTTATGCCTTTCTGCCATCTTCTCCTCCAGGCCTTGATCATTTTATCTCCTTACCAAGTATTGTCAATTCATGATTTTGAAGAAACTTCAGTTGCTAGCTTATGTCTTGCTCCATGGTTCTCTGTCTTGTTTTCCTCAAGGACACAGTGAGATAGAAAATAACATTACACAACCATATCTTCATCATGCTTAGGCCTTTCTAATCAGTACTCTAAATACAATACTTCCGTCTATGACTTGCTATACATAGTATAGTGGTTCTGCAAGACTGTACTGCCTAAAGATACCAGACAGGTATTTGTCAATTTTTATTACTATGTTAGTCAGTTTTTGCCATCTCTGTGTATATGACAAAAGCACCTTTAAGGAGGAAAGATTTACCTGGGCTCATGGTTTCAGAGGTTAATTCCACAGTTGGCTGAATATTGATGTGGGCCTGAGGTGAGGGTGAATTTTTAGTAGGAAGTGTGCTGTGCAGTGTAATGACACAACTTATATAGACAAGGAATCAGAAAAGAGGCTTGGGGGTCTGGAGATAAGATATGACAGGATATACTATATTTATTTCCTTGTTTTAAATTAATTTTAAGTTAGCATACAAAGTAATTGCTTTTATCTTGACATAATCATAAGATGAACCTTTTGCCACTTGATTTTAGCCACTTGATTTATCTTTAAATTTTTTTATTTAGAAGTTTTTTTCCATTTTACATACCAAACACAGTTCCACCTCCCTCCCCTACTCCTTCTCCACCCACCACATTGCCCCTCCCCAACTCCCCACCCACTCCTCAGTAAGGGTAAGAACTCCCCTGGGGAGTCAACAGTCTGTTAGCCACTTGATTTCTATGACTGGGCCCTGTCTCTCAATAACCCATGAACTTATAAATGGACTAAACCTTTGATGACTTCTCACTTTCATTAACCAATCGTCAATAGTACAACCAGCTGAGCTTTGGGAGGTGGTAGGTGGTAGGTGGTGAGTACTTACAATCAATTCATAACAACAGCCATTTGAATTTGTTAAAATGCATGGTAAGGTGTTTATCCAATGGAAAAATTACCAAAGCATTTCTAAGATTTCATGTCCATTGTTAAGCTATTTACTGTAAATATTTGAATTGGGGCTTAGTTTCAAAGATGTTTCAATAGATTGCCATGTCAAAAGGCCCATTACCTTTTAATGTAGACTCCAAAAATCCTTTTTAAATGATTTTGTTTATATGACAAGTTCACACATGACTACAGTGTATTATGATACTATTCATTCTGCTTCCTCATTTTCCTCTCCTTCCCCCTACCGTACCCTCTGGGATCCTTCTTTCCACCATGCCTCTCTCTCTCTCTTTAGACTCCAAGATTCTTGGTCATCTTTTCTGAATATTTTGAGACCTCTTTATTAAAAATCTTACACTATTCTGATTGAAACTAAAGAGTTTCTGAATAGCTATTTTGAAAAACCAATTTTGAATATATGGTTATGAATGCTATGGTATGTCTCTATGAGATGCATAGTTAAGACAGTGTTCTAATTGCAAAAATCACATAGACAATGTGGCTTTAATGACCCCCTTTTCCTCGGAACGACAGAAATGTCCTAAATCTAAGCTGTTTGATATGGGGTTACACAGCATCAGAAATTTACTGATGCAACAGGGAAACTTCAGTGTTTCCATTTACATAGTCACATATGGCTAGTACATATTGTGTTTCACAGCAAAGATGTACATGCTCAAAGCATGGAAAGTGGAATGTATAAAAGAAGAATGCAAAGAGATGGCTCATGTATTGCTCTTGCAGAGGACCTGTGTTGGGAGACTCACAGATGGTTGTAACTGCAACTCTAGGGAAATCTGACACTTCTGGCCTCTGTGGACACCTGCCCTTACTTGCAAACTCAGGCAGACTATCTCATACATGTATACATAAGTAAAAACAAAATAAACCTAAAATAAAAGAAGAGTCAAAACTGACTATTGATTTTGGTCCTCTTTTTTCTCTTTTAGGTGACAGAACAATTCAAAGGCAGACACTACTTCTAACATGATATCCTAACTATGTGGGACATTCCACTTCCTAGAAACCTCATCTTCAATACTTAAAAGAGAGACTGCCACAAAAACAATTTATTAAGCATGTTTAAACAGATAATGCCAAGTTCCTTCTCTCTCCTAAGATGCAATGAACTTTAAAGAGCTCTGAATCATGCCAATAATATGAGAACATATCATAGCTGAGCATTTATGGAAATAATGCAGATCCATCTAACTCATCACCTGTTAAATCACAGCTTTGTTTAATTTTCAAGAATGAAGTGATTCATAGTCATTTCGTTCATGGAAGTTGGTGCCAGTTTGTTTCTTTGAGTTTAATCGCCAGCTTCTGGAATTGAGACACAAATATTTTATGCAGGAACTTCCAATCTTGGTTCTCTGTTGAACAGTATCAGTAATTTTGTATTTGGGCTAATAGATCAATTACTGAGAGAATATCTATTGATACTGTTTTTAGATCCCCCTGGGTGTTATATGAAGAATTGGTGGGATCATGTTCAAAGAGACTAGTATTAGCAGTATCTCCTTACCTGCTGGGGCCCTCCTTATTTTACTGTTTCTACACTAGTATAATAGAAATACCCCAAAGCAAGGCAGGTTTGGAAGATGGACTCAGCTAAGGAGCTGGAAGTGGCTTTCTTTAACGGCCTGTATTTCACCATGTCCATGTTAGCTGGGCCATACAAGACCAATACTCAGCCTCATGCAAAGCTACCCATAATCAAGAAAGTCAGACTTATGAGCTGAACCCTACTGTATATCTGCACACCAGAAGAGGGCACCAGATCTCATAATGGATGGTACCAGGAGTGGGGTCCTGTGGGGGAAAAAAAATGCTAGTACAGGGAAAGTCCAGGGTTCGTGTCCCTGTTCGGGCGCCATTGGGTGGGGCTAGGGTGTCTCCCTACACTACTGCAAAATTCCTGCTCTTTCACATTTAAACTTTTGTGGAGGTGAATTTTCATCAAAACTGATGTGAAAGATAATCTTCAGGGCCAAGGGAGAAGGAAAATACATAGCCTGGACTCTTGACAAAGGGAGGCTTTCTGTCTGATGCTCACACTGATTGTGTGTGGGAACCAAAAAAGAAGCCTTCTCTATTCAAGGCTCTAGACATCTTCCATACTCCAGCTTTGGACACTTACCATGCACCAGTACCTGGCCTCATGATATGGGAAGATCTATTTTCAGCACCATTTGTTTTATAAAATCAATTTTAAATAAATTGCTCTTTTAAAAGTATCCTGGTCATGTAGCCTGATTTTCTTTTCTATTGCCAGCCCCAAATAATGACAAAGAGATTTATTAATTATGAAAGTTTGGCCTTTAGCTTAGGCTTGTCTCAACTAGTGCTTATAACTTAAATGAACCCATTTATATTAATCTATGTTCTGCCACGTGGCATTACCTCTCTTTGGTCTTGCACCTCCTGTTTCCTCCTGGTGTCTGTCTGGCTACTCTACCTTCCTTCTTTCCATAGTCCCCTTTGTCTTCACAAGTCCCCCCTCACCTCTTTATAGCTATTGGCTGTTCAGTTTTTATTACACCAATCACAGCAGTACATTTTACACACTGTACAAATATCCCATATTATAATCATTTGCCCACCCCCTCTTCTCAGGCGAGTTACATGGCTTGGTCTATTGGGGAAGCTAAATCTATATTTGGTCCATCAACCAGAAAAGCTCACTGGATGGAGGGCTTACCCACACCCCATATACTACCAGGTCTAAAGCCAGAGCGGGTTTGAGCCTGAGTTCTAAATAATTCAGGGCACCAAGTCACCACCCCTATCATTGTTCTGTGTGCTATGGGGATGTGAAGTTCGGTACAATGGAACTGCTACATTGAGACAGACACATCAGGGGCCAAGATAGGAGATAAAGGAAGAAAATACGTTGAGATCCACATGTTGAGGATCCAATGTTGGAAATCCTAAAGAGGCATCTGTTCCAATAAGAAGCAGCAGGCACTGCACTACAACAGTTCAACATACCCACCCTGAACTAGCCAGGAGATGGCAGTGCCCATAGAAGTGGACCTACATGTATTCAGGGAATCCCTATCCCTGGATGGGCTGCAGATTAAAATTGACTTCAAAAGGAACCCTGAAAAGAAAAGCATCCCCAGCCCCAGCATGGCACACAGCATGAAATTCTTAACTGATATCTAGAATGGAGTAAGAGAGAAACTCACCGGGACCCCTCATATTGCATTGGGGCTGTGACCCAAGACTGGAGGAGCTCTGAAGCTTCTGCTATGGTGGTCATTGTTTCTTTTGTTTTCTCTCCTCTGGAGGCCTTAAAGTTTTCCCAGCTAGAAAATCTTCTCTTCTTAGATAATAATATGACCATGAAATTTTTTATTAAGTATAGGCAGACCCATCATGGTTTTAACAGAAGGTGCACATAATGGTTAAAGACTTTCTTTCATTAAAAAATATTCGGGCACACAGGAAAATAGGAGATTAAGACAGCAATCCTCTATATATCCATCCTACAGATTCAAAAATTAGTGAGTACTTGCCATCCTTTGCTATTTTTTTTTTTTTTTGTGACTGGTGCAAAATGTTTTTAAGTAAAATGTTACACTTGATTGCTATACAACAAGTTAATGCCTAGCTACAAAAACATCAACATTTTGAAAATACCAGCAACTATTGTGAAATAATGATATCCAAGAAAATTTAGGATATTTCCTTTGTATTCTCCAATAGCTACTCAAAATTAAAATTTCTTTAGTATTTGGCAATAGGCTAGAAGAGCCTATTGCCATTGGTGATGGGAATAGAGTCAAAGGATGTTATATACACATATGAAAATTTTATGACCAATTAGTACATACAATTAATATATACTGATAAAAGTAATCTTATAATACTTCTCAAATTTCCCTGTTAGTTAAAATTGTTTAAATCAGAAATCAAACAAAGCTTAAATATTAAAATAACCAACTCAAACCTATTTTCTATTGTATTACACATTCACATTAATTGACATGCTGAAGAAATTAAGACAATTGTCTGAAATTCTAAATTTTTATTTACTTCTTTGTAGAATAGTTTATTTTTATTTTTTATTCCATTCTTTCCATGAAGTTGAAACTAAAGATTTGACTAGATTTTTTTTGTACTACCCTTTTGGTAAGTATACTTCATAAATAGTGATGTGCACTACATGTAATGCTGGTTATACCATCCTTTAAACCTCTCCACAAACTTAAGGAAGAAGATGGGGAGCACTTTGAATCCTGAAGAGATTCTGTTTTCTCATAGGGATGATGGGAATGATAGTAACACACACTTCAAACACCTACTGTGAATATCCTATTGCATAATCTTTGTAGATAACACAAAAGGTGCCTAGTATAGTCAAGCCCTAAATGTTAAGTATGATTATGAAAGGGTCTTGCAGAGTACAGTGTCCTGGTGCAAGACTCTCACATTAATCATTACTGATATCTTTATTAATTATCTTGGCTGACTAAACTATGTACATTTTACTGGTAGACAGTACTGAAGGATGAATGCAAATGACATATGGGCCTTAATACACTGATACTCAGAAAGACAATTCTCTCTGATAAGTTTCAATTCAGGAATAAAAGATAAGCTTCAAGATGGGCAGGTGTCTTGATTATTTCTATTGTGATAAAACAGCATGACCAAAATCAACTTGGGGGTGGGAAGGGTCTATTTCAAGTGAAGCTGGTAGGAACTCAAGGCAGGAGCATGGAGACACAACTGTAGCAGAGGCCATGGAGTAATGCTACTTAGTGGGTTACTCACTCTGGTTTGTTCAGTTTACTTTCATATATACTCTAGGATCACCTGCCCAGAGATGGCATGTCTCTTCCACATCAATTGTTAATCAAGAAAATGCCCTAACAGTCTGTCTATAGGCCGATATGATTAAAGCGTATTCTCAACTGAAGTTTTCTCTTCTAGATGATGATAGTGTTTATGCCCAGTTTAAAAAAACAAACTAGCCAGGACAGCAGGGATTTATTAATTCCTATGTGTAAAGTATATAGATCAGTGCATGGCTCTCAACAATTGATGAAAAGAAGACTTGCCCAATATACAACTTTAAACTGGCTGCTCTCCTACTGTATAGACTTGTGCTCCCACATAACAAGCTACTACTTCCATTTCTGGACATCCCTGTCATCTCCACCATTTAAGGGACTTGTGGTCTTTGCTTTGACTGATGAAAGTCAGATCAACCCTTCCAGGTGTTTCACTTTCCTGTCTCCTAAGGGAGAACTTTTCAGAATGTTTCACTTTATTTCAGTTTTTTGCTCTTCACAACACAGACCTCAGTGTAGCCCCACAAACTGATGCTTATATCTTACAAATTTGTAGGTTGTCTTGATGTCTGACACTTTCTTTTATTTCTTCCAATTAACATACAAACTCTTTGATGACTGGGATGTGTTTTTTTCTTTTGCTATTTCTAGTCCTCTTTCTCAACAGCCACCCTCTCTCCAGTCAGGCACTTGGCACAGAAATTGACCAATGTTAAAACCTAAGGAAAACCTACCTATAATCTAACGTTTCTTTATTACACTTTTTGAAATGCGTCTACATCAACACAACTTCCAGGAAAGATTGGTTGTGGCTTTGCATATAATGATCTCCTGCCAGCCCGTATTGCAATTATCTGGGAAGATGCCTATATCCTAGTTAAACTAACAGAATGCTGGGCTTTTGACTCTTTTATCTCTGTCAACTAGTGGAGGGCTTGACACATGACCAATGCCTAATCAATGATCCATGTTAAAAAATTAAAAGATTAATCAATTTGATAAAAAACCATTTGATTAGGGAGCAGGAGACATAGCTCAGCTGTTAAGAGCACTTGCCTTGCTGGTATCCACATCAGGTGGCTCACAACTGCCTGTAGTTCCAATTCCAGGGGATCCAATGTCCTCGTTTAACCTCCATGACCACCTACACACATGTGGTGCACATACACATACACATAGAATAAAATGAATCTTTAAATTTTTATTAACATTTTGAACTCGATTAGTCAACAAATTGATATGATTAAACTATTTGAATATATATAGAACCAATCTTTTATAAAATATAATTTTGAGGAAGTGGAATTATTGAACCATGTTTGAAAAGGATGAAGAATTGAAACAGACATTGACTACAGAAGATCTTATTATTCTAAGTAGGAATGATATAGTGATTTCTAAGTTCTAAAGAAAAATCTTTCAAGTAGAAATCCATCCAGAAGAGAGAGCTATTTTAACATCAGGAGGTAGCTTTTTTTTTTTTTCACTTTTGGAAATTGCACTATTACTTCTACTTCCCCACCCAGCAATCAAAACAAGGCAACTTCAAACATGAGGAACACAGGACAGAAATCCTCTGTGCTTATGTTGCAGATGTTTCTTGCACACTTTGGAGTGGTGCTCATCAAGGCCAGGTTGAGGCATGTCAAAGCTGTGTCCCACACACCTTTCCTATAATCCTGAGCCCAAGTATAAAACCAGACACTTCCATGTTGGCATCCAAGAGATCTACAGTTTAGTACTTTAAACGTTGACATCTTGTTCTTTGATGGGCCAGTCATATTAAGACAACAACACCATTCAGTTATCCTCATGTGAGAACAGAACAAAACAAAACAAAAGACAGCATTTTATTTTCATTTTAATGGACTTGACCAAGGCCCAGCTTGTGAAACAAAAAGAAAAGCCTCTCTTAAGGGTTGGGAAAAATTGACACTGATGAGTTAACATTGTTTTGTTAAACATTAACTACCATGAGGCATAGCTAATTAGTTTAGAGAGCCATTATTATCCATTGTTCATTGAGTCCTATCTTTCTAAATTTTCACTGATGTAGCATGATGTGTTACTAAGAAAAATATTATGATTTTAATTGCGTTTTGGCATCTCAAAAAGAATATCTCACACTGTTTAACATCTGCAGTCAACAGATGTTTAAACAACTCTCTCAATGACTAGAATTTGGCAAAATGTGCAATTGTTGGAACAGCTTAAAATTATAAATATACTTCTAGGAACACGATACAGGCAGATGAATTACTACTTGTATGTGTTTTATATTAAATATTCAAATATTATATATATCATCCTTCCTTGAGATGACAAGTTTCAGGAAAAGAGCAAGAACAGTCAAGAGGCATTAAAATCACTCTGCCACCAGATAGACCGGTAAGTGGTACTATGTATGCAGTCACAGTCAGTTGCAGAAGGGACCAGGTTTAAAGTGTTGTTATCTAGTGTGGTTAACCACAGAGGTTAGCAGAAGCTAAACTGTGAGGAAGTAAGTTGCTGATCTGGTTTCCCCTTCTCATATTCTTTTTTGGACTCAGATCCCAAGATACTGGATGAAATGAGATTTTTTTAATATGAATGCATTAATCGTGACTTCAAAATAATTGATGATACACTTCTGTTAATTCACGCAAAGATCAAGTTCTCTCTCTCTCTCTCTCTCTCTCTCTCTCTCTCTCTCTGTGTGTGTGTGTGTGTGTGTGTGTGTGTGTGTGTGTGTGTGTGTGTATTGGGGGAGGTATATATTGCCTGTTTTATGAGGCAGGGGTCAGACCATAGAGATGACGGTCTAACGACTATTAGATTTATCATGGTTAGAATGATTTATATCTAGAACTTCAAAAATTGACTTCCGTCAGAACTCTAAGCAATTTATCCTTACTGATGCTTTATGGCAGTTGATATGATGATTAGCAAAGACTCATGTCATTCTAATGTTACTTTCCTTGTACGAACTCCTATTTATGTATTCATTATAAATAATAAAAGTAAATTTTGTTTTTTTCACAATTTCATACATGCTCATTATGTGCGCTGATCACTGTCCCCATCACTGCCATCTCCTTTTTTCTTTCCATCCTCACCATCTCTCTTTGTTAGGTTTCTATTACTGTAATAAAACACATGAACAAAAGTGATTTCATCAACTCAGAAAGGTTTATTTGGTTTACAGTCATAGTCCATCATTGAGGTAATCCTAGGCAGGAACTTAAGGCAGAAATATTGAGATGGGAACTGAAACAAGCAACGAAGGAATGTGGCTTACTGGCTTGCCTCTCATGATCTGCTCAATCTGCTTTCCTATAAAACTCATGATCACCTTCCCAGGAGCACCACCACTCACAGTGGGCTGGGTCCTCCCATATCAATTATTAATTAAGAAACTGCCCTCCAGGATTGTCTAAAGGTCAGTTTAATAGGAGGCATTTTCTTGATTGAGATTCCTTCATCCTTTATTCCAGATGACCCTAGATTGTATTAAGTTGAAAAAAATATAACCAGGACACCATGATTGTAGGAATTCTTGCCCAAGTTTTTACCATGGCTGCCCTTTGTGTCCTATAGATTTTAGACTCAACAATGACTGCAACAGCAACTGTTATTTGAATTTCTAGCCTGTCAGCTTGCCTTACAGATTTGGACTTGTTAGCTCCAATAAATACATGAACTAATTAATTAACACCCCCTTTTCTTTCTCCTTCCCTCTCTTCCTATACCATCTCCATAATCCATTCACACAAAAATTACACACACACACACACACACACACACACACACACACACACACACGAGAGAGAGAGAGAGAGAGAGAGAGAGAGAGAGAGAGAAGAAGAAGAAGAAGAAGAAGAAGAAGAAGAAGAAGAAGAAGAAGAAGAAGAAGAAGAAAAAGGGAGGGGAGGGAGAACTATATACATACATTTCTACCTCTCTGGAGGATCCCAACACAGACACATGTATGTAACATCTGCATTCAGAAATGGTAACTGACTAGTATAGCAGTAGGGTATACTTCATAGAGAGGTAAGTAGGGTAAGAGTAGGAGAAGAGCAATGGTGCCATCAAGATGGAGCAGCAGCTTGTCCAAGGACTAGGAACCTGTGCTTGGGCTACAGAGTAGAATATTGACCCTATTTATTATCTGGGAAGTTGTGTTGGAGAGCAGTTAAGTACAAGACTGGATGGATTGGTGGGACACCAGGATAAATGCATAGAAGACCATTCTTTTCTCTTCTGTGTAAGTGATGTGTTTTTTTTTTTTTTACACAGTGGAGACATCTTTTCTATATCACTTTGAGAACAGAAACACTTCAGATTGTCTGTAGCTATTTCTAGGCATGACCGTATCCTCTGCTCTTTCTTCTAATTTCTAGGAAACTTTTCTCTTGCTAAGTTCAATGCCTACTAAAGAAATCCAAAATGAATTTGATAAATAATTGAAAAGATAGGCCAGTTGTCAAGAGCATATAATGCTCTTTCAGAGGACCTGTGTCCAGTTCTCAGCACCCACATCAGGAGGCTCACAAGCATCTGTAACTTCACTTTCAATAGCTCCCTTGCCTTCTGACCTTTGCAGGCACATGCATGCATGTGGTGTACATACACTCATGTAGGTAAACACACATATATACAAATAAATAAATATTTAAAAAATTCTTATCAGACACCTTGAAGAATGAATGAGCATGCAGTCAAAGTAGCAATGTAGAGGGGAGTGAGAAGGTTTTTTTCTGAAGAACACTCCTGTCAAGTGAGCCACTAATCACTTGGCTCTTTCTAGGAATGTTTAAATGAATAAACCAAATCCACATCTCAGTGTTTGTTTACAGAAGATCCCATCCCTCTGGAGAGGCCACCATTATCTGAGAGAGTGGGATAAACAAATGGATGCTAAAAGTGGTGCAATTTGATAAACACTATCAGGGGCAGCAAAAACAAAACAAAACAAAAAAACCAAAAAAGAAAAAAGAAAAAGAAAATCAACACTCCAAATCATTCTACCCTTTAAAAACCTACCATGTAAGGAATTATATTTTCTTCTCTGAACCTCATTATTGGTAGCAAATCTGAATCCTTGGCTTTCCTTCTCAAATGCCTTTAATGCTCGTCAGATGGTAAGAGTTGTTGCAATGATGCTGTGCTGGAGGCCAGAAGCACTTCCCTTTCTTCTGGACTTAACTTCAAGACACTATGCCCCTTCAAGTGCCATCTTGTAAGGTCAAGTGTCACCTCCAGTGTGCCTCTGCCTCTTTCTCCCTGCAAAATCTTCCCTAAGCCCAGAAGAAAGAGTCTTAGGTGTCATAAAGAAATGATGGTGCACTAAGAGACCAGATCTGCTCCTTGGAGCCTGGAGTCAAATGGATGAAGACCGCCTCTTATCCTTTAGCTTTTTCTTAGGTGAAATGGACCTCATTGCCTTCCACTGGGACATACTTCCCTGACACATTGATGACTTCCTGGAGGGTACCAGGGTACAGTTACCTGGGGGAATGAAGTAGTGGCATCTATAAGTTCCTTTGTAGATAGAGCCCTCTTAATTCTGCATGTTGAGGTCTTGGTCTGGTTAGAGAGTTCTCAGGTCCTGCTGAAGCCTGATGCATGGGAAGCAATGCAGAAATGAAGGCTCAAATGGCATGGTTGATCTGGAGTTGAGTTTGAATGATAAATGTCCTCCAAAGACTGAAGTATTTAAACCTTTGCCCTCCCCCTGCATTGGTGGTGCTATTTGAGAAGTTTTAGGTGATATAGCTTTGCCAGAAGAAGTATGTCACTGGCATACTTTCTTTTTTTAATTTAAATTAGAAACAAGATTTTTTTACATGTCAATCCCCATTCCCTCTCCCTCCCCTCCTCCCCTAACTCCCACTAACACCCTACCTATCCAATACCATTTCTGCTTCCCAGAAAGAGTGAGGCCTTCCATGAGGGGGGGCTCTTCAGAGTCTGTCCTACCCTTTTGGATAGGGCCCAGGCCTTCCCCCGTGTGTCTAGGCTTCGGGAGTATCCCTCTATGTGAAATGGGATACCAAAGTCCATTCCTATGTTAGGGTTAAGTACTAATCTACTACAAGAGGCCCCATATATTTCCAAGGCCTCCACTGGCATGCTTTCTGAAGACTGACATATGAAGTATAGAATAACCTTTAACTATGTACTTTCTTCATCCTATCACATGATTAAGAATTGAGTGTCAGTCAAATTATCACCCCCAGGGATGGGAAAGAGGCTGAGGCTTCCATTAGTATGTTGCCCAAGTCATATTCCTGTAGCCTTTGGGTTGGACTTTTCTTTTTTTAAAGTTTTTTATAAATGTAACTAGACCAATTTTAAATTAGAAACAAGCTTGTTTTACATGTCAATCCCAGTTCCCTCTCCCTCCCCTCCTACCCTGCCCCCCCACCATTCCCCTATCCCATCCCTTTTCTGCTCCCCAGGAAGGGTGAGGCCTTCCATGGGAGATCTACAAAGTCTGTCATATCATTTGGAGCAGGGCCTAGGCTGAGAGTATCCCTCTATGTGGAGTGGGCTCCCAGAGTCCATTCATGTACTAGGGATAAATACTGATCCACTACCAGAGGTCCCATAGATTGCCCAAACCTCCAAACTGACCTCCTCCTTCAGGGGTTTTGGAACAGAAATTATCCTTCTGCCCTTGTACTTTTCTACACTATTTACTACTGATATGTCCATGTCTTCAGATGACATGACATGGTTTCTTCTATTTCTGTTTCCCTGCAAGGAATGTCACCAGTGAGGCTCCTAAGTTCACCCTACCTGAAATCTTCCCTTGATGAATAGTGCCTCAGAGCTCTAGCTCCATTTCACACCATGCCTCCTCTTGCCAGCATCCCCAGGTACTGAGTACCATGTCTTCAAGGGATTTAGGTTTTATGGAATTCAGGACTGTAGTTAGAAGTCTTATAGACAACTTTGGCTTCTGGGCCCATGGCAATACTTTCTACTGTGGTAAGGGGCCACATGTAGGCATCTTGTCAGTGAACTTGTAATGGTGGTCACACCTCCTTGGGCGTATCCTCAGGCAGATGGAAGCAGAAAGAGAGGAGTTTGAGGAGTGGCTTTCCTTGGTGTGCTCTTTCTGGTGGGTCAGCAGATCCAGCAGGAAGGGCAGGGAAATGCTTCTGCAGTTCTTTGTATTTTTCTGTGTAATTGTTCCCCAATAAACACCCATTTATCATTTATCTTTGGTTTAGTGATATCGTTACACCCTCGCCTTCTGCACACAAAAGCCTGATCGTTTGCTTACAATGGAAAGAAGAAGAGATCACAGAGAGTACAAATGCAAGTATCACAAGTATCTTTATACAGTTTTTTTGTGCTTATAATGCAAAATATCTATCTATACACAAGTTACTTTTTAGGCAAAAGAGGATCATACCATGCAAATATATTTGCATTTTTTCCACTTAGTTTATCATGAATGTCTTCCTAGATCTTTATTATTTTATTAAATGGCATTACATAGTGTCCCCTTGATGAATACTCTGTAGTTTTACCCTCACAAATAATTCTGTATCGTGCACTTATGCATATGCATGTCCTGTGTATTTTTCTATCATTGCCTCCTCGAAGTGAAATGACTAGGTTGACAACATGGTTAATATTATTTATTTATTACACCATTGGGGCTCAAACCCCAATGTGTGCATGCAAAGTAAATGCTCTACTACTGAGTCACATTCTTAGGCCATGACAATTTTGAATATTTGTTCATTGCTTTTACTTGTTTGTTTGAGACAGAGCCTCACTTTTTCACTCAATCTGGCCTTGAACTCTTTCTTGGTCCTTCTTCTGCTACCTCCAGAGAGAATTACAAGTATGTGTCACCATAACTGGCACCAATGGATGATGAATTTTAAAAATATAGTACTAGTAGCTAAAAAAAAAACAAAAAAACAAAACAGTCTTTCAGGAAACTAAATCTATACTATAGCAAGAGTTGACTAGAGGAAAATGTAATGAGAGCAGCCGATAATGACAATGTTTTCATACTTTATACATGGGAGAATAGAAGTAGCCAACGAGATGAATAGAATAATTTCAAAGAATGCTGTTACAAAAAATGTTTTTGATAGCATTTTGAGACCACGAGTGAAACTTGTAATTCTAACGTACTTACTGTAACAATGTAATCTGAGGGGAATACAAAAACTAAAACATGAAATCTTAAAGACGAAGGCCCTTTCCTTACCCAGTGCCTGGGTGGGGAAGGATGTGGGTAGATGCTGGAGAACAGGTGATAGATTCTACTTTTAAAGTATTTCTCTAATATCTGAGCTTTCTGCCTCCCTTCACCTTCCACCCTAAGAGTGAACTTTAAATAACAACATTTTAAACATTTAATGGAATTCTTAACATAAACTACAAAAGAGTTCCGAGTTTCATAATCTTGGTAGCCTTGGGTTGATTAACACATGCTGGTTTTCAGGAAAGATAGATCCCAGAGATGAGTTTCTCAAGGTCCAAATTTTTATGCATTTAATAAAGATCATGGAGCTGATGCAGAGATTATCCCATTCCCTCCTCTCCTCCCAGTCCCTCTCCCCAACCTCTCTGTCTTCCCACTTCTTAATCTACTCTTCCTCCCTTTCTATTTAGGAAAGGGCAGGTCTCCCATGAGTATCAACAAAATGTGGCATATCCACATTTTGCAGTAAGACTAAGCACCTTCCATGTATTAAGGCTGGGCAAGATGACTGAGTATGAATGAGTAGGGTCCCAAATGCCAGTAAATGAGTCAGAGACAGCCCCTGTTCCCACTGATAGGAGTCCCACAGGAAGACCAAGATATACAATGGTAACATGCATGCCGAGTCCCTAAATCAGTTCCATGCAGGCTCCCTGGTTGTTGTTCTTTTCTATGAGCCCATGAGCCCAGGTTAGCTGTTTCTGTGAGTTTTCTTGTGGTGTCCTTGACCCCTCTGGCTCCTACAATCCTTCCTCCCCTCTTCTGCAGGATTTCCTGAAATGTTTGGTTGTGGGTTGGCATCTGTTTCTGTCAGTTGCTAGATGAAGCCTCTTCTTAAACTCCTCAAGAAAATAATTTACTGACAGATACAGCAGCCCAATAAGCAAGCATGTTTTTGTTTTGTTTTTTCCTTTTTTTTATTTGAATTAGAAACAAGATTGTTTTACATGTCAATCCCAGCTCCCTCTCTCTCCCCTCCTCCCCTGACCCCCAACTAAAACCCTATCTATCACATACATTTACTGCTCCCCAGGGAGGGCGAGGCCTTCCATAGGGGGTCTTCAGAGTCTGTCATATCCTTTGGGATAGGGCCTAGGCCCACCCCCGTGTGTCTAGGCTCAGGGAGTATCCCTTCATGTGGAAGAGATTCCAAAGTCCATTCCTATGATAGGGATAAGTACTGATTACTACAAGAGGCCCCATAGATTTCCTAGGTCTCCTCACTGACACTCATGTTCATAGGGTCTGGATCAGTCCCATGTGGTGTCTGCTTCTACTTCCACCAGCTTCTGGATGAAGGTTATAGGATGGCATATAAGTTAGTCATCAATCTCATTATCAGGGGAGGGCATTTAAGGTAGCCTCTCCTCTGTTACTTAGATTGTTAGTTGGTATCATCTTTGTAGATCTCCAGACATTTCCCTAGTGCCTGATTTTTCTTTAAACCTATAATGTCTCCCTCTATTATGGTATGTCTTATCTTGCTCACTTCTGTTCTTCTCCTGACTCAATCTTCCTGCTCCCTCATGTCCTCCTCACCCCTCCTCTTCTCCCATTCTCATTCTCCTAGCTCCCTCTCCCCTCCCCCATGCTCACAATTTGCTCAGGATATCTTGTCCCCTTTCCCTTCTCCAGCGGACCATGTATGTCTCTCTTAGAGTCCTCGTTGTTTTCTAGCTTCTCTGGCAGTGTGGATTTTAGGCTGGTAATCCCTTGTTCTATGTCTAAAATCCATATATGAGTGAGCATATACCATGTTTGTCTTTTTGTGATTGGGTTACCTTGCTTAGAATGGTTTCTGCTAATTCTATCCATTTGTCTGTGAATTTCAAGATTCCATTGTTTTTTTTTCCACTGAGTAGTAGTACTCCATTGTATAAATATACCATATTTTCTCGATCCATTCTTCAATTGAGTGAGGGGCATCTAGGTTGCTTCCAGGTTCTGACTATTACAAATAATGCTGCTATGAACATTGTTGAACAGATGTCCTTGTTGTATGAATGTTCTTCTTTTGGGTATATGCCTAAGAGTGCAATTGCTGGATCTTGTGGTAGACTAATTCCTGTTTTCCTGATGAAACCGCCATACTGATTTCCAAAGTGGCTGTACGAGTTGGAACTCCCACCAGCAGTGGAGGAGTGTTCCCCTTTCTCCACATCCTCTCCAGCATAAACTGTCATTGGTGTTTTTGAATTTAGCCATTCTGACAGGAATAAGACAGCAACTCAGAGTTGTTTTGATTTGCATTTCCCTGATGGCTAAGGATGTTGAACACTTTCTTATATGTTTTTCAGCCATTTTAGATTCCTCTACCGAGAATTGTCTATTTAGTTTTGCACCCCACTTTTTAATTGGATTGTTTGGTGTTTTAAAGACTAGCTTCTTGAGTTCTTTGTAAACTTTGGAGATCAGCCCACTGTCAGATGTGGGGTTGGTGAAGATCTTTTCCCATTCTGTGGGCTGCCATTTTTGTCTTGCTGACTGTGTCCTTTGCCTTACAGAAGCTTCTAAGTTTCAAGAGGTCCCATTTATTAATTGCAGATCTCAATCTCTGTGCTACTGGTGTAATGTTCAGGAAGCCAAAAGTGAGTATTCATGCTGAGAAGTGGAGACCCTGACTTCCACCTCAGTGTAGCAGTGAGAACCCTGCTGGAGGTCATGGTGATAAAGCCTTAGCTAAGAAATGCTTTTAGGGTGGAGCTATTTGGTTATCTATTGTGATATAAATTAGGTCTTGAGGTTTCTTCAAGTCTGTGTTAGGTAAAATCATATGCAGCTTGTGCTTCAAGTCAGTAGTCATGCTCAGTGGAATAAAGGTTTCTTTTATATTGGTCCTTATTGGTTAAGCACCATCAGTAGAAGGTCATAGAGTGGTCATCTGGGGAACATTTGAAGGACTGAATATGATCAGGGGTTTTATAGTCTGATAAAAATTTGAAGATCCAGGGTAATATCTTGGAGAAAGTATTATTTTCCACCCCTCCATTAAACAACTAGAACTTGTAATTGATTACACTGAGAAAAAAACAAGGAAGGTAAAGTTTCATGAAGGATTATGTCTAGTACTTCCAATTCCTGTTTGCCCACTTAATGGCTTTTGCATAACCACACTTAAAGTTATATACATTCTCTTGACTCCATAAATAGGTCATCTGCCAGGCTGGTAAACAGCATCTGTCTGTGGGTGCATGATGAAGTTAGGGCTACAACTGTTACGATAAATCTTTCCGCCAAAAGCCACCGAGCCCCACTGCCATATGTGCACTTGATGCCAGCCTCCCACCCGAGTTAGGCCCAAATGAATACACAGAAACTTGTATTAGGTTCAAAGCTGCTTGGCCAATGACTAGGATTCCTCATCTGTTAGCTCAGTCTTAATTATCATAAATCTGTGTATTTTATAAGACTTATCTTATTGGACACCTTATTGGCGTCCCTCCTTGCCGGTGGATCACATTGTGCTGCTGGAGGAGCAAGGGGAAAAGAGGGACGCTTCCTGTTTCTCCTTCACTTAAATATGAGTCTCCTTGCTATGTCACTTCCTGCCTGGATCACCACTTCTCTACTACATTTCACAGAATCCTCTTTGACTCCTAGTCCTGTCTAACTTGCTGTCTCATTGGCCAAACAGTATTTTATCTAATAATCAATAAGATAAACATTTCCCATCATCTCTTCTTTTCTGTCTAAATAAAAGAAGGATAACTTATCTTTTATAATAACTGAAGAAAACTATAACCATAACTATCTGTCTTTAATTCTATCAAAGACCACAGAAGGATAATATATAAACTCTAGAATTGACAGAGATATCCGCTACCTGGACAGTCACCCAAAGTTCCTCTGTAACTTTGGGGCATCCATCTTCAGCCCATAGGCCATAGTGTCCATTTCAACTTGTCCATTTCAACAGGAACCCTTCAGTACTGTCTTGTTTTGTAAGTTCAGCAGTCACTTTCTTGTGGGTCCTGTATGTCCAGTTTATACAGCAACAAACAGTCCAGACAAGAGCAGTTTCTTGCCCAAGTGGCTAATCTTGCCATGTTGAAAGCAAACTCCATAATGAGTTTCTTCAATGCACATTCTCCTTTCTGACGTAATTGGTGTGCCAGGAGCAGTTGTGTCTTACTGCCAAGAAAAACCCTATACCATTTAAACACCATATTTTTGTAGGTCTTTGAAAGGTTTGAAGAGTACCTATCCATCTTAAATACATCTCTGTATATCTAGGAAACCTAACTAACCTAATTGTAAGTTCTGACTATTAAAGGTAACATATCTGTATAAACACAATACCTAAACAAGAGGAGACATATACATATCACAAAATTGACCTTAAAGTTGTATCAATAAATGAAAATACAGTACATTCCCCATCATACAACAGCCCTGTTATGTCTTTGTAGCTTCCTACTTCTCATTTTACTAGGACCAAATCCTGGGGCAAACATTTAAACTTTTGAATTTTCAATATGGAAAGTGTAAGACCAGGATGGAACAGTTCAAGGAAGTGATACAGTTCAAGGTGGTGGCCTATATAAGAAGTATTGCCAAGCCAGCTGTCAATGAGCTTAATCCCCAAGGGCAATGCTAGGAAACACATGCCTCGACCTGAAGAACAAGGGAGATGAGGTGTTTATGCTCTAACTCCCATAAACACACCCAAGTGCTCTAATGTGCTAATTGCCAGCATAGCCAGGCTATGATACAAAGGCAGAGCTATCTCCACTGGCTTAGAGAGAAACTTCAGATCAATGGTTTGAGAAGGGGTATCCAGACTTGACCTAGCACCAATAGTGGCTGTTGTGTACCCTTCACATCTGTCTTGGTTTACTCTTCTGCACCTTTGCTCACCTTGCACTTTCTCCTTTGATTTTCTGATTAATTTATAAGCCATGGCTTCCTAGATATGTGTCCTCCCTCTGTTACTTGCTAGGTGACTGACTTTGGGCACATGACTTAAGTTTTCTGTGCCTCAACTTCCTATTTTTAAAAGAGACATTCATGATGTATCACTTCCTTTTTATTGCTGTGACAAAACATCACATTTTCTTTCTTATAAAAGAAAACACTACAATGGGCTTGTTCATCAAGAATCTATGATGGCAGAAAGAAGACATGGCATCAGGAACAGCTGGGAGCTCCTGTTTCAAAGGAAGTAGAGAGCTTGACACAAGTCTTTTGAAACCTTAAAACCTATAGCCAGTGACACACATCCTCTAACAAGGCCTTACTTCTTAATCTTTTCCAAACTGTTCCACCAACTGGGAGCCAAAAAAATACAAGCCTAGGTGCCATTCTCATTCAAACCACCATATATGGTGATTATTATCTTACAAAATAGTTGCCAGGATTATAGCAGTGCCCAACACTTAATAAAACTTCAATAACTGTTATAACAGTTATTAAATTACTACCATCAAGTTGCCACTTTGAGTGACAACGTTTTGAAGACTCCTGAAGACTTCAGGCTTGGTTAAGGGCTCAGACCTTTGAAAAAAAACACTTTAACCAGGAGGTGGTGGCACACAGCTTTAGTCCATACTCCCAGCACTTGGGAGGCAAGGGCAGGAAGATCTCTGAGTATGAGGCCAGCCTGTTTTATAGAGTGAGTTCTAGGAGACCTAGGGCTATACACAGAAACCCGTTCTCAAAAAGAAACATATATTTTACAGTAACATTTAATATACAGTTTTTTTTTTCACAAAGAGAGATCTCCAGGTATCACTGTGGCTTACTCAGGTCTACAGTCCCTGAGATTAATAGAGGGTTAATGGTTTACCATTTTGTGGACAGTGAACAAACCACCACACTGATTTCACTCATTCTCAGATTTTTTTCTTTGCTTGTTTAGAAGTTATCCCATGTAAGATGAAAAATTTTCCAACTAAAGTATAAACACACCTTTGTGTCATATGATTTGTATGTGCATATGTCTATGCAGCTGTTTATGTGTATGTGGGCTACACATGGATGTAGAGGGAATAGGACAGCTTTAAGTGTTCCTAAGGTACCATTCTGTTTTTTAGACAGGATGTCTCATTCGTCTGTAACTCATCAAGTGGCTAGGCTGACTGGCCAGCAAGACCCAGGGAAACATGTGTCTCTGCCTCTTTAGCACTCATAATAATTAAGCCATTATAACTGGCTTCCTTGGACATGGTGTCTAGGAAACAAACCCATGTCCTCATGCACGAAAATAAAGCTTGTCACCAACTGAGCCATCTCTTTAGTCCCTAAGGGTCATTTATTTGGATAATCACTCTGTCCCTTTTGAAGTTTGTACATGTAGTACTCTGTGATGTTTTTGAAACTGGGTTGAAGCTGGCATAACACTATTTATATTTCATCTTGGATACTTGTATTTTTGAAAGGAAGCCCCTAATAAGTAGTGAACTCTTCTATTAAAGCTAACAATATGTGGTTTAGATCTCAGAGTATAGGCTAACTTAGAAATAGTCCTCATTTCCTCTTTAAGGAGAAAGCATTCTTGAGATGCCTTGCCCATGCTGTAGATTTCTTTCCTACGACATAGTCACTGCTCACTCTACAGAGGCTCTGCCCACCCCAAACCCTCTGCAATATTACCAGGAGCAGACTCTGCTGTCTCATTGAGGCAAATCTCAATGCAGTCAAATCAAACAAAAGCAAGGCTGACTGGTGGGGTCCCCAAAGCAAAGGAAAAAAGAACACTGTCGAAGCAAAGTTGAACAGCATTCATAAGGCCAAGGCAAAGAAGCCAAATCAGATGTTAGAAGACAACAGGTCAAATAAAAAGTAGATAGCAACAGGCGTATTTCAGGAATGGAGTGAGAAGGAAGTGGGTGTAATCACATTCAAACTGGACTTGACTTCGCTAACTGGAAGCATTTGGACAATTTACACAAGCAATCTGCTGGGGAACTCTCTTCTGGGGATAGCATGACAGTTGCCATCTTGAGATCAGAGCAGCCGTAGTTCCCCACATGAGAGTCTCACAAGATTGGGCCCATCAGCCTTCTTTTGTGGCAGCTTGAAGAATTTAGGGGGCAAAGCAGTACCCTTCCCTCCCTGAAGGTATGGAAGTGATTGACAACTGCTGGGGTGAGAGGAGACTACTCTCTGGTGGCACAACTGCCTGTAAATTGCCTATGCTCTAGTATGTAGGTAAATTAAATTAATTGTTGAACCAAACTAGACAGGTGAAATAATTTCCTTTAGACCTACCATTGGTGCTTTACTTGGGGGTAAATATACATTTGTTCAGGTCTCTCCAGGAAAAGTCATGTAAGCATAACTTTTCTCCAACTAAATTTTCATTATGTGATATAATATAAAATGCAATATAAATAACATCCCTGAGCTATTGTGAGAATCATTATTATGACGAGGTGTCGGGCACAGCACTAATGACTTTCACACACTTGGCTTTATTTTGTATAATCACTGTAAAGAGTAAGAACGGTTCTCATTTTGCAGAGATACATTGAATAACTTATTCATGCTCCATAGTTAGAGAAAATATATAAGGAATCGTCCCATGGGTTACAGTGGGTGTTTAATGTATGTGGGCTTTGTCCATCTCCTCTACATTCAAAGCTGACCACAGTTCATTTTTCAATTGTCTGAGTTTTTTAAGAGATAAATCTTAGAAGAGTGATCCCATTTTACTGAGCTAGGATTCATTTAACTATCATCATGATCTCTGTGAATTTGATAGCCTCCTAATCCATCAAGGCTATTACCTTATTGTAATGTGTTGACTTCCTCTGCCATCAGTGTTTCCCAAGGGACCTTGGTCTGCATTTGTTTGTAGCTGTTTCTGGTGACATTTCCTCTTTACCTGATTCCCAAGATAATTTGTTTCTCTTTTGAACTTGAACAGCTTGAAAGATAATGTCAAAAATGAATCAATCCCTTGACAAGCATTGTAAATAAGCCCCCTAAGCTTTGCATGAAGGATATTTCTATTATCCAGTTGTCATGGAAATAGAGGGGCCCTGAAGAGGAGAGCCAGAGGTTAGAATGAGGACCTGTTGGTATATAAGCTCTTGTACATAGGTTGGGTGGAAGGAGCTTCAGCCCTATAAAATCTGAGTTCTAGTACTGGAATACACAAATAGAGAGATACTATTCCATGGGACCTCTGGGAACTCCAGGTAGAACAACCTCATTTGATGCAATGTAGGTTAGAACCCCTTTGGAGAACAGACACAGATACCATCCCCTACAGCCTTCTGTGCAAAGGGAGTCAATGATGTCTTAGAAGATTTGAGCTGATTTTGGGGGCAATCATAAGGCTGGAATCTTGTGATTATGTCCCCCCTCAAACTATAGCCAGAATTTGTGGACTGAATGCAGCTTGTTTGGGATTTGACTTGTAAATGTTTGTGGTGGTTTGAATGGGAAATCTCCCACATAGGTGCACGTGTTTGAACACTTAGTCTCATGTTAGTGGTGCTGTTTGGGGAGGTTACTGAACCTTTAGGTAGTGCAGCACTGGGAAGGAAACATATCACTGGGGACAGGATTTGAGAGTTTACAATCTTGCCCCACTTCTTTTGGCTTCCTGTATATGGCAGAGATGTGATCTCTCAGCACCCTGCTCTGGCCACCTGTAGTCATGCCTCCATCTTCATTATGGACTTTGCCTCTGAAACTCTAAACTCAAATAAACCCTTTCTTCCTTAAGTTGCCTTTGGTCATAATATTTTATCAGAGTCACAAAATACAACTAGTACAGTATTTGTAAAACTTTTGAATCAGTGGTAACATTTTAGGAAAGAGACTTTTCAGAATCTCCAGATATCTGGACCCTCTTGAAATTAATATTTGATAATCCTGGGACAGCATTTACAATCAGATAAAAAAGAGAATGGATTTAAAGATGCATCTTCTGATGGGATGGGTGGTACCCTATCCACCAAGGTCTGCCATGACAGACCATGCTCACTTAAGCTACTATCCAGTCCCCTGGGAGAAGAACAATTGACAAAGGCTTGTAAGCAGCTAGCCTAGTTTATAATGGAAAAGTAAATGATACTTTACTGTCTTTTTTCATTATTATTCCAGTTTTATGGAAAGAACAACTAGAAGTCAGAGAGGCTAATTTACAATATACAACTGATTGGTGAAGGGTAGCACCATAATTTGAAATTGGTCTCTCTCTCTCTCTCTGGTTCCAAATTGTAGGCTATAAAAAATCTAATTCTGTTTTTCTATACTTTGGCCTCACCTGGCATCTCCACTTGACAGTAGTGGACACCCACGTGTTTCTGTAACCCTAGGGCACTTGATAACCTGTCAGATAGCTCATAATTAATATTATATCCATCACCATTTGTGACACCAGGAAAATCCAAGTGGAGTCTTGCTTCTCTATCCTATTTTCTGGCATCCTCTCTGATCTCTGAATCCCTAATCAGAATGTAGGCAGTGATATTCAAATAGCACAGGAGAGACTTCTTTGTCTATCACCAAGGTTACCATTTGCATGAAGGGAAGAGAAGTTGGGTGACTCTCAGTCCAGCAATTCAGCAGCCATCTGCACTTCACATCACTGGCCTGAATTTTCAGCTTCATTAAATTCTTTCAGGTCATCTGGTCCCAATCTCTGTGGCTGCCTGAGTGCATATTTATGTCCCAGGAGTTATTGCCATTTCTAACCTGAGCTTTACTGCTCCCACTTCCTCCTCACCTTAATTGCTCTTGCAGTACTTCTGTTATTATTTTTAAAGTTTTCCCTTTCCCAATTATTTCTGAGGGCCCACAGAGGTTGCTCCATGGATCCCACATACTTTGTCCTCTGAGTTTCTATATGGCATTTGCCTCATTCTGCCAAGACTCTTTGGCAACTTTTGCCAGGACTACAGCATTTTACATGAAACTGCTGCCAAGTGGTATTATGGTCATATGGGTTCCATATACTGGAGAGTAGAATGAATGTTTGTCTCTTGTCATAGCACCCCTTTGCCCTTACGTGTCCTTTTCTCTTGCTCTGTAGGATTCAGAAGCAGTGCCATGGGGAACATGGCAGAGAGATACAATACTGAGCTAGGGATTGTATCACTCCTTTGACGACGACGACGACGAAGGCTTTGTTGCCACACACAGGCTGAATGCCAGTTGCCCTCCCTCACAGAAAATTTTCCTCCAGATGACTCTTTACTCCCCTGTTTATATCGTTTCCTTTCTTTTCTTCACTGAATGTGATGGGATCTCAGTGATGTATGTTGCTCAGAGTTGTTAGGAGCCCTGAAATCTTAGGTGGCAGCCCTTTGCGAGGTTGTGTGTCCATAAAAGTCAAATCATCTGAGCTAGGCTCATCAACCAAGCGCAGTCCAGACACAGGATGGCTTCAGTGCTCCTTTGGGTGCTTGCTATTGACCTTCTGTGTCCTTTTTCCTAAAGAATCAAGCCTTAAACCTCCAAGTTGAACTCCAGTGATGAGACATGGGCAGAGGAAGACAGGTGTATGATCCAATAGACACAGCTGCAGTAAGTCCCTGGGCCATCCTTAGCAACCACGAGGAAATGGAATTAGAACATGAGGACAGGGATACAGTCATGTCTCAAGAAAAGAGAGAGGTCAGAAACTGTCTGGTTTCTGCTTCCCTCTGCAGACTGCCTTCATCCTTCCTACCTGCAGATGGTCTCTCTTTGCCACTTTACTTCAAGTGGCATACAGCTATCTCATTGTTTTGCTTAAATGCAGTAGTTTCAGAAATATGCAAGACTTATCATATTTGTTCTAATCTCAAGTTCAAGTTCCCAGTTAGGAGCACCTTATTGCAATTGCTTCTGTTTCTTTTGCCAGGGTTCATCTTTCATCTAGTCAGCTTTGACCCACCCACCAAATCAGAATTTATGGACTAGAAACAGTCTGCAGAGAAGGCCAATGTGCTCTAGACAGCTTTGCAAATATCCATTCTAACATATCATAGGTTTTCTTCAACTCATAGTCCCTTGTACCTCTAAGGAGCAGAGGAGAAAATCTCAGGATAGGAGATGAAGTGTAGCAGACCATAGTTGATTATTCACTGTGCACGATCTTTGTACCAAATACTGGATTAAGCATTAAGGAATGAGTTCTCTTGTCTTATACAACAAGAAAATACCAGTGCATACTATTATTATTAGTTATTATTATTATTATTATTATTATTATTATTATTATTAGTTATTATTAGTCTCATGTTATCAGGCTTGAGCAGCTGGCTGGACCAACATTTTGATGTAGAGAGCTCTAGTCAAATGAATGCTTTTGGCCACTAGAGCCAGGCACACCTGATTTCAGACTTGAGGTTGCCATTGGCTGTATGCTTTTGAACTCATGATACTGAACCTCAGTTACCTTATCTGTAACTGGAAATGAAAACATCCTATTTAAAACATTAAAGCTTACAGCATGTAGCTGGACTTCCCTTACTTATCCAAGCACTTGTGTATTCCTCCCCACCTTAACAAAAACTTCCCTAGAGCCTCTGGTTCCTACAAAATACTCATCTCAGACAAATAGTTTTGAAAAAGGGACAGGAAGCAAGGCTTGAATTAGGCTAAACTGGCTTTGAATATTGTATCTGTATCAAACCAATTCCTTGAAATTAAAACAACTGATATATATATATATATATATATATATATATATATATATAATTCTGGATCAGTTTCCCCATATGTGTTGGTGGTGATGTACATATGTTCTAAAGATAAAAGTGCATGTTTAATGTTCTAGAACCTTGGTGGCACCACAAACTTGGAAGAGTCCTAGGGTGAACTCTTGGCCTATGTCTGGCTCTCAGGGTGTTTTAAAAAGTTCATTGTCTGCTCAGTGTTTTCATACTCTTAGTTTGTAGCAGAAGGTGTTTACTTTTCCTTCTTTTTAGGTGGCAGGAGTTCTGAGCTTAGGGTGTGTTATTTAAGCTTATTTACAGAACGAAAAACTGATGGATGCCGACTAAATGCTAGATATACAGATAAAGTTGGCTTTTCTATGCATCTGTCTTTTGGTATTTTTGTTGCAGCTTTTATTTCAATATTCTGGAAAGTTCCTAACAATTGTGGTAAAGTCTTTGAAAAGTCTTGAAAAACCCTCTGTAGGTGCCCCTACTACTAATGCCATGCAAATTCATGAGGACTAATGTAAATAAGAACAGTTTGAGCAAATATCCTTTTATTTCTGTTTTGTTCTTTATGTTTGGCAACTATATCCTCTTTAGATCATATTACTACATTTCTGTATCCTGTGGGCCTCAAGGCACATCTTGAGATATCAAAGAAAAAGAAAAAAAACATATAACAACATGGAATCACGAACTGTTAGAGCTTAGAGATCATTATGTTCAGCCCTGTCATGTTACGGATGAGGAGATGTCTAAGGGACATGAGATGGCTTGTCTAAGGTCACACAGCAAAACAGTAATCTTTTTTCTAATGAGAACTTTCCCTCTGAAATATTTTGATGTCTTCAGCGTTGTTGACATTTCCTTGGAAAGAGAACAATTTTTGAAATGAAATATTCTCTTCCAAGAGCCAAAGCAGGGGACGTTGGGCTTGAGGGTGGATGAGGCTTGTAGAAAGAAGCCAGCAGAGGTGTACTAGAGGAAGCCTTCCAACTGAGTGGTGGCTCGTTAGTTCAGCACAAATGCACCCTCTAGAAAAACAAAACAAAACCATAAACAAAGACACATTGAAGCAGGTGGATTCCTTCAAGTGAAATTATCAGGTCATTTTATTCAATAATTTTTTGAGGCTCTACTTCATGACAATAATGTGCCCAGTTCTATGAGAAAATTAATTTTCTGATAAAAATAACTAGCATTTATACAACAGGGGAAGCATAGTACAGTGGTCAATAACATGAAATCACTTTCAGTGTAACTACTTTCTTTTGGTAAAGTCTTGAGCAAGCCTCCTTTTAAAAAGAAAGATTAGTGTATTGCTGTGTCGGTGTCTGTGTTTAGGCCTGAGTACATGTGTGTGCATCCTGTGCATGCAGGTGCCTGTCGAGGCCAGAAGAGATCATCAAATTCCCTGCAACTAGAGTCACAGGCAGTTTTGAGCTGCTCAATGTTGTTGCTCTAAACTGCTGAGCCTTTCAGCCTCTTGAGCAAGACTCTTAAGCTCTTCATGCTTGGCTTCCTTATGAATCAAGTGGGGGTTTACGAATAGTTGTAGGGAAGGTCAGGAGTTTAATAAATAGTGGGTTCTGATTGTGTCTGACCTGCAGCCAAGCCTATGCTGTTATTTTACCTGTAATCTTGCAGGGTCAGACCCTACATGTATGACATAGATACCATTCTAAATTGAGGGTCAGAGATGGAAAATTGTTTCTAGCATAGCAAATCAAAGATATTCAAGGAGGAGATGGAGATGGCTCTGAGTCTTGACGGGTTTATTTATGTGGGAATGTGAAGGGACACCTGTTGGTGAGAAGTAGGCAGGGGTTGGCTCAGTAACTATGGCCCCTGAGACATGTGCAGGACTCCAGTGGCCTCTGAGGTACAAAGCCCTAGGTGGATGGATAAGATTGGTCTTAAGTACAAGACAGAGTGTACGCAATAAAGGTCAAGACCCAGAATGGTTCATAAAATGATCAAACGGCAAGAGAAATAGAGTAAAAATTAAGATTTGAGAGTTTGAGATATGGCATGGGGATTGTTTTTCATTAAGAATTAGTAAAATAGTGGCTTTATTTACTGGCTTAGTTTTCTTTTGACAAAAGTCACTTCAGTATACAGGAAAAAGGGTCCTTTTTAATTTCAAATCACCATGCTATATGATTTTGAAAGCACTGTGCTGATTTGAAGTGCTCAAGCATTCTTTATGAAATGTGATTGATGTGCTTCACACATTTAAACTAAGATGGAATTATACACAATTTTCTTTGACTGAATGAAATAAGTTCAGAACTTGAACTTTACCTGTGAATTCTCCCTCTCCTTCATTGGTTCACTCATATTTAATGGGCAATTGTTGTTTACTGTTCTTTAATTCTGACTGCAGGTTTTAAAATTTGACTTATGTTTATAGCTCACATTTTGCTGCTAAAGCCCCTAATATCCTCTCAGCAGGGTTAAAAAGGGTAGTAGAGATGACTTAGCATAACTTTCACTTTATGGTGGAGAATGCTGAAGTTCAGAGGGAACGTAACGGCTTTCAAGAGTGTAAAGGCCAAACATGTGATTGGACTTTTAAGTGATTATCTGAATATATAAATAATTGTGCTTTGGAGAAGAGCTTAGCTTCTAAGAAATGGCTCATAGATTCCCAACACAACTCTCATGTACTATTTCAAGACCTCAAATTCACAAGGCATTTAGATGTCAACAGGAACATTGAGATGTTGAAATCTTTCTCGCTGTGGCATGAATGTGTCTCCCCAAAATGAAAGTGTTAAAATTCAAGCTCCAATACAACAGTGTTGGAAGGTAGGACTTTTGGGACTCTTTGGGTCCTGGAGGTTCTGTAATTATGAATGGGTTAATGGTTCATTGATAAGGGGAATTTGGTTACCTTTTACCTTTTGTCTCTGTCATGTGAAGATACAATGCTCCTTCCTTCTGGGAGATGCAATGCCAATGCACCATCTTAAAACCAGAGAACAGCCCTCACCAGAGTTGAACCTCCTGATGCTTGATCTTAGAGTTCCCTGTCTCCAGAACTGTTGGAAATAAATTTATGAAGCTTATAAATTTTGTCTTGGGTCTTCTGTTATTACAGCACAAATGTACTACAATATTCCTTGTGCAGAGACCAAGGCTAAAAGAATTAAGGGACTTGCCCAGTTCACATGGTTGGAAAGTGTCAGAGCAAGGTCAAGGATTCCAGTTGGCTGACTGCTAGGACCATGTTTTCGCCCTGCACATGTTTATCCTTATTTCCGAAAGTCTTCATTTCAAGAATCCATCTCTTTACAGTCACATATACTGAAAGGAATTCTACTTCACAATGCCTGGAAGAACATCAAGTGGAATGTATCCAAACCAAGAGGAAACCAATTGCTTAGTTTTCTTCTGTTCAGGTTGGTATGTAGTAGGGGTGGAAATGTGCAAGATTGGGCAATTCAGTTTCAGCAAGTTCTTAATTTTTTTAAATTCCCATAAAGTGCTATCATTTTTTTTGGTGAAACGTGAACCATAAATAGTGAATTCAGAGTTGGAACCCTGGTGAAGCAAAACCCAATCCCACTAATACCAGGTCACCTATTTGCACAACACATTGGAGCTATTTTGTTCTCCCTGCTTATAAACAGGAAATACATCTGAAATCTCAATGGCCAGATTATGTGATGGTTATGTGTAAGTGTATTCATGTATGTGAAAGCATGGGACATTATTAAAAAACAAACAAACAAAACAAATCAAGAAGACATTATCTGGGCTTTTCCCTAGTACAGTGCTCTTTCTCATCTGTCATGGATCAGACTCCAGAAAATTTCTGTATCTGTCAATCTTGTTTGTTTTCAAAATAATATTGATACCCAAGCTTCTCTCCCAGGGGCTCTACTTCTTTTGATTTGGGGTAAGATCTAGAAATCATGCTTTTTTTGTTCTTGTAAACACCTAGATGCCCAACATACAGTGAGAGTAGATAATTTCTCACTTAGACTTCTAAGTAGATTTTTCCTTATTGCTGATAACTACTGCTATTTTATAGCCATTAAGGGCTAGATATACTTGAAACGTAGTTGGCCATTCAATTATCCTATAACCAATCAATTTAAAACATACATGTTGGGAGCTTCTGGCATATGGATAGATGGACTGTGGTGGGAAAACAGATGAATGGGAATATCTAGTACCCAAGACAAGCAAGGGTAAAACAGGGGAGTTGACCAGCAGTGCAAATAGTTTTTGCCTAGTAAGTAGTTACTGTTTCAGGAGAGATATTCTAAAGGCCTCATGGAAATCTTAAAAGATGCTGTAACATGTAGCAATATTTTAAAAAATGGGTGGTGGAGGAGATTACTTTGTGAAGAGAGACACAATTAATTCAAAAGTTGCTTTTATAAGTTCATAGTGGTACATAAATATGCCCTGGGCTCTGTCTGGGCTTGTAAGATGGAAGCATTTCTATTGTAAAATGGAGGCAAAGAACAAAACTGAGTGCTATAGCAGAAAAGAGTGGTTTGAAAGAAAATGGCCCTTATAGAGAGTGTAACTATTAAGAGATGTGACTTGTTGGAGTAGATATGGCCTTGTTGGAGGAAGTGTGCCACTCTGGGGGTGGGCTTTGATGTCACCTATGCTCAAGCTACTTCCAATGTGGACCGACTACTTCTGCTGCCTGTGGATCAAGATCTACAACTCTCAGTTCTTTGTCCAGCACCATGTCTGCCTGCATGCCACTATGTCCTGCCATGATGATAATGGACTGAACCTCTGAAACTGTAAGCTAACCCCAACTAAATGTTTTCCTTTATAAGAGCTGCCATAATCATGATGTCTTTTCACAGCAATGGAAACCCTAACTAGGAAAAACACTTAATGATTTTTTTTTTCTGATCCAGAACAATGCTGGGCATTTTGAAGAATAAATCCATTACTTGGGAAATGTTATGGATTGCTCATGAATGACTTGTTGAGAGTGGAAAATAAACAGAAACACCAAGCTTCACTTTGAGAGTATGCACATGGGCTTACCACCTTACAGGTGGAGTTGTCAGACACCAGGAATTAAAAAAACAGGGCAAGTGGAGGAGTGCTGTCTTCTAGACATAACATGGCTATTGTAGCCATGAACTCACAGCACCTATGGTTATCTCCATAAGTTAAAGGAGCCAAAATTAATACACAGATGGGAAGGTGCTCTCCAGGATATATTTCTTATTGAGGAGCTATTGGCAGTTGATAGCTGCTGAGGGAAGTAGAATCATTCTCTTTTGAAAGGGCTCCAATGGTTAGATTTTCCATGCTGAAGTGGATGGCCACATATTCAATGCACATTGGGCAATATTAATTGGACTTTATGGGTTATAAAAAACAAAAAGACATGAAGTTGGGAAGGCGACATGTTTGAGGGGACACAGAGGGATTGGATTATTGAAGTGGAGGTGGACATTATCACATTTTACTGTGTACATGTATTAAATTCGCAAAAATTGAAATAAAAAAGTAAAACGTTCAAGTCACCTAGTTGAGTTTGAATGTAAACTAACACAATAATAAATCTTTCATACTAGTCGGTGTCTCATCAATATGATATATACCAGGTATACTAGTCAAATACCTGAGAAAATAACTTAAAGGGGCAGGGTTTATTGTGGCTCACACAATATTGTGGTGAGAGTTTGTCAATGGCAGGGATGTCATGGCAGCATGAATGTGGGGCAACTAATCACATTGCAGATGTGATTTTGGCAGATGAACATTGGCACTTCACTCTGTCTTAGTCTAGGACTCTCCTTGTGGAATAATGTCTTTCCCCTTCAATTCACCCTATCAAGAAACATCTTCACACACATGCCCAAAACTTTGTCTCCTGGGTGAGTCTGGGTCCTGCAGATTTGCTAGTCACTATGAACCACCATTCCTAGCAAAGGCTAACTATAAAGAGGTTTCATAGACTTATGGTTTAAAAGTTTAATGTCCAAATAGTATACTATAGGCGCTGGCAAGAACTCCTTGGTACATAGCACAGTATGGAAAGGTAGGTCAGAAGTAATGAGTTCTGGGTACAACCAGACTCAGGATTTTGTAACAATTTTCCTTGTAGAACTAATGAAAGTCTCATGAAAAATACTTTATCTCTTTCAAGGGTATGGCCTCAGTTGCTTTTAGGACCTTCTGCTCAGCTCCATTTCATTAAGATTGCATGGTCTCCCAATACTGCCACCCTGGTGACCACTCCCCCAACATATGAACCTTTGTGTGAACACTTATTCACATCGTGTTATAGTCACTGTTTGGATCTACTTATATGAAATAGGTATTTACCTGGAAATCCCACTTTATTGAGCATTCTGTATTTTACCTGATTTGTTTTGTTTTGTTTGCTGTGGGTTATGGTTGGCTAGGGTTTCTTTGATCAAGGAAAGACACATAAAATGAATAAAGGCATAGATTAAATAGAGAGTCCACACAGGGAGGAAGTTGTGGAGTGGGAGGGTAGTATAAGGTATGTTATGAGTTGTCTGAATATCCAATGGGGAAAATTACCTGAAGAAACATCATAAAAGTCTTGAATGCCACTATGACTGATGTGTATTCTGTCAGTAATTACAGGACATTCCACGTGTTAAATGGGAAGAGATTATATAAGCCATCCATCCATCAGTAAGATATATTAGAGAGCATATGTCCTCTGAATTTATCTCCTGATTATACCAGTAATTGCCTCCAAATCACAGCCTCTCTCAGCCTTAGTTCCATGAGAAATTATCATAATTAGAGTTCCATTCTACATTTCTTTCTGACATTCAATCATCAAGCAGACAAGGCCACCATGAGTGCGTGTGGGGTACTCATTTGGGTATACAATACACAATGCACACACACACACACACACACACACACACACACTGTCTTAAAACATTGTTGCCTTAAAAACATCCCTCTTGCTCTATTTCATCCCTTGAACAAGCACTGAACTTTACTCCTGCGTATCACCTTCACAAAAGGACTGCATCCCTGCATCCTTTTACACACAAAATACATTTGTGTGTGAATGGGTGTTGTGACTTGCATGGTGTGATCCAATGCATTTTCACACTCATTTCCATTTGAACCTTCAGAGAGATCATATCTTAAAAGGAAAGAGAGAAGTCATAGACAACAGGTGGGGGAGAAGGAGACTGCTCGAAGGCTGCTATATTCCAGGTGAGGCATAATGAACACCTTAGCTGAAGTAATGGAAAGGAGAGCTGAAAATGGAAGGAAGACATGAAAAAAGAACCCTGAAATACAAACAAAGGGAAATTCTGACACCTGCATTTTGATCTCCTTGACATTGCTCCCATTTCCTCTGGGGACATGTCCCGGATAAGGGTGAAATCAGATGCTCCTTGGCAGTTTCAAATGACACCGCCCCTAACTTTCCATTGGATAAGAGATGGCCCAAAATAGCCTCTGGTCCCACAGTCGGGTGATTACTGAGACTCAGATTCCTATTCTGAAAACACAGGGAAGAAGCCAGGCATTTGCCCACTTACCCTCTCAAGCAGCTGCCCCGGGGCATTAGCACCCTGGTGCCTGCTGACGCAGTGCATCTGCCAAATTTGATTAGTCCCATGGCCTTGCTAAGCCAGGCGTGCCCTGCATTGCTGCTAAAAGAAGCCCTTCAGGAAGGGGTGATAGGACTCAGATACATTTTTCTTCTAATTGTCAATCACTACTGCCTGCTGGGAAGTTTATGGTAGAGGTGGGGGACAGAAGGCAAAGTCAAATGTTATTTTAATGGTCACTTTTGAAAACATAGAAAATCCTCAAAATAGTCATGATCGACTGTTTTTTGTCCTTTCAGTTGAACTTTTTAAAGACTTTCAGTGTCCAACAGAATAAGCCAGTCATTAATTAAATGACACTAGGGTGTGTTGCTGGTTGGAAGCAGGGGATGGCCTGCCTGTGAGAAACCCACACAGCTCCATTCTCCATAGCCCTAGGCCAGGGGACCCTCAGTTGTAGACATGGCTCCCTGCAGCCTTTGTGCCTGCATTGTTTCTGTTCAGGGCACCTGCAGGAATTGATAGACCTTGGCCCCAAAGTACAGGGTTAGGTTGAACTGTCTAGTGCCCAATTTATGACTCCAAAGGTTGGCTTTATCTTCTAGAATGCCTATCGTTGTTGCTGTGGTTGTGCACCCATTTGCACTTAGTTTACTCTAGGGCTGAGGTCCTGCTCAGCTAATTCTCAGTCACTAAAATCCCAGGATTGTGGTCATGTGCTGACTTAGAGGAAAATGAACCCAACCACTGGGAAGATTTTTGAAAAATACTGTTGCCTGGCTCCACTACCAGGGATTCTAATTTAACTTGCCTGTGTTTGGGGTTGGCATAAGAACCTTTAAATCTTCTGTGTGCAATTCGTATGTATAGGTCAAAACTGAGCCATAGGTAAGTTAAAATTGAAGCTTTGGGAAAACAGAGATATAACCTTAATCCTGACTATATTATTTATTAAGTATAATACCTCAAATGACTTATTTAAGCCTCTTTGCTGTCAGTTTCTGAGCCATGTGGTTGTTAAGTATTTTACAGAGCATGGAAAGCAGTTAGCATGGTTGTAGGGAGAAATTCTGGCCATGCCCGCTTGGGGGCTGGCACAGGTGACAACAACCACGCACACTTGGGCATGGTCAGAGTGACATAAGAAGGCCTTAAATATGAGTGTCGCATGCATGTGGCTCTCTCTGTTCTCTGACCCGCCTGGTTGTACAGGACTGGCTCCGTTGTGTGAGTACTTTCCTAATAAACCATCTGCTCATCAAACTAGCTCTGACTCCATTGCAATCCGCATTAATTGCTCTTCACTTTACATGGAATCTCATATAAATTAAGAATATTCTACTAGAGTCTGCTGCCAAACTCTTCTCCTTGTAGGTGTTCAACTAATCTTAGGATAGCCATCCCTTACTGACTTCTGACTGGCTTGTCTATCTGAAATCCATGGATGTCACCCTTAAGTAAATATCTACAGAACACACATCACCCTTTCATGCTTGATGTCTGCTAAACCTCGGGAATATACAGTCCTCAGCACTTTGACTTTGGTGTCAGAGCTACTCCACCACCTGGAGGACTTACATCAAAAATTTGGGAGATGAGAAAGGCGAGTCAAGTTCATTTTTGGGTTAGTTCTAGTCAACTGGCAGTGATTACACAGAACATAACTGAGCTCAGCTAGAACTTACTAGTGATGGTAGGTGATGATGTCCAAGACATCTTCTCCACTAACCATTAATACAGGATAACTTTGTAAAGTATTGACTTTGGAGGGATGGAGATGTAGCTAAGTGGTAGAGTACTTGCCCGTCGTGCAGGATGCTAATCCTCAGTACCACTCAAAGAACATTGACCTAGGCAGGACTGAGCACTCCCGAGCTTAGCGAGTGGTTCTAAACACTCATCTACCCAATCCCAACAACTCACAGGAAGCCTTGCAGCTCTGTTACAAAGTCGAAGGGATGACAGCTGTCCCACTTCTAGGTATTGAAAACAGCTGGCGTAAAGTAAAGGGAACCAGAGCCAGCCGCATTGGGAGGGGCCTTCATGCAATATGAGCCTATTTGCATGTTAACCCTTAAAAGAGACAGTCAGTGCTCTCTTGAAAGTTAAGAATAAGTAAGCATGGCCAGTGTTTTTCCTTTCTGATGGAAGCCCAAATCCCTCCCTCCCTCCCTTTCTCCCTTCCTTCTCCCTCTCTTTTTTCCTCCCTCCCCTTCCCTTTCTCACCCTTCCTCCCTCTTTCTTTTCTCACTCTCTTTTTCCCTTTTTCCCTCTCTCTGTATTTTCTGTTTCCTTAGTGTTTGTTTAATTTTGGCTTAGGTGGTTAGGATAGTGACTGCAGACACAGGCTATGTGAAGTCAAACCACTGTGCAGTACTCACCAACACTGAGAACTTGGGTAGAAATTATCTTTGTGCCTTAGTTTCTTTGTACCACCAACTCTTGATTGTTGTAAAGTGGGTTACTCTGCACAGGTGCCAGGAATGCTTCCCACTTTACTAGTTGCCTGCCATCATGGGATAAGATGGATGCATGAGATGAGGCAGGAGACCGAGGCAGGTTCTTTTCATGTTCTTTGGCCACTTTAAGGGATGTGATTGTGCCTCTGTTTGTCTTTCAGACTTCTTGAGTTCAGCCATCTACCATGGCCTCAGTTATTACCTGGTACAGACACTTAGGAGGCATGGACACCATTTGAAATATGTAGTCTAGAGAAATACCTTTTGTTGTAGTTTTCTGTTCCATTTGCCTATGAATATGGAGTGGTCACTGTCTAACAGACAAGACGTATTGCTAGTGGATAAACAGGAGTTGCCTCTCTGAATTTTCTAGAAAAGACAAAGCAGCCTTTAATGCTGCACAGACAACATAGGATCCTTCTTAGGAACTGGAGGACTCCATAGAAGGATCTCTGAGGTCTATGCTAGGCAAGCCCCACTTACCAGAATTTCCCCCTATGAGTGTGCAATGCTCTTTGAGGCTTTTCTGTGAGATCCTCACTTTTTTCCCAAGTTTTGTGTGTAGTGCCTCTTTGAGTCTCATAAACTCTTAGGGTATGCATTATTTTTTTTTCTAGCTTTATTTATAAGTGAGGAAGCAGACACAGAGAAGGTGAGTGACTTTCTCTTAGTCATAGAGCTATAATAGCAGGGATGGAATTCAGACACATGGGTCAAGCTCCAACATCTGTAACCTTAATGGCCATAGTATGTGCCTCCTGACAGATGAGAAGATGGGAGCCATAGGAAGCAGAGCCTGGAGGTCATCGAGAGGGAAGCCAGGCATGAAATGGCAATAAAAGGAGACATACTTAACATGGTAACAGATTTCTAACAGATTCAGACCTGAAGGACTCTGGGCTAGGAATAATCCAAAGCTTGGAGGCTGGAATAAAGATTCTAGGTCATGGTATGCCAATGACCTTGGTCCCCTACTCTGACCAAAGCTTTACTCAGAATGGTATCCCATGGCCAATTCTGAAACACCTTGTTTTCAAGGCTTTCTTCTCCAGTGGAGAATATACTTAGTGTTCAGAAGTGGCAGCAAAACAAACTGAGACGGGCACATCCTTGGCAAAGATGTAATGTCTACCCGAAACAAAATGAAAGCCCATTTTGTAACAAAGACTTCTAGAAACAATGACAAGGGGATGTAAATCCATCAGTTTAACTTGGAGGCTCCTCACCATAATTTAGCCACATGCTGCATTTCTCTTTGCCAAGCACAATAGGGCATGTGAGCAGGAAAAAAAATAGAACACAGGTAAGGAAGCATGGCCTAGCTTTGAAAGTAAGTATAAAGATAGGTAGAAATAGTGCACACCTTGCCGTTGGTCAACTTTGCCAAGGCTTTTTTTTTTTTTTTTTTTTTTAGCCTTGTTACATTTCATTTTAAAAAATGACTTTATAAGCTGTATTTAAAGTGAAAATTCTCTGGAAGCCTATCCATCACAACCCTTGTTCTGACTCAAGGTGCAACAGTGTTGTGGCATCTGTCAAGTAATAAGGGCACCAAGAATGGAGGGAAGAAAGAGGTAGAACATCTCAAGATGGTCTCCACCATGTAAGCGCTTCAGAAATCTCTTTTGTAATCTCATTTTACTGCAGGTAATGGAGTAGGCAGAATGCCTTAGAGCTAAAAGCTTACTCTAAAAAAGTCCAGCTTGGCCTTCTCCTATGAGTGATAATGGCTTAACAGAGTCTTAGAGACCCAAAATTGCTTGGCTAGCCTAGTCACGGTTGAAATCATCAAACTCCTGGCTTTTAAGCCAGGTTTGCTATAATTCAGTTTTCCGTATTGCTGAATGGGAAATAATTTTAGGCACCCTCCCATCCATCCTATGAATAGAAAAATTTTCAAATGCAGCTTGAAATCTAAAATATGCAGGATTATGCAAACAGAGAAAAACCTCTCTCTCTCTCTCTCTCTCTCTCTCTCTCTCTCTCTCTCATACACACACACACACACACACACACACACACACACACACAGTGATAACATGCTTAAGGGGATAGGCCCTTATTTCCATAATATAATTCCTACAAGGAAGAGGTAAGCCACAAAGCACAAAGACTGGGGAAGCCATTTGGTCATTCTGGAGGGTCAACCTAGGACTCCTTATCCTGCTAATGGCTAATTAAGCCAGGGTGTGTGTTTATGAACAGTACTTCATAGAGAGAGACAGGGCTACTAGAATGTGCACTTCTTCAGGTGGACTAAGATTTTCCTTTGCTGCATGCTGCCTCTCATTCCCAATGTGTTATAAATAATCACATGCTCTGGGACCTGACTCCACTACTCCCATTACTTTGAAAATAAAGAAAACAAAATGCCAACTATGAACTCGAGTGAGCTTTTCTGGTATGCATTTCCATGCTGGCATCAGTGCAACCCTGCACATTCTCCCACTTCTAAGTACCCAGTGCTCTTGGACTTTAGGAAGTGGCTTTCTAGATTGTTTGAAGGTGGTAGGGTCTTGGAAAGAGACAGTGTCCTGGAAGGATCAGAGACCACAGTTCCAAACCTTTGGGCTATGCTAACACTCTGTTACCCATATAAACACATAGAAGACTGGGTGTTGGATTCCCTTTCTAGTGATGCTCATGACTCACTCAGAGTACTTGTTGGCTAGGTTGTAAGGCTCAAGCCCCAGAGCCTCCTCCATGTCTTCGAGTCTAGAGTGGGGCCTAAGAATGTACATTTCTGAAGAGTCCTTAGAGATGCTGCTGCTGGTGGTGGTGGTGGTGTGGTTGGAGGTCACTCTGAGACTGGCTGTATTAGTGCAGCAGAAGAGTATGGAGACTGTGACCTCCGAGCAAAAACTGTTGAATAGGTTTTAGAGAAGGGCTCTGCTGTTTAAGTATGTCTATTTTATATTTATGCCATTTCCCTCTTCTGACCTGCACTAAATTACAATTCAGAAACCATTTCTTAAACATTGGGGCCTGATGGAATAGATATATTTTTACTAAATAAATTGAATGTATCCTAGAGTACTTAATAAAATTTTTGCAAACTGTGAGCACATAGCTAAACAAAACTGTCTCCCCCTAATTCAGATGTTGCACACAGAGCAGCTCCTTGTATCTGAGGAGTGATTTGAAAGGATACCCAGCAGTAAGTGCCAGGCTGCAGCATCACTATATCCTTTTGAAATGTGGACACCTCAAGCTGTTTCAACTCACTCTTTGGTTATTTACATGCTTCAGACACATCCTGTCATTAACTACAGCAGTTGGTGTGAGATTGTTTTCAGGATAAAGGAAACATTTTTTTTTCCTGAAGGAAACTTTCTTTTTATTTCTAGATTAAAAGCAAATAGTAGCTCACACTTAAATACAGAATAAATGCAAAGGCAGTCGCCTGTGTGTGTGTGTGTGTGTGTGTGTGTGTGTGTGTGTGTGTGTGTGTGTGTTTGGTGTATTAATTGTAAGATTAGCTTTTACAGTTTGATGCTACAGCCATTACCAAGCATCAGAATTGTTTTTCCAAAGGCCAATGCCAGGTTATGAAGTTTTCATGTGGTTGCTTACCAAGTTATAAAAAGAGCTGGGTAAAGGCTTATGGAAATTCTATGTCATGTCACATAAATAGATTTTTTGTTAATGAAGGATAGATGTATAAAGTGTCATAGTATTTTTGACATTCGTGTGTAATGTTCTTGTGTAATGTTCATATTCTGCAAATAATATACTTTATTCAATCATTTGTTAAAAAGCAAGGCACATGCATTTTTTCCTAGAAAGAATACTAGCTAAAATTAAAAGAGTAGATGATGCTCAAAAGACTGGTGGTAGAGGTGCAATTGGGTTTTCACTAGCTGGACTGTCTAGGCATGCTGGATGCTTTGTAGTGACTGTAACTCACTCTAGTCACTATCCTGGGCTCTCAGGCAGAAGTTTATTAGCTATAGAAAGGACAGTGCAACTAAAAGGAGTCAGAGTCACAGCTACTCTTCTTTGACCTCCCAAACCAAACAACTCATCTTTAAGGCAACAGTTAACACACAGCTAAAAGAATGGTTCAGTTACCATCAAATACTATTTTTTTCTGGTCAGGATATTAAAGTTTAACAATATCTGTGATGGTTCTTTCCAGGGTAAATACTTCATCTACATATGTATGTATGTATGTATGTATGTATGTATGTATGTATGTATGTATGCATGCACGCACATGAGTATGTATGTGTGTTTCTTGTAAATCTCAGTTGGCTCTGTTAACAATAGCTTACTAAAAATATGGACATTTCATCTTGACTGACTTGAACACATTAGATATTAGGATAGGAGAAACTAATAATGCTGCCAGGAGTGCTGGCTGCACCGAGGCAAGGCCTGATGTTTACTGGTGCAGTTCAAAGGTATCTGACCTGTTTTCTAGAGCATGATAATCATTTCAATGAACATGGGACAATTTCACTCTTTCATTCCAAGATGTACTTCAAGTTTCCACTGAGTTGGGATATTATTGATAAAAATCAGTGACGATGATAAAACAACCTCATAGACACATCGAATGACCACAGAGGTGCACTAATGTGATGAAAGCAATAGATCAAATCATGCAGCTTATTTCCAAGCTTCTTAATGATTAAACAGGCTTAATCCAGTGCAAACTGGTTACTCCTGTTACACTCCAATTGGGTAATTTAGCAATGCTTCTATCTTGTTCCTCTGACTTCATATTTTCTCTCATTTTTTGGTCATAGTTATAGCCTGAAGATCGTGACTTTTTATGTTGGTTAAGTAAGTTATACATTTTGATCTGATCTTTGGCACTAATGGAAACCTCACCCTATTTGCCAAACTCCTTTACCTTTACAAACATGGACGTCCTATTTAATTTCCACCTCTTGTTACTCAATCATTTTGAAAAAAACTTTAGTCTTTGTCAACTATGAAGATTGGGTAAGCCTGAAATATTGCAAAGGTCTAATTTCATGACTGGGATGTCAGGGCTGGCTGGTGTGTATGTGTGTGTGTGTGGGGGGGGGGGTTCAGAGGTTAGAGTGCTCTGCAAATGCACTGGGCAGATTATAGTCATTTATCTCATTCGATTTGCTCTTGCATATACACAACACAAGTCAGTGTTTGTTATGACTTTCCTGATCCTTATTTATAAGACAATACACGAGGAAACCATGTGTGTATGTTTGAAATAGAAATGATACATTGCACAGATATAGTTCCCCACTTTCTGGGATGGGCTGTCAGTGCTCAAATAGGGAGCCTGAGGAGTCAGAACAGATGCTCTTTTCCTTAATGGCCCTTTGTCTAATTTAAAATCTTCCATTTATTTCCCTAAGATTTAGTGATAACTTTAAACACTTTAACTAAATTACCCAGCGGCTTGGCAGCCATCATGGAGGCAAATCTTTTTAGAGATTGTAGCAATCTGTTAGATCATGGGTACTATGATATAAAATCTGCATGCTCCACATACAAAAATTAAATCAGTGCAATGGATACAAGCACATGCTGCAAACGGCATCGCTTCCAAACCGAGGGGACATGACCTGTCTCCAAATATTGAATTTCTGCAAGATTTTCAGTCATTGACTTTCTAAATTTGAGCCAATTTATTCTCATTATCCCTAAGTAAACCTACTTTGATTTTTTTAAACAGTTATTTTATAATCAAATAGAGCCTGCCAGCCCTGCTTCATGGATCCTGATGTTGCTAGGATACATGGTTTGGTATTTGATGAAAGTACATCACTTCAAAGGGGAAAAGTTTCAAGTGTCCTAGAAAATGACACTCCTGTCTTCTACTACAGAAGACAGGCCCAATCCTGGAGCTTTTCTGAGGCTTACAGTCTGCAGGATTGGCCTCCCCGTGCTTTGAAATAAGCATCCTGTGTGGGGACTGTTCAGTTGCTAGCACTAGTCAAGTTGGTCTTAAAGCAAGGAACACATGTATTTATAATAAAACACATTTTCATATTTAACAGTGAAGAGAAAAAACCCAGAACCCCCAGATTTTATGTACTTTGAAAATATATTTAAAAACATTAAAAATTCTATATTTAAAACATATATTATATGTTAATTGGTACACTTAAATAGATCCTGTATTTACAATAGGCTTCTGATGTGGTTAAGTTTTAATGCCAATTTTTTTCAATAACATAATTATATAAATATACTAAAATACAATAAATATTTTTCTTGTTTTACATGGTGAATAATATCTTTACCATAGAGAGAACAAGGCCACAGACATTTACTTACAGTTTCAATGGGAATCACTATAAAAAAGCAACAGGTCTGCTGCCATGCATGAAACATTTCTGCCAAAAAGAGACCACAGCAAGACTTAAAAACAAAACAGAACAGAACAGAACCAGAACGGACAGAAACAAAGAAAGGATTTTAAAAACAAATCTCAGGTCAACATAAACCACCAAACATGTAACTATGATGGATCTTAGTGGGTAAGAGAACGAGCCACTGACCACACAGCTGCTGAGTGTCTCCCATGAAGCCACTTAACAGACCTGGCCCTTGGAATACTGTTAAGATTGTGACGGGAATTCTTTTGTTTGTTTGACTGGCGTCTCTCAGAATGAAGCTGCAAAAAGTTAACATAGAATAGATATTCCAAGCATTCCTTAATAGATTAAAAAACAATGACGAAGATTAATGTTGTCAAACAGCATAAAACAATCTGTGCTACGTAGTCTTTCTTTCAAAGACAGGTATTCAGTGGTACTCCAGAATGCAGGTTAACTCTAAAGGAAAGACTGGACAAAAAGAAACTGTTTGCTGATGGTATCTTCACTCCCTGAGTCACAATGGACATTCACTTTTGTTCATCTTTTCCCCTCCTAAGATGAAGCAATTTTTTTTGCCTGTTTTCTGATGCTCAAGAACCCAGATAAGTAACCACTAACACATTCACTCTTGGAAGAAGGCCAAATCGAGAAATGGTCTTGACACTAATTCTCACTGGGTCCATTCATTCAGGCTACCAAGCTGACTTCTAATCCCAAAGGGCAAAGTACAGAGGGGACCCTCACCATGAATAGACAGAATTGCAGGAGGTTTCTGTGCTCTTCACTGAAGCAAAATTTTCTCCTGTGTTCTTGCCTCTTCCACAGTACAAAACACCTTCTTTAGTCTTGTTTCTGCCCGGGGCTTTTAGCCTTTCTAGACATTGATCATTCCATCTAAGTTTTGGTGTCTTTTCCTTTTTTTCTTTTCCTTCTACGAAAACATCTCAAAAATAAAACCTAGGCTTCCTTAAGTCTAGGTTCAAAACAAATAAGTATCCTCATAGCAAACATTTTCTATCATTGCATTAATTGCATCATCACAAATGTCACATTTGGATCCAAACCCGCTCCAGGTTAATCCAACTGTCTACACAATTATTTAGGAACGGATGGAGGGCATAAATGGATTTGAGTGAGGTTTTCCAATTGAAAACCTCTTGAGCACTGTTAGGTAATGTAGGCACTTAAAGCAGGAGGTCTAAGCAACTTGACACATCATTCCAGAGCCTACTCTGAAGGGTGCTTTGTGCCTTCCTTTAGGAATGTCTCAAGTACCATTCTCCACCTCCACCTAGACCTCAGGATGGCCACTCAGAAATTCCTCCTGCATTGCCAGGAAATGGTATGTCAGCTCCACTTAGCCTCCACAGGGCCATTCAGTAGCATTTCAATGGCAGTGTGGATTCCGGCTCTGATCTAAGTGTCTGGCTGTATTTGGTGACTTTTACATGCAAAACATTGTTAGGCCTTATAATGATTTACCCAATTCTTACCACTTACAAAAAAAAAAAAAAAGGAATATTTATTCTTGTTCTTTTTCTCTTGGGGGGGGAGGGGAGACAACCCAAAAAAAAAAAAAAAAACAAAAAAACAAAAAAACAAAACCAAACCAAAAAACAAAACCAAAAACATATTGTTTCCTATGAGTGTCATGATATGACAAACTTCGTTCACCTGTTCAGTGATGATAAAATATTTCAAAGCGCACAACTAAATTTTCTTTCATAATATAAAACAAAACAAAAAGAGAGGACCAAAGGAAGAGGAGGGAGGGGAAGAATGCTCTTTAAACAAATTGGGGTCTTTCCAAGAAAGCAGCTTTCCCTGACCCATCAGGGTGATCTGAGGACCGGGGAGATACATCATGGGCAGTGGAGTGTGAGCATTTTATTCAGTTGCCTTAATTTTTATTCACTTCCAGTCATCTGATTGGATTTTGCAAACATCTTTACAACATACAAATGTAACGTTTTATCAACCAGAATGGATACTGAAGAAATTTTCTCCATCCCTATTCCTGGTAGAACTAAAAAAACAAAACAAACAAACAAACAAAATAAAACACAAAACAAACAGAAATATACCCCTCCCTTCCCCCCTTCCCTCAGCCAGTAAAGCAATGACAACAGCACCTTGACATTGTTTTAATTCCAACGCTATCAGAAGTCGAAAGCAGTAAAACAGAGTACTAACAATAACGAAGATACTTAGTGTCTAAAATGTAAACGGAATGTTTTGGTTCAAATTTTTGTTTTTGTTTTTGTTTTTTTTTTTGTCTGTTTTTTGAAAGAGGGACAGTTTATTATCAATTCACAATTAAAGCAGCATGCAATTTATTATTTTTTTTTTAACTTTTTGTTTTCAATTCTTGGCAACGGCAACAAACCACAACATTATCGAGGAATGTAATGCAGACTTTTAAAGTTGTGCGCAAATGACTGTTTCCTTTCTGGTCATGGATATGTCCAATAAATAGATTGTAGAACCACTGTACTGTATAAACTTCATTTATACATGCAGTTCATAAAATTATTTTTTCTTAACTGAATAATTTACCCTGTTATGTATATATACAAATAGATAATTTTTATCTCAATATAATCTATACAACATAAATCCACTATCTTCCCCTCTTAATGGTCAGTGTACATACACAGGAAGTGTCTATCCTTATGAAACGCCAGCCAATTCTCTTTTTGCTATCCATAGTAAGCGCCCGAACATACGACTGGGTAGTTCGGCATTGCGAGTTCCAGTGCCTTTTGTCTATGCCCCTGCAGCCTTCCTTTGTGTAACCCATGGGATTACACTTGGTCTCGTAGAAATATTGCTTCAGTTGGCCTTTTGATACCGGGACTTTCTCCAGGACTGTGACAGTCCCACCCGACATGTCCACTGCAGTCTTTTTATCTGCCGCTGTGACCCACTCGCTAATACTGTCACACACGCTCAGCTCCCCACGGCGGGCTGGGTCAGAGTGGCGCCGGACTCTCATAGACATGTTTGCAGCATCCAGGTAATTTTTGTATTCCTCTAGCAGAAAGAGGAGAGGAGGCTCCAAAGGCACTTGACTGCTGAGCATCACCCGGGAAGAATACAAGTCCGCGTCCTTATGGTTTTCTTCGTTGGGCCGAACCTTCTGGTCCTCATCCAGTAGCTCTTCGATCACATGTTCAAAAGTGTCAGCCAGGGATGTCGACAGACCTCTCGAACCTGCCCTGGGCCCATTCACGCTCTCCAGAGTCCCATGGGTCCGCACACCTGGGTAGGCCAAGCTGCCTTGTCCATGGATGCTTGCTTCTTTCATGGGCGCAGCCTTCATGCAACCGAAGTATGAAATAACCATAGTAAGGAAAAGGATGGTCATCACTCTTCTCACCTGGTGGAACTGTGGGAAGGAAGCAGAGAGAGACACGGAACAGGTTAGAGCTTACTTTCTCTGGGATACCGTGTGACCCATCTGATTGTAATTCCAGATCATTCTGCAAGGTCAAGGGATTTTTTTTTTTTCTTTAATGTCTTAGTGATCCACTCCAGCTGCAGGGGACACAAATCAATGTCAGTTAGTGTGCTGTATGTGGCTTAATATAAACCAGAGACATGCAATGTTTTCCCCAAGATTTACATGTAAGCCTGAGAGTAAACGGTTTCTAAGCAAGTGAACACAATGGTGGCTTCACGGCTCCCACTTCCTCCTGCTTTAGCAGCTTTGGAAGTTTAATTTTTCATGATCTCTGCTCACGCTGTCACCAGAACCACAATCACAAATGTTACTAAGCAACAACTGCAAGTCGACTAGTAATGTTCCTTTCAAGTCAGCAACACAGTCCTGTGTCGGAATGTGTGGCAGAAACAGTAGTTGCTTGAGGGCCGGATGGGTCTCTGCAGCTCTGAGGAGCCTAAGCAGGAACAGTACAATAAAACAGCAATCAGAGAGCCTGGAGGGGCCTTTTTCCTCCAGACACAGTGTTAAGGCATGTTTGGACCACCAAGTTTTGCAGATAAGGAAGCTAAAGGCCACATAGGACTTGCCTGGTGTCATGAAGAAACTTTAGATTAGGAACTAGAGATATCATCTCCAAAGTTCTACTGCATCTGAAAAGGTTTTGCTTATTTCCAAACAATTCATTTTCAACAGCTTGGTTCTAATGATGTGCCTGAGGCAGGTATGAAAACAATGTGTCTCTTTAGAGAAAGATGGATAGTTCCCATGAGGAAGCACATAAGTCAATATCAATGCCTCTCACGTGCAGACTCTGAGCTCATCTCACACTGGTCTTTCCCAACTCACTGAAGGCACTTAGCCTGATGGCTTGTTTTGGCTAATCTTCAGATCTAACTGAGAAAACTCAACTTCTCTTTATCAGAGCACACCCACCCCCTTGGATATGTATGGTGTGTGTATAAAACTCTGTTGTCATACCTTTACAAAGCTGAGTAGTGTTTTACACACTTTGGAATAGGTAGCTAGAACATCTTTCTGTGCATTTGTAGTTTCCTAAAACTCTCTCTCTCTCTTAACAGCACACCACACAGTTAAATCACATGTTGGCCTTCCATCTATAAGCGTGCTCTACAAACCCAATCAAAATTGAATAACAAAGCAAAAGTAAAACATACCTATAGACCAAACCAGGGTACATCAGGTGGTGGAAGACTTCAGAATTACTTACCTGAAGCACTGTAATCTTAGCATTAAGAGTAGCATCCATCTAACTTGATACTAACTTTGTTTCTACCTGTTAGCTCTGGAACATGGACTTGTAAAGACATACATATACACTGATCATCATGCTGGGTAAATCCACAGGTGTCTCTGCCCACGATGTGTTGCTGAATACAAAACAACCTACCTTCAGTCAATAGGGTACAGTGGAGAAATGGCCAAAAGCTCTAGTACTGAAAATCCAAGTTTCTAGTGCTCACTTTAGAAAGCATATTCTAAATCAAGAGGCTTTATATCACCCCCTATACAAATTTCCTCTCATATTCACCTTCAATTTGCGTAAAAGGTAAACATACTTGGAATTGCTTGGACAGGAGGGGCAGCTGAGCAGCTAGAAGATGGGAGTTATCACATGTGGTACCCTGAACAGGGAGCACAGAGAGCTTGAGCTGCAAATGCTGTGGGAATTCTCACCAAAATGGGACCTGAAGGCTCTCCTGAAGTCTACAGTGGTATGAACATCATCTCGAGGCTGATTTTCCTCAGGAGGGCAGTGACACCTATTACAGACTTCATATCTTTGTATAGCCTCCACACACCAGCCACAGCAAAGGGAGGCTCTCAAGCACAGTCAGACAGGTAGCAAAGGGAGTGAGCAACATTTCACACTCACAATCTAGGCAATGATTGAGCCAGGTGCAGCACCCCTCTGAAGGAGGCTCCTGTCTTCCTTAGGAAAATAGCACTCTACCTCAAGCCTTCCCCCCTGCTCTGCACAGCATCCCCACTACTTGGTAGCCATGTCACCCTTAGTGAAGGGTACTGAGCTACTTGCCCCTCTGTGTCCTAGGACTTTCTGTTGTCACTGGACTATCTTTGACACCCTTAGCCTAGGCATGATGAGCCAGTATCAGATTTTAAGTTACTCAGAGTAGAGTCGGGACTATTTATGTTTGCTTCCTTCTACGTTTTGTACTAGTGACTAGTAGAAGTTCAATATAAATAATTAGGTTGTCTTTATTAATAAAACCTACAAATTATGAGAGAGAGAGAGAGAGAGAGAGAGAGAGAGAGAGAGAGAGAGAGAGAGAGAACTGCTTGAACCACATGGTGATTTAAGGTTAGAAAGGCAAACTGGTTTGAGAAAAATGTCCCTGTGAATACTGTTAATATCTAAAGTTTTAGGAATGATTTTATGCAGTACCATTACAGAAATGGATCCTGCATGGAGGTTTCTGATCAGGGTGGTGATACTTATACCATGGAGAGAAATTTTTTCTAGTATCCCAAGTGCACATTTAAAGAACTCAAGGGGCTTTTCCAATTGAGGCCGATGAAATGAAACATCTTTAAACTAGTGTATGTTGGTGCATGCTTCTAATCCTAGCTCTCAGGAGACAGAGATAAGTGGATCTTTGTGATTTTTGAGACCAGCTTATTCTATATAGTGAGTTCCAGGCCAACCAGGATACAGAGTGAGACCTTATTTCAAAAATAAGTAAATAAAAAAATGTTTTAGTTGTCTGTATCACATTGGTGAAATTTTGCCATTATCAGCTATTTTTATACCACATTCCATCAAATCTAAGATACTTTTATTTAAAGACACACAAGTTTGGGGCTGGAGAGAGAGTTCAGCAGTTAAAAGCTCTTTGCTATTCTTGCAGAGGACACCAGTTCTGTTCCTAGAACCCACACGGATGCTCCTAACTGTAACTCCAGTTCCAGGGAATCCAATGCCCTCTTCTGGCTTGCATGGACACTACACACATATCACACACACACACACACACACACACACACACACACACACACACACACACTAAAATTAAATATTTTTAACAGCCTGCCAATTCATGTTCTATTGAGAAAGAAAAACATGCTTTCAAACTTTGTTTTTCCCTTCCTAACATTATTTTTTACAGAGTTTTTAAAGACTTATTTGGATATAATTTATCCTATATAACTTTGGTACATACACAAAATAGAAAAAAAAGGAAATGGATAAAAGCAATGGTAGGTATGTAATTATTGGCTAGCTAAGAATACAAGATGATATCCACAGGAGAATACGATCCAACTTAAAAATGTTGAAATACAAAAACAAAAAGGTGAATTTTAGAAGTAATGAGATGTAGACTTAATAGGCAGTTACTAAATGGCTGTATGATTTTAAATGGCTGGAGCTGCTGAGGCATCTTAGATACAGAGTTAGAAATTTGTTTATCACTATTACACTAATGAGTCTTTGGGGAGGGACAGAGTATTGGGACATGGCATCTTTGTGTAGCCTTGGCTGTCTTGGAGCTAGTTCTGTAGACCAGGTTGACCTCGAACTCACAGAGATCCATCTGCATCTGCCTCCCCAGTGCTGGGATTAAAGGTCTGCACCATCACTGTCTGGCCACTAATGAGTCTTCTAATGATAGCTTTTTTTCTTCAGCCTTTCATAGGTATCCTTTATCTTTTTTATTTTTAACATTCTGATAAAAAGTAATTAATTCTATATGTATCTTTCTCTCACCAATTACACAAGCAAATTCCAAGTAAAATATTGACATCTGAATAAATATGACTTGGATTTCACTCTAGGTCTACATACAGATATTGGTTCAAGCTGAGCATCTAAATAGATTCAGTAATTAACTGGATGGTAACACATCCAGCCCCACTTCTCTGACACCCTCTGAGTGGTACTTCAGCAATTCATTTGGCCTATTTGCTGAAAAGGCTTTAGAAAATGCCTTGAAAAGTAACTCAATACCTTTTGTGAGCACAATGGTATGCCCTACTTTGCCTGTTTACTATATATTTCTTCCTATGTATCCCAGGATGGCCTTGGCTCTAATCTCAATCTTCTTGTCCCAGCTTCTGAAGTGTTGGGAATATAGACATAGATCATCATGCCCAGCTCTACTTTGTTTTCTAAGCATGGCTTCCTGATATTTTAGGTACTCTTGGAGTTGATGAAAATGTTTGGAATGAAGTTTAATGACACATTTCCTATATAGCCTTTAAATTTAGTCAATAAAGGCATTTCACCAATGTTTCCATTCGAACTTATCCTACCAATATCTCTTTCTCTGGCATACTGCCACTATACTAGCCCAGTCTTTATTATTTCCTTTTTTTAAAAAAACTATAATGTCCCCTTGTTGCATAGGATAATCCTTTCTGCCTTATAAAATTCCTGACAAAACACTCCTGTAGATTCTCTTACACAAAAATTTACAATGGCTTTATGTCTTGTTCTAATGAGGCCACGCCCTTGAGGTCCTTGGTCATCACTGGAAATTATTTGATTTTTCTCTGCAAACAGACCTCTTTCCTTTATACCTCTAGGAAACTGAGTCTTGGTTGTCTTTCATGACCTAGTTTAAGCATTAAAACTTGTCATTGCTGCCAGCTTCTCTAATTACTTAAGCACATGCTATCTTCTTCCTTTTAATTCTCCATTATTATTGTATTTGGTACTTCATGCCCTCTATATTTGTCATTATCTATACTTACTAGTTATGCCCAGTCTTCTGTAAGAAAATAAGTTCTCCAAGGAAAAGGGTCATGTCATACCTCTTGTAATGCTCACACAGAAAAATTAACAGTAATAATCCATAAACACTCATTTATTAAGCCAAGAGAAAGAAGAGTTCTGATGTCATTTTTCACAAGAAGTCTTATCATTTGAATACACTGAAAGCTTTAGTTAAATTCTTGATACATTTTAGTATATAATGTATATGTATACAATAGGCAAATTACAATCACAAATTTTAAACTCTAAGGAACCATGAATGGTTGATATTTATCATCCAAAAAATCCTTGAATTTTAATGGAGTAGAACATTGAGTGATAAAAGCAAAAAAAAAAAAAACACCAAAAAATCAAAAACAAAAGACACTAAAACACCCTGTGCTACATACAGCTGTTTCCAGGGGATCAGTGAGTGGGAGGTTTGTGTAGTAGTCAGTGCTAATAGCAATAATAATGATATACAAATTTGGAATGTCTGTCTTGTAGCTGTCCCTATCATATTCTTCTAAATTCTTCAGTGGGTAATTTTATACACTATATTAGGAACTAATAAAAGTCTAAGAAGGGCTCCTGTTGTGCTTTGAATATGAAATGCTTCCCACAGACTCCTGTGTTTAAGGCTCAGTCCTCAGCTAGTGCTATTTTGGGAAATGGTGGGAACTTTCGGAAGTAAAGGCGTGGTATGGAAAGCAATCAGTGGGGACACCAGAGAAGCATACTTTGTCCCTCGCCCCTTTCTCTTTGCCACAAGGTAAGAAGCTTCCCTCCACTAGGCTCCCCTCATTCCAGCCATTAGTTGAAATCTCTAGTAAATCTCTCCTCCTTTCAACTTTTTCTCTGAGGTATCTCTGATGTCAAAAAATCTCAATAAATCTCACCATCCAAAGATACCGGGGTTGTTCAGTGCTGCTAAGCAGATGATTAGTCTATGTCTGCTTAAATTTAATGAATTCATTGATACCAATTTTCCCAAGGCTTAACAACAGTCAACTCTACCATATCTAGGATGATTTTCTTAACCTCGTCTCAGCAAAGTTAATATAGTATATGTCACATTAAAAAAATCAACATGTTAAAAGGAAAACTTAGTTAGAAGCATGCTTCACAAGACCTAAACATATGACCAAAAGACTATTCATAATAGCTTTCTCCTCTACTTCAATACTACATAACTTTGTTGTCTAAAAGATTATAGAATGTTCAAAATCTTCATTGAATTGGATTGTGACAGAGAAAGGACAGTTAATATCATCATGATTATACAGATACAGCAATTACATTTCAGAGAAGTAGTCTGGCAAATGTCACAAAGCTAATAGATCACTGTCTCCTCACCTGAGCTCTTACTGCTAGAACATAATGCCAGTTTTAGAATATTAATCACAGGAAAGAGAAAGACTATGACAAAGAGGGAGCTTGTAAAACTTGAGCACCATTTTATACGGTTATACTAATCACAGAGGCCAACTTTCTAAAACCAGCAACAAAACGATACTACTAGAACTGTTTGTAGCCTTTGTCATGATTCAGATCTTCCCCTTGTGAGTTGAAGAGTTGATCCCTCACACACAGCTATGTATACAAGTGGGCTTTTAGATATTGCATAGGTCATGAGTGCTCTGATCTCATCAATGGTATATCCATTGATAGATTAATTATTAAATCGTAAATGGGAAAGGTAGAAGCCATAGGAGGTAGGGCCTACATGATGTTCTGCCTTATAAAGGATGGGAAGCTGTGGAGGCAGATGATCATGGAGTGAAAACTTTGAAGTGCAAGCCAAAATAGTCTTTTTTCCTCCTTTATGTTAGTCATATTAGAACTAAATGTTCATGGCCAAAATTGAGAAAAAGAACCAAATAACCATATAGAAAGATCAGGAACTTGGGGATGAGAGGACCATAAAAGCTTTAACTATTCCTAATCTCTTTGGGTTTTGTATGTAAGCATGTAACCAAAGCAAACAGTTTAATGACAGGGTGACTTATTTTAGACAGTTCCATAACTACCAAGGATAATGATAATGTTAAAGAAAGATTAATTAATATTTAATTCTGTCATACAGGATACAAACCTATTAAAACCACATTAATAAAAATCTGCAAAATAACATTAAAATGTTTAACTTGCATCTGATTTTACCACATCCATATATTAACCTTACTTCTGTTTGTTCAATTATAAGACAAGGGATCCATATTCTAGTTCCATAGTCTAAGAAGGAGGTGAGACCAATGTGTAATGTAAAAGAAAAAGATGAATGATCCAGGGAAGGAGTAGATTAAATTCTAGAAGGAAAAAGATGCTATTTCTAGGTAAAAAATGAAATACTTTGCAAAGATTTCAAAGGATTCAGGGAGCTCTAGCTAAGATAGTAGGAGAGATGATTGTTTGGTAAATGGTTTAGAAGGGAGAAAGAATAGAATTAGACTATGAGGAGAAGAGCTCTGGATCAGAAGTAGTAAGAAATAAGACTAAACAATTGACCAACTTCATAAGGTTCTAGGAATGATGATAAACAGACTGGAAGCTACTTTATGGACACTGAAGAACCAGTTTTCTGAGTAGAGGGGGCTGTTTTACACTGCCCACACAAGGCTTCAAGGAGTGGCAGACTGGAAGAAATAAATGAGTTCAAGAATTGCATTATTATTGAATAGTGAGCTTTAAAAATAAATGCTAAGTAGTTGTTTACATGTGGAACTATGGATCTGGATCAATCTATTTACTAAAGCATGTTTCAAAAAGGAAAGTGGTTACAGAAGTGGGCAGAGTTAACTACCAACCACAGTAATGTCTGAGTTGGCAAAAGAACAGAACATAGAGAGATGGAGATGAGGGAAAAACTACAAACTTTCATTCCAATTATAATTGTACTGAACTTTGGTTCTATGGCTCAGCACTTTTAATTCAAAGCTCTCCAAGTGCTTTGCAAATATTAAGTAATTAAGACTCATAGGACCCAAGAGGTGCAGGTACCTATAATTATCCCCATTTTGTGCTGGAGGAAAGAAGAGCAGAGTTTTTAATCAACTCATCCACTCAGTGTGGTTCCCTTGGTAGAATGAGGTCAGAACCTAGATTCCAGAAGAAGTTTGGCCTTACTCTAAAGGTACTAGTTTGTTTCATGCATCTATGTCATTTCTGTGTTATTGTCTCATGTACTGCTAAACCAAGAATCAACAAACAAAAAACAAGATAATACTGAAGACACCCACACCTTCCTCAAAAAAGAAGAAAAAAAGTTGAAATTCATAATTAAAACGGTAAAAACATAGTGACCCTTACAGATATTCACCTACTTAGTTGTGTGTCCATTTAATTAAAGCTAATAAATAATTTTTAAAGTTTAGGTGTTAATTTGACTAGATGAAGGAATGTTGTTTTGAGGTGTGGTTGTGCTTCCAAAGGAAATTGTCAGATAAATTGGTGGATTGAATGGAAAAGTGTGTTCTCCATTGTGGGTGGACACAATCCATATCATTGGCTGGTTCCCACACAGAACAACACGGAGAGGAGTGATTGAATGTTTTCTTTTTTTCATAATTGTTTTACACTCTTCTTTCCCAAGGCTCATTGTCACATAAACACAAGGTTTAATGTTAGATATAAGAACTACCAGTTCTTTGGTCTTGTACTTGTATTTGGGTCCTCAGGTTCTTAGACCTTTAGACTTGGACCAAGCCATGTTAACAGCACAACAATGTTTACAGCTTGCAAACAACCCCTCATATATCCCTTACCATCAAAATCATTTGTGACAACTTCTGTGTTTCTCCTATGTTCAAACATCTATAGCTACATTGTTTCTGTCTTGCTACTCTAACCCATTCCTCGCTTTTCCCTGGAATTGAATGACACAAACTTTATTTTTAAAAGATAATCTAAGAACTGAAGAATTTGATAAGTTTTAGCATATATTGGAGTAAAACAAGTATAGGCAAATACCATGAGAAAAAAATGTACATTTTACTGAATCATTAATTTGACAGATAAACTTACATGCATCTTTGATAGAATGCCAATCTTCTGTTACCATCTTCTACTCCCCTCCCCTAACATAAACAAACAAACAATGGTTTTCCTATTGGCAATAGACTTACCTTTCTTTTGGAGAAAAATTAGATCATCTGCTAAAAACAGAGACTGAGCATTCTCTCTGGAATTGTTACCCGGAGTAAGTTGTACAATGTACTATATCAAATAGATCCTCTAGATACTGAACCACCAAATTCTCTTTATGCTGGTGCTATTGACACAGTATTTGGGGGAAGGTGGTTAAAGTATGAGACATAAGTCTTAGCATCAGCTGAAATGATGACTTGGGTTTGGAAAGAAGGAATAAAAAATTATCTTATACAAAGACCGGATTTGGGCAGAGAACTTTCTATCCTGACATCTTAACCTTGAACACAACTGCCACCCTTCCACATGACCTCAGGCAACCAATGGAGGTTTCTGAATGTTAGAACCCTCTCTAGAGATACCAATCCTGTTCATATCTGCCCTTCTCCTTTGCCTAAACAGCACATGACACTAACAAACAATCCTTAGCAGCAAGCATTCCTAATTCATTTGCTTATCAAATATGCATTTCTAAATATTCTTTAGGACAGATATTTTTAGTTATAAGGCCCAACTGGCAGCACACAGTCAAGAAGTAAAGTCCTTTAAAATTAGGATTCTATTTTCTTCAGAATTCCAGGTGAGATTTGTTACCATTCACCAGTTAGACTTAGCAATGTATTATTTACCAAGTTATCATACATGGTAGACAAATACTATTAATTTCAATTAGTATCATTAAGCTTTATCAACTCACTTAGTAATTCACAACATATAACTTTATCATATGAATATCATATTTAATAACAGACATTCATCAATTATAATGGAATCATGGGTGTTATTTTAAAAATTATTTTAAGTTATATGTATGGATGTTTTGCCTGCATGTATGCCTGGTACCCCACAGAGGTCAGATCAGGGCAATTCCCTTGGGACTGGGAAATTCCAAGGTTTTGAGCCACCATTTAGGGGCTGAGAATTGAACCCTGATTCCCTGGAAGAGCATCTAGTGCTCTTAACTGGTTAGCTATCTCTACAGCCCCAAAGATGGGATTTTTATGGAAGGGGATGATGTCTTCGGAAGTGTTAAACAGGGATGTGAAAACAACTTCAGCATCACATTGGTACAAATGAACTACAACTAAACTGTACTTAAATAAATACTTGAATTTATAGATAAAAATTCAAGGTTGAAATTAATTTCATGCAACCTAAAGTCTCAAATATCAGGTCACATTTTCAATGAACATTTCTAAACTGCTTATTAATGCAATTCAAAATTGTCATTAAAGGGCTGAGGAGATGGCTCAGTGAATAAGACAACTGTTGCACAAAGTGGGGGATCTGAGTTGGAATCTTAAAAACCCACATAAAAGCCAGATGTACTGTGTAAGCATCAGGAATGTCAGCATCTTCTATGGGGAGATGGAAGGAGATAAATGAAAATCCCAGATGCATTTGAACCAGCTAGCTTGGCATACACAGCAATGATGAGACCTCATCTCAAACAAGTTAGAAGGTGAGGACCAACACTTGAGGCATATGACCTACACATGCACAGTGTGGTGCCCATGTACACGCTGTACATTCAAACAATAACATAGAATTAATAAAAACTTAAGAATATATTCCAACAAAATAAGAGATTTGTGGGTCCTGAGATTAGAGTTTTAGGAAATGGAGGTATGGCTAAAATTCAATGTGCTCCAACTAATGACCAACATTTGATCAGTGACCCAGCTGCATTGACACTATCAAAGAGCTCCTAAGAACTACAGAATCTCAGCTTTCCCTCTCTCGTCCCATTTATCCTATCCATTGTCAGACCCTGCATTTCAACTAGATTCAGATGCTGGAAGTAGATTCAAAAGCTCATCAAAGCTGAGGTGTAATAGACCAAATAATACATAGAATGGCAGCCAAGGTAGATAAGGAAGGAAATGGACAAGATCAAATCGAGCACTACAGTACTCTCTTAGTAGGCCATGGGGTTACCGGCCATATTGGCTCTTTGACTCCACACTCATCACTCATTATGTGAGAAAGTATTGTAGCTTTTGTAATGGTATTAAATAAAACCTTCTCTCTCTCTCTCTCTCTCTCTCTCTCTCTCTCTCTCTCTCTCTCTCTCTCTCTCTCTCTCTCTCTCTCTCCCAACTGGCTTTTCTACTCTGCCCATGCCATAGCTATGGCATATATGGGATACCTATAAATGAGAAGGCTAAATGAGTATTTATAGGGTATCACTGATATAAATCTGGACTGTTATTCAATTACTAATTTTTCCCAAGTGCTATGAGGCAGATGCAAACATATTTAGCTCTCCTAATCACTTCACACAGTCTGATATCACCCACTCAACGAGAACCATACTGGAGATGACATGACTAACTAGATCTGAGAGGAGATTTCCAAGCACTCAGCCAGATGTCAAATTGCTTTCAGCCAGATGTCTCTGGTCCTTTGTGTTCTGAAGTGGTAAAGGAGAGGCAGAGGCAAAGAGAACTCACCCCCTCAGGCAGATTTATTTTTAGAGTTGGTCCCCAAACCAACAGATCTCCAGCTATTTCCTTCCATGTAGACATTACATGTACCATAAAATTCAAAATATGATTAAGTCTCAATAAATTAATAGTGCTGGCAACAAAAACCACAATACATGTAGTATATGTATATGTGTATGTGTATGTATGCAGGAAAAGAATCACTCCTTCAGCTTAAGTCTGCCACTGCAACAAATGCCCAGTAGGTAGCACAATTTCTCAGTAAGCATCTGATACCTGAAATTGGTTGCTTCAAGGCAAGTGCCTTAAATGGCTTTTTAAAAGTTAAAAAATGAAAGAAATGCTTACAATTTTTGGAATTGAACAAAAATATGAGGGAGTTGTCAAAGCAATTTTTTAAGTAGAACTGAAGTCTGGTCTCCTGTTGAATACTTGACAAAAGATTGTAAGGATTGCTAGATTCCAAACACCAAGAATCAACTCAACTAGTCCACATGTGAATGCCATGCACTGAGAGCCCCGCCAGTGTGGCAAACCATGTGCAATTTTATGGGGCTGATGTAACACTGAATCTTACTTTCTCAGGCAATGTCTCAGATACTGTTGAGTTCTACCTTGAGTAGGATATTGAAAGGCACAGATGCTAAAGGACCTCCTTTTCCAGAATATACATGGACACACCTCCAGATAGAACAACATGAAAGCAAAGCAGGGAACTATCTTCTGTCCCTCAAGATTACGTGTTCTGTTCACCAAAAGCAGAATGCAAGACGGGCACAGTTGCATTGTGTGGTAACTCTTAGCCCTGAGGATGAAGGGAATCCCCTTGAAGAAGTGTTGTTTGCCATTATTTGTTGATTGGAAACATTCCAGGATCACCACAATTCAAAACAAGAGAGACAGAGAAAGTGAAGGCAGTCTGTCTTATTTCAATCTCTTTTTTATGATTAGCTACTTTAATCAAATTCTGTCTATACAGTACTGTTGAGAACCACTATGTTCCTGCCATTATATACTATCAGGATTCTTACTGTTGAGAGGCAACACCTCACCAGAGACCATAGCCACACAGCCACACAGCCACACAGCCATACACACCTAATGGAGCCTGGAGCATGATAAAAGCATATACTTAACCAGCTTTTCTACAGATGATACTCCTGACATTTTCCATAGCCAATATATTCTTGTGGCTAGCAGCACCATTTCCACAACAGAAAGAATACATATACAACATCAATTTGTAAACCCATCTTAGGACCAAGCTTGTAAGTTGAACATTCAGAAAGACGGCTATGTTTTGTCTATACAAAGGACCACTTTCAATTAGACCCTATCTTCTGGAAACAGAATGCCAAACTTAATAAAAGTGAAGTAAAAGTATGTGGAGGAAGAAACTGGGAAGATGAGTTGCCCCTGGCAACAGAAGAACAACATTCCTTTTCAAATTACTATCATGATATCCCAGGGGAAAGATAAAATTAGCAAGAGAAGGTTACTAGCTCTTTGTTGCTCACCTTTATGATACCATTTTCAGCAGTCAGTTTGTTCTCCTCCACTGAGGCACAGAGGCACACACCACAGCCTTTCTCCTGGGATGCACAGTCATACCATACAAAAGTGTGTGGGTAGAGACCAAAACATGCATGGACATGCAACCCCATTCTGTAGAAACTCGGTGTTCTGAGTATTAACAAGGATTAGCCAGGACACATGGTGAAAACTGGTGGTTCCACACATCCAGTTGTCCTTCGGGTTATGCTTGCCTCCAACTCTATAATTTCTTTTAATTACTTACTGCAATGCACAGGAAAGTGCTCATTATTTGCAGCTTAATGTGGGAGGAAAAATAAAATATGTTTCCCTGCCCACTGCCTTACTCCAGCTCTCAATTCTTCTAAGTGTTACTGTAAGGAAGATTCTGTGCACTGTGTATAACGATCCACATGGACACTGACTGTGTTCTGAACTATTAAAAAATATAAAGTAAACAGCAACATCTCAGATGACAAGCAATCTATATGATTGGTCAGAACACACCACCACCACTTAAGCACTAGTGTGGGAATATTCAATCCTGTAGTGCCATGAGTAGCAAGGCATTGAGAGCTCCATCCTCCCTGCATTTCACCAAATATAAGTTTGGAGATGTGACATGAAAATTCATGTCAATACACTCCATCGAAGAAATGGGAAAGGGACTGTATTTCTACCTACACCCTCTAAATAAAAGTCATTGTTGGTAGTAGTTGTGTAGGTGGAGAATGGAGTTTAGAAGATGCTCTGGGCAGCTGTATAAATACTAAGCTGCCTTTGTATTAGAAATGACTACTGAATACTTAACTGTCATTAACTAAATCAACCACAACTTAAAACTATTGTTTGGCTTTCTATATAGATCCAGTTGTGGATATGGTGTCTTTGATTTTGAAAGTCTACATGGCGAAGACATTCTGTAGTTTCTATATTCCAGGTTCTTAATTTACTTCATCAGGATCCTATTTGAGAGTTTCTCATACACCGTGTGTTTAAAGTCTAATTCCTTGGAGTTTGAATGCAACCCTAAAGTTTCTTCATTACTTCCTGTCCCTAAAATGGGGTTATTCCCTTTAGGTACCAATCATACAACACATATGTAACAGGCCAGAATGTCAAAGTTATGCATAAATGCAATGCATTAGCGGTGTCAAACATCACCCAGAATTCTTTGGATACTGGAACATAACTACATACTTAATTGACCATTAACACTACTACCAGATGCTTCTCTGCCATCTCTGCTGGAATAAAAATGATTTCAATCAAGACTTAAATGCTAAGCACTTAAAAAAATATCTGTGACATAACATCTTTGTAACATCTTAACTTAATGTTTCCCATATCTGAATGTCTAATACTACATGGCACCTTATTTGTGACTTTTGTCCTACTTCTTAAGACTGTAGGTTAGGGGCTAAGATATTTGCAGAAAGAAGACTATGACAGAACAATCTTAAATGTATCCTCAAGAAATAGTGAAAACCACAAAGGTGGAAGAAGAAATGGTCCAGTCTGGAGCAAGCAGCACTCTCCCAGCTGGGGGGTGGGGAAGCTGACATCCTTAATTCATGTATTGAGTTAGATGACAAATAGAGCATCTTGCTTCTGGCCATCATCAACCCCTGGGAGAGAAGAAATATTGAGAGAAGCAGCTTCAAGGAGCCTGAGAGCAGAACTGGAAATGCCTGTTTTGAAAAGACTTTGCAAGTATCATTAACAAAATCAAGTGTGTCTTTGTCACTGTGCATCAGCTAATGTTTGGAGGTCTACTTACACGCCTAGGAATGGTTTCTTGTGTAGACCAAAATCACTCATCACTACAACTCTCCAAGTTCAACTGTTCTTTAACATGGCCCTGTCAAAACTCTACTGTAGAAAATCTTGTTTGGCCAGGCATGATGGTTCACCTGCAATCCAAACAGTGAAGAAGCAGAGGCAGAGGCAGAGGCAGAGGCAGAAGAGTCTCACCAAGTTCAAATTCTGGGCTACATAATGAGTTCCAGGCCAGCCAGGGCTAGAGTGAGACCCTTTTTTCACAAGCAAGCAAATGAGTACGAAAATAGAATGATGAATTTTAGAAAATAGAAACATGAATGCCTATTTGGATTGGATAACCACTCTGCTATGCTCCATTTGCCACATTCTAGGCAGTGAGACTGACAGAATTTCTTATTTCTAAATAAGGCACACCATACTCAGAGAAAAATGAGACCAAGAATAAATCCAATAAGAATGGTAATAGGTATGGGAAGACGACCTGGAATACATGCCATTCACAACATGGAGATGTTATCTAGGTCATAAATCATGCTGCTTTCATACGATTCCCTATTTGCATAATGCAGGAGGCTGCTTGGCAACACCGAGGACAAAGTGTACTGACAGTGCACCACAGTTCAGTGTTTACATTGTGCTCTGGAATTTTAATTTATCATATAAGGTACTAATTATTTAATTATAAACTTTGGTGGAAGCACAGAATCATTCCTCAAAAGAGCATGCCTTGGGTATGAATGCTTTTAGTAAGACTCCTCTGTGCCTGGAGGTGCATCTCTTGAAGTCAGTCCTGGAAATGAAGTTGGTAAGAGAATAAAGAGCAATGAAAGGCCAGGATTTAGAGAATCATGGCAGAAAAAAACCTCTTTTCTGTTCCAATAAACACTTGACCTCTTTAGAGCCGACCCTGTTAGTTCGATGAATAATGGATGTATGTCTAACTTTCCATTACAGGGAATTCTGCAAGTGGCAACATGGGCCTATTCTGTGTGTGTCATTAGAGTTGTCAATCCATGTCCACAGTGAGACATTGTGCCCACTGTGTCACAGTCCCACTGAAAATCAGGGGCAAAATAAAAGACTGAAGGTTCATTTGGAAATTTCTCATCTGACTACATTACACCATAGGTATGGACAGATGGGTGTTCTCAGACACTGTTAGTGGGAGTTTAAACTGTTGCATCTTGGGTTAGGAAATTTTGGGGACTCACTATCAAAACTGTAAGTGAACTCTTCTATAATACAGCAGTTGCAGCCAAGAACAAATGTACAGACAGGTGCACAGGCACAAACAGGCACATATACCCATGCACATGTATGCATATATGTAACATATATCATCATCAATTACAACAGGATGTATAATAGAAAAAGCCCAGCTATCAACTATGGGAAAATAGAACCACAATAACTACTTAAAGTCAAATTTAGACAGCTATGAAGAATATATGTTTCCCCACATAAGGTAGAATGGAAAGGTATCTGATATATAGTGCCAAGTGACCAAAAAGAGGTACAGAATAGTATGTCACCTTTCCTTTAGAGATGGGGGGATAATCATAGCCATATCTACTTATATTTCTATAAAGCAAATAATAATGGTTTCAAAAAACCAAATAATTCTATATTAATGTCAATTATAGATGTTGTGTGGAAGGGACATCATGCAAGTGGAGGTATACCTCTCGGTATAAACTTCTTTTTAATATCATTTTGGCATTTTAATTACATGAATAAATTAAATATAACTTTTTAAATTAATCCTAGGCAGATAGTAATGCTGGTAATATCTGTACTTGGGAGGCAGAGGCAGGAAAATCAAGAATTCAAGGTTATCCTGAGCTACACAGTGAGTTCAAGTCCAACCTAAGCTACATAGGGTTCTACCTCAAAAGAAATTAACTAAATAACCAATTAACTCACTAAATAAGAAAGTTTTTAAAAGATTTAACCCTGGGGCTTCATTTTTCAAGACCTATACCCCTCTGCTGTATTGTGGTACTCAGAAAGTTTTCTATTTCATCTTTTGGTACATTTCCATGGAAGAAATTAGTGGAAGGGCAGGGCTGGAGCCTGGGAACGAAACACATCAATCCTGATCTTCCTCTTGCATTTTGTATAATACTAACCTCATTAAGTAGCTATTTGGCCACTTTTAAATCAGCAAATTGAACAAACTCCGAAGTGGACAAACTTAAGGACCTGTGCCTCACCTCTGTGACACACTGAGAGTAAGAATACTAATGCTTCTAGATTCAGTGCATCTTTGAAAAAGAACTGGTATATACCCAGGGGATTTGTGACCTAAAGGGGGCAACTCTACAAATAACTGTTATGACACATAGCACGAGACTGAGAGGAAAGCACGGGCAAACATCGGAAGAGAATGCAACCTGTTTCCCAAAGTATCTAAGGCACTGAAATAGTGAATGATGAAGTGAGTTTCACAGAGACAGAATAAAAACACAAACACAAAACAAGAACAAGCTGACAGAGAGTGACTTCAAGAGGAAGGCGTGTGGTTACAGGACTCCATATGTGGTTATCCTCAGTATTTTGCATTCTGTAAAGTCTAGGCAGGAAGCTATAGAAGCAACTCTAAGGACACAGACTTGAGTATAAACATGAGATCTGTGTTGAATGTAAGACCCAGTAGGATGGCCCTCATTCTGTGAACAGTCTTTGGAGCAAGTGCCCACTTCACACAGGTGGCATCCAACTTACTTCCAAAATCAGATGGAAACTTCAAACATTTCTGAAAATGTTCCCCAGAGGACCATTTACCCCAAATTAGAGAGTGAATGAAAAACCATTCTTTAAAAGGTACCTCTCTCCAAACAACCCTTCTCATCTCCACATATCCAGTCATCTGGAAAGCAGATTTACCATTAAACGAATGGTCAAAGCCGCCCCACAATGTTAAACTAATCAAGGAAATCTAAGCGTTGCTTTCCTCACCTTTCTGGAGTGAAACATTCCAAGAGGCTGGAAATAACCACATGTTGATGCTGTAACCCGGGGTTCACTGGCACTGCTCTAACTCTGTACCAACATCCAGATGCTGGGACAGGAAACCAGCTACTTGGAACCCAGTAAAAGTAAGTAAAGCCCTCCCTTCTACTTTGATTAGTCAGTGCCTCTATGTGAAGTTCCTGGTTCTTGGTTCCAGCAGGGTCTAATTCTGCATCCAGCTGTATTTAAGCTGGCTAACTCATACAGTGTGCTTCGGGATCTCCCATTTAATGAAATGAGGGACCTGCACACACTTAAAAGACGGATTTAGTGGGACCCATCAGTCATATTAATCAAAGTGATGCTGATGGTGGTATGGCAGGAGCAATCTTCCTCAGAAAGCACTCCTTTGAAGCAAGCCCTCTTGCATAACATAGGATGGGGAAATGATTTCCCTAAACCATACTTGTAGGCCTCAGAACTTAGACACCTGATCTCAAGATCAAAGAACAAGTAAGAGGTGTGTTGGAATCAAATTTAAACATTAGACCCCGGAAAGGTACCAGTCATGAGCTGCCTCATGCAAGTTCTATTTCAGAAATATTTCTGTGATATGAAGAAAATGGGCTTCCCTTAGATGCTCTAAATCATGTTTTCAAGACTAGTGCACCTTCTCCAAAGCTCCTAACATGTAATCTGACAGAGCCACGATACACAACAATGATTTAATGGTTATACAATTAATCACTATGCTCAGAGATGAAGAAAACAACTCAGACAGGGCAGGCTTATCATGTACAGGAGTCTTTCTAGAGGAAACAGAATTCTTGCTGGGTCTTGAAGAATTGATGTAATTGTGTGAGGAGAAAGTTAATAAGTAAAAAAAAATTAGACTCAGAATTTTAGGAGATTTCTGATCTTGTTCTTTTTTGTTGCTCTTGTAAAGTAAAGCTCATTTAGGCTTGAAATGTGTTAGTGAGGCATTTTGCTGTTTGATGATAAGGTACTAAGATATCTTCCTCTGGAGTGGGGAAGTGCTAAGAATATAGCTCAGTGGCAATGGTTAAGGGCCAGTCTAAACTTTACACATATTATCACATTTAATCGCCCACTAGCCTGTCAAGAGTTTTAGGCACAGAGTAAGTAATTGGTGGGATCTCAGACTTAGTAGATATTAGACGAACTCCACCCTTGGGTTCAGGAATAAGAACTTTGGTCTTTTGCTCTTCTTTAGAAGTCTCTGATAGAAATTCCTTCCAGGTCAGAACAATGTTTAATAGTCCTGCCATTCAGAGTCTCTGAATGTCTGGTTATTTGGAAGGCTGCAAATCTTTTCTAGCCATGTTCTAGTCTAGGGCACAAATGATTAGTCCCTGTAAATCATAGACTATTAGGTTTATGTGGTTTCTAGTTCAGGAGTTCTCAAATATTTCTGTGTGGTTGAGACAGCTGTGCAAATCGCTAAGCACAGCACATTCCCAGGCTAGTTCAGTCTTGGATTCTAGGCCCTCACATCTGTAGTTTTAAAAGTTTGAAAGGTATTTTTGATGGTCACCAGGTTTGGGTATTGGTGCTTTTTATGTCCTATTTTACTTATACCTCTAATGAAATATGTGCCCCAAATCCTATATCTATGTATCTATTCCCCCTTTGTTTTTGTTTACAATACTATCCCACTATAAGGAAATCATTACCATGAATGTGAAAACTACATAAAGAATGAGATAGACTAGATGTGTAACCCAGTGGGGACATTTACTTAGCATGCACAAGACTCTGAGTTTAATCTTTAGTAGAGAAAAGGAAAGACAAAGAAAGTGAAAAAGTAAATTCAGAGAAAACATTTTGAAATAAATGTTAATGGTAATTATAGTACATTTTAATGATAAATAAATGCTTAGTTGTTGCTTTTCTTCCACTATAAAGTACAATTTCCAAAGTTCTAAAATGGGAAGCTTTGCACATTTTCAAGGAAATCTACCTTCTGAACTGGGAGGCAGATGTAACTGTCAACATAAGAAACTGGCACAGAAACGTGTTGGGGGACTGACACCTTCACAAGAAACAAGCAATATTGCAGCATGACTCTGCTAAGGGCATCTACCTACTGACTTCTGATTGGGAGCAGTTCACTTACCAAGGAGGTTTTGTGGAGTGAAGTGTCATGATTTCTCTAGGGAAGGTGCAGTTGAGATTGAGAGGCAGAAATAACATGTTGCTTGCCTATTCTCCCAACTAGACCAGAGTTTCTTGTTTCACACACACACACACACACACACACACACACACACACACACACACACACAGGAACACATGCATGTACACACACACACCCCTACACACACATGTGGTCTCTATGTATGATTTCATTAAGGAAAAGATGCTATATACTATAGTATCAAGCTTTATAGGTTTTACAACATGAATTTAGAGGCTAACGTGTTTGTCTTTCCAATTTTGTTTCAAAGAGAAGATTAAGAAGTAATTTCTATCATTGGACAATAGGTTTTGGTATTACATAGAAGGCTAGACCATTTGCCATGTACTAATCATATGGGTATTCCCCCTTCCTCCTTCTTTCTTGTTTTTTTTTTTTTTTTCAAGATTCACAAAGTAATTATGTGAAGGTTTGCTTCCTTGCATGTTGGGAAGTTAACTATTTCTGAGTTGGTGATGCCAACTGTGCTGTATTTATATAGTTATAAAGACATGGCCCAGGAGCACAACATACATATTAATACCATAGATAGCTGAGCAAAATCACTTCCTGACTTCAAAACTAAGTAAACAAATGCTTTGTTTCATTTGTGAATTAATCTTCTATAGCCCTGGCTCAAACTTGCAGTAGCTCCATAAACAGCTCCTGGTTATACCATGGGCTTACACTGAACCTGCAATTACAGGAAGTTTTCCCTTCCTGTCATCTGTTGATAAGTCAGCCTCCAATTCCATACCCCTAACCCCCTATTCTGTCATGATGAGGTTTTAGAAATTCAACAAGGGCTGTGGCAATAGCTCATTTGTAAAGCACTTGCTTCAAAATCGTAAGGGCCAACGTTCTGTCTCCATACCCTCCACAAAAAGTGCAATGGCATCTATTTGTAATCCCAGCACTGGGGCAATGGAGACAGGGAGATGACTGGAATTCAGTGGCCAGCAAGTGTAATGTACTTGGTGGGCTCCAGGTCAAGGAGACACCCTGTCTCAAATAACAAGGTAGATAACTTCACCAAGAAATGACACCCAAAGTTCTCCTCTGGTCTCTACACACAAACATATGTCCATGCATCTATACAAGAACACACATAGACATCTAATTCACATGCACACCACACAATCACAGTATTTCACATTAAATAAATGTAAATGATCCAACTTCTATCGAGCAGCAGAATGCCTGCAGTGTCTGTTGGCTTTATGTTTTGATGTGATAAGCATATCGTCTGTGCCTTCAGACACATCATCAGCCAACACTTCATGCTGGGTGTACTTTCCCAGTGTTGCATAAGAGGGAACACCTTGGAGCCTTTGGTCTAGGAATGTGGCCTGGGACTCTGCCAAGCATCTCCCTTCAGCATCATGACTGTAGATTTCTCAACCTTTAGGTTCTACGTCATGAGAAAGTAGTGTGTGTTTTAAAATGCATCCAGTACATAAGTGCTCATGTGAAAACACAGAGAAAGTTGTTTAAATTTGGGCCCAGGTTCAGGTTTCAAAGGCAGAGGAGAGTCCACAGAAAATGAAATCACCCAGACAGAAGCTCCAAAGCCAAGAGTGATTAGACTCATTGCCAGGTGACAAGAGCTTTACTGAATGAGCTTCTCCTTCTCCCTCTTTCTCTTGGGGTGGGGGTGGGGGTACAGGGAGGTATTTTCTTTCTTTTTCTGTTTTTCTTGAATAAGGATGTATTCTGATTGCTTCTATGGAGGACACATAGCATGTAGAGTACAGTTACTTACTTTGCCACGCTGTGTAGTTTTTTCTTACCAGACAATGGCACACATTTAATACATACCATTCAGTCCTTGAAATACATAGGAAACAGCATCTCTGATCACACCCGAAAACTTGAAGACATTAAAAAATTCCACTTGTAAGTTTCTGGTTTCTGTCTCAATCAAATTTAACGTGTCAAATGTTGTGAACATAATTTAATGAGTGAAGTAAATTATGCATGAAAAATTTTAGAACTAAGTTAAATGAATGACTTTTATGATAGGTACTGGGGAAAAATAAATATTATTAAATATTTCCTACAATTTTTGCCTCCTCGCCAGCAAAACAAATAAACACCTTTTCACTTTTTTTTCTAAAACCATTAAGTTCTTTCATCAACAAACACAGAATCTCAGGCAACTACTAATTAATCTGCCTGTTCCTTTAGCAGTGTTTACCCATGTACATCCTTAGACTAACACTAGTCTTTCTGGATGCCAATGTAGGATCATGCATAGGTACACTAACTAAACATAAGTTTATGTAACTGGGGAGAAGTTTGAGTCAACTTATAATTACTGATTCCTGTTTTCATCACTTTTTGATGTTATTTACTCCTAGGCTGATATTATCTTTATCATTTCTTTCTACCTCTTTTGTTTTCCTTGCGTTTGAGGGTAGGGGTGTGTGTGTGGGGGGGAGTACAGTGGTGTTTGAAAATCCCACCCTACTTATTACCCTCTATTTTATTCTTAAATCTTCTCAAATCATGAAAGTTAAAATTAGATCAGAGATGAAAGACATTCCTTAAGATCTCTCTACTCCGTTTATTTGGTGTTATTCTATCTCAGAAAGTGGAATGAATGTTGCCTTTGGCAACAGAGTAAAATCAAAACCTTTGTATTCGGTGCTACAGTGCAAACCCTTGAAAACAATAAATAAAATGGGGGTGGAGAGGCAGCCCTTGATTCCTGGCACTCAATTTTACACTGACTAGCATATTAAAATTCTTAAACATACTTAGTGTATAAGTTAAGCTATGAGGTTGTTTACTTTAAAAGCCACCTGCAATGAGAAATGTTACTCTTCCTCCCTTCTCCCTCACCCCTTCACACACACAAGTCTGCACAAAGTGGCATGGAAAGTTAGTCAGTAAAGCCATGGAAAAGCAGTTTGTGTGGCAACACGGTGACTTCCAGGTGAGGCCAGGTAAATACTATGCAGGCACTATGACTTCAATGTTGGGTGAATTTCTTAAATTAATTTGAAATGCTTTTTTGACTTTCTATTACACACTTATCAAATTTCATATAGACTAGTTGTAGTTAGAAAGCAGACTGCTGCTTTTGTTTGTTCTAAAAACAATCTGAACTGAAGTACGGTGATTTAAAAAAAAAAACTCATGTAATTTTTATGTACTTTCTGGCATATTGAAATTAAGATATATCCCCTTTGCCTGCTATCCTCCTTCCAAAACTGCAGGGGAAATATCAAAAACACAGAAGGTAGTCATAAAATCCCAGTCAAACCAAAGCAACCAAGATGAAAGCACATTTAAGAGCTCCAAGGTTCTGTAAGCTTTCAAAATCAGGACATTACTACCAGGACAACCAATGAAAAGTTCTTTCAAGTGAACCTTTGGGGAAACTATGTAACGTTCATTAATCTCTGGGCTCTTTGGAAATAAACTTTTACTTTATTATGCCTGCCACTGAAGCTTGTAAATCAAGTTATTCCCCTCAGTCACTCACTCATCTAATGCAACCCATCCTTGAACTTCAAGCTATCTATGTATAAATGAAACCTCAGGGTAATGAGCTGCTTCGTAGTCATCCACTATATTTGGTCAGATTTGCCTCACCAACAGTGTGTCTCAGAGTTTGTATTTGCACTTGAGTATTTACATAATGAAAGTTGCCATACTGCTTGTGATAGTCTCTCTCTGTATATATACATATATACATGTATACATCATGTAATATATGTGATAGATATAATGTGATATGTATATATGTATCATATATATTGTCATAAAATATATATGACAGCATTCACTTCTTAACAATTTTCAAATGTCAATGCAACTACTGTGTTTCATTATTTTTTAGACTTTCAAAAATGACTCCATACATTCAATAATTGGGTCCATAACTTTTCGAAGTTTGCAGTATCCCTGTGATAGAGTGATGTAAGTCATTGGAATAAAAAATTATTTAGGATTAAAAAATCTCAAGCCCTAGGTGGAAATCGGAAGAACTTGAGGAATGCACATTCCCTAACTTTAAAAGTACTGAAGCCTTACTAATGTTCCAAGGGTTAACTCTCTCATGATAGTGACAGAAGGATTTCATTTGCCAACATCATTTATTGCTTAGCATTACTCCATACTAGATAGAATAAATGGAGACACCGTGTAACCAGTACGTCTGCTCGTTCACTTCTGACGCCCATCTGTGCACGTTATCCATCCTAATAAAGAAAATTTATCATAATGCAACTTAATGTGATTATCCTTCAAATGGCTTCTGCCTCCATTGAACAACAGCCAGCATTTTCAACTTGGAATTCTGCAAAACTCTCTTCTGATTCCTCTTTAAAATGCAATTCACAGCTTGAGATCACAGAGCCTGCCAGTGGCTGAATGGCTGCACTAGGCGGCTGAGAGTCCTTCAATTAAGCAGCAATTTTGCAATTAGTGGAAATGGAGTGCTCCATAACAATTGTTTGAAAACAAGTTGAGACAAGTGAGCAATTACCCTATTAAAGAGATATATTCACTTTCACGGGACTAAAAGAGCCCCCTCATACAAACTGAAACCTTCCCCACAAGGAGACAAACACAGGCTGAAAATTATGTTTTAATCATTAGAATGAAATCAGTACAGTATAACTGTTGCAGCAAGAGTGCTTTTCATGAAAGATAGTCAGAGGTTTAGCTGTTGTTCCCTCTCTGTCTGTTGTTTTCATTCAGGAGATCCACAACTGCTCTTTACTCTAGGACTAAATTCCTACATCTTAAATTCTTAATGAACTACTTGTGTGTGACCTTTCCTTCCAAGGTGTACATCTTAGATTCTCTTGATGCTTAGAAGATAATGTTTATGGAACCCAAACCTGCTGGCTCTGCTACAATTTACAACATATAGGGATATAAAGTTGTGGGGGGGGAGGGCTGGGGAGGGATTTTACTGAAGGCTTTAAAAGATGAATGTAAAAAAGAATGAAAACAAGCTGGTTGCTATACTATCAGGTGGGCGTGCTCAGCCTGTTCTAAGTGCCAAGCTACAACTCAGAGCTATTTATATTTGGAAGAAATGAAATTATCAATCATTTACATTTTGACTATTAAAAAGTTGGGACTCTTAAAACATTTCTGGAAGCAGGAAACAGCTTCTAATGTTGCCCCCTTTAAACAGAACATCCAAGATTTTAGAAATTTGCATTTACAATTACTATGATTTCTTCCTCCCAGCAAGTCAAAATGAACTAGAAATAACCCAGCTTCTTCTCTCTCTTGGGACCTTTAGGAGATTTAAGCAACCTATTTACTTAGAATAAACGTGTTCTGAGGTGAGGGTGGTGGCACTCTAGGCAAATGACCACTTTCTAGACTCCTCTTGTTTGCAATTAAAAGTTATGCTTCCCCAGGGCATCCTAAAACAGATTTCTTAAATGCCTTAATTTCTAGATACATAAAGGTGACAATCCTTTTGAATGACCTTAAGTAGCAACCTAAAATAAACATGATTTCTAATTACCAACTTAGCTCTGAATGGGCTGTGAGAGATTCTAGAAATATGTGAAAAATTACTGTTACTCTGTCTTAGAAAAATGTTATGTCTAAGTGTGTCTGTAATGGTCTAATGCTTCAAGATGTGTGCGTCATGTACACCGATCTTGTTTATCTGGAAATTATTTCTTTCTTCCTAAATCATTTATAAACAGGAACATTTTAATTACTTAAAAGGTTCTCTATATAGCATGTGTTGTGTGTCATAGTATTTACTATTCATATTTACCAATATGTGTCCCATTTGGCAAAATAACATAGACGAAGAACAGAAAACAACTTTATGGTTCTGGAATTCCAATAATGGTAACTACCATATTTCAAATTCCAGTAAAGATTACATTTCAACAAGTGTCTGTTTCCTTTCTTTTACCTTCAGAGGTAAACTTGAAAAACACAAAACAAAACAAAGACTCCAAACCTTATGAAAAACCAGGAACTGCAGTAATTATTTCAACCCCCCCCCCCCAGTGTTATTTCAGGCCCCTGTGCAACGGATTAAGTCTATTATGTGTAACAGCTTGAAGCGCTCCTGTTCTAACCTCAGATCCCTCCGACCTGAAAACAGTGTCGCCTGTGGCAAACTTAGAGGGACCCCGGACGCTTAGCGGAATCAAACCGGTAAGTAAATAAATAAATAAATAATGCAAAAAACAAAAATCAATCGTAAGATCAAAATGTTTTTTTTTTACCTTATAACTAATGTATTAAAAATCGATTTTGGAGAAGAATTAAAAGAGGAACATGTTTTCAGTAAGTTGATCCAATTGTTGGGAAGGGGACTCATTTAGCCTTTTATACACAGATAACAATGATCGTGCCTAATTACACACCAATTTCTTTTGAAATGTAATTTCTAGAAGACTTACTATTAAACAGAGAGAAATATGCTTCTAGCCAAGAACAATCTGAATTCTTGTGAGGAAAAAAAAAAAGTTCATTGGTTGTTGTTGACACTGAGAAGTATATTGCAGGATATCGGGAAGACCTTGAAGTAAGATCCAGTAAGTCCCAGCTCATTGTCAAGGGGGGATCATCAAAGCACCCCAGCGACGACACAAGGAAAGAAGCGCATCAAGTTATAACTCCCAACTCCCACATCTCAGGAAGCTGGTGCGAAACACTGTTCAACAAGTTTTTTCTCACACACCACTAAAGATCCGCAAAACTGCCCCCAAGAACTTCCCCACCCCCATCCGACCGCCCCCAGCAGCTGCTCTTGGCAGTGCGGCCGGCAGAGGGCACCCTCTCCCTTCCTAGCGCAGCTCTTCTGGCCCTCCTCTTCTGGATCCTCCCTCTCTACCTCTTGCTCTCCCCCGCCCCCCATCCCTGTCCCCATACTCAGTTCCCTAGTCCAGGCTCCACCCCCAACTCACGAATTGTTTTCACTAAAACACCAGTTCACCCCCGCAGCCTGTAGCTCGCCCACCCCCAGCCGCCCCAGGAGAGCCCCCCACCCCGGGCTGCAAATTGCCCTTTTCCTTCATCATGAAGCACAAAGCCCCGAGCCCCCATCCTCGGCTATTTCTTTCCAGCCTTAGTTCACTCATCCATTCCCCTTCCTGTTTCAGCATCCCCAGAAAACAAAACCTGTCGTTTCATCCTCCATAGACACCCAACCTACTCCCCGACCAAAGTCAAAACTTTCACTTCCGCGGGAGGATGCCCTAAGGGAGGCACGCAGGATGGGCAGAGGGTCGGATGCAAGCTGTCTGGGAGTTTTGCAGATCCTTTCAGGCCCTAGTGGCAACAAGGGTCCAAGTTTTTCCAGTTACATTGGCCTTGGACCTGTAAGCAAGCTTTGGTGTAGAGCAGGTGACAGTGTACAGCCTGTGTGATACCCAGGAAAAGGAGATGAGGGCACGGGGCGCAAAGATCCACTCCCGGACCCCACACCACCGAGGTCCGAATCCTCTTGGAGAGTGCCTAGATGGTGGTAAGGGATCCCAGCCCAGCCCTGCCCCGCTGCCCTCCGTCTGAGCCCCCGACAGCTGGCGCCCTGCATCTCTCACCACCCTTCCTCGTTTACGGGAGGACTTCGGGGATCCCCTGAGCGCAGGCTTAGCTCCCATGGCGCAAGTCGTCCTATCCCCTTGGCCTTTTCTCTCGCACTGCAAGGATTCCCGGGGTCCCGCTGTCCCTCCGGGTTGTGGGCTCCTGGGAGAACTCTCCTCAAGAGCAACCCCGCCCCTCTGCTGTCACAGGACGAAGGTGAAGCCGGAGTTCTGCGGTCCCACAACTTCTGATTCCCCCAGTCAACTTTCCCGGGCGCACGCGCCGCCGGCTCCCGCGCTTAGTCCCACGCCCCGCAGTCGCCTACCTCGGGGTCCACACAAAGATCTCGGATCTCCGGCAGCGGAGTCACATCGTTGTCACTCTCTTGGCCCCTACGCCCTGTCCCGGGCCCCGTGCGCTTTCCCGTCCGCCCCACAGCAGCGGTGGCAGAGGGAGGAAACCGGTCTCATCAAAGCTTCCCCAAGCGGAGGAGGCGCGTCGCCCCAGGCGGCCTTCTTCTCCAGGCCCGGGAGTCCCCGGGGCGGCGGGGACCGTGCGACAGCCAGCCAGCGGGTGCGCCCTGGCGCGGCGGCAGCGGCGGGCACCCGAAGCTCAGCCAGCGCCAGGCGCTGGGGTCAGACATTATTTAGCTCTTCGGTTGAGCTTCGATTGGTCAGACAGCGCCGCCCCTATCCCCTCCCTGCTCCGCCGCGCCACTGATACCCATTCGGGTTGGCCGCTTAAAGGGGACGCCGCGTCTTTTCCTCACGGGGGCTTAGCCCTCGGGGGCCCTCGGGGAACCCCTGACCGTCCTGTACCGTCTTCTCGCTGTCCCCGGGAGTCCGCCGCTTAACCCCCAAAGCCCTGCGCCTGCTCTCTGCGGCCAACACAGGGTGCCCTGGGCTAGGAAGGGTGGTCGAATCCCAGTTTCCAGGAACCCAGCTCCTGGCAATGTGCCCTAGAGCAGGAGAAAGCGCGTGCGAATCCCACGCGCCCAGTTCTTTCTCCCCTGGTTTGCAACTCTCCCCACCTTTCCCATCCCAGCACCCAAGTTCTGTGGGAGAGGGCGTGCATTTCCCCCGCCCCAGACACACCTTCCCGCACCTTTCCTCACCACAGAGCTAGAGGGAAAAAAACGAGCACACAATGAAACTGCACGGAGCGTGCGGGGTTATGGTTTACTCCTCTACTTTAAACACACCAGCTTAACCAGAGTTCGCGCCCTGACCTCTCCGGGAGTTTGCCTAATAGAATTCAATCAAGATAATAACAGTATTTTTTATTAATGAATAACCCCGGATAACATTACACCAAGTTACTGCTTCTAGCCGGGAAGCCTAGGCAATAACAGACCTCACTAAAGCCATATGCTTCCCAGCAGACCAAACGGGGGAGGTGGGGGGGGGGAGAGAAAAAGAAAGGGAAAGAGAAAGAAAAGAAACCCACCTTTTTCAGTCACTACTTGTCAAAGTAAACATCAAGGCAGCTGCTCTGGGGAAGACCGGTCCCCAAGGTCCTAGACTCTTACTATATTTTTCCCCTTCCCTTCGGTTAATAGGGGGTGGGGGGACGAGTCTTTGGTGGCCGGTATGCACTCCTGTTCTGCAGCAAAGAAGTTAAATTATTGATAGTGGAAATTGCATGGCGGAGGTAATACTCGCACGCCTTCAGCGAGAAGCTCCATTTGATCTAGGCAGAGGCTGGGAGATTTCATGCTAGCTCCGGGGGTGGGTGGGGGGAGCGGCAGCGAGAGCAGTCCTCTCCTCAGTGAATGGGAAAGTGGGTGGGAGTCCACGAGAGGGCTCCACGCTGCCTTGACGTGAGCTGTCATATGATACCTCCTCTGCCTCGAAATAGACACTCTAGTGCACGAATTACCAGAATCAGAATTCCGCGCATTTAAAATGATACATCTTTTATTAGAAGAATTCCGTTCCAGGGCATTGCATGCTTTGTAGATGTTTTCACTTCCAGTCCTAGCGAATACACACACACACACACACACACACACACACACACACACACACACACACAAGACAAGCCTTTCATTATCCTTTAACTAGAGCTCAGGGTGAGGGGTGGGTGAGGTGGGGTGGGGTAAGTCGCTCACTAAGCCCCTTTCCTCTGGAATAGTGGTCTTTGGGATTCTCTTTTGCCTGTAGTGGCTAGGGGCTGGAGGGCGATTTTCACATAGACGTTTGATAAACTCTCCCAAGCGTCTACCTGAAACCCTGCTTTGTTAAAGGTTCCTTCCTTAATCCAGCCAATTAGCAAACACTAGGGCAAACCTTAATTTTTAGGAGGGGGGAGGAAGAGAAGAGGGCAATACTGAGCTTGGAGTCCCATCTCTTGTTAAGATAATCACTCGAATGCATTAAAAGGGAGGTTCCTTCTTCTGAGGTTGGCCTTTAGTATGGCTAAGCCAGGGCCCAGAGATTAGCATTTTAATAAGCAATTCCTTTACAGACAATCTCAAGTCATACCACGGAAGACTCATATGTGACTCATAGAGGAGGCAAAAATGACTATCAGAAATTCTTGCACCCCAACTCCTGTGGGCCCTTGTGTGTGAATGTGCATTTTTGTTGAATCTTAATGACTTAATCATTGCTAAGGCATTGCTGTATGAATGTCTTTAAATGCTTGAGCATTAAATTTGCCAGAGGAAAAGAGGTATGAACAGTTCCCTTTCCCTTTCCAAGATGTCTCATGGTTATCAAGAATGAGCTATTGAACAGAATATAAGATATTATTGTGTACTGAGATCCATTTACCCAAGGGCTAATAGTTAATAAAGTGAACTAACTAACATTAGCTATTTGAGACCTTCCAAAAACTGCTGACAGACACGTTTTGTTTTATAATCGAAGAATCAGAGATTTAATACCACACGGCAGTTTAGCCAAGCGCATAGTAATTTACTCAAGTGCACATATCAGAGATATACCTTAAAGGCCTCAAGAACTCCAGCTAGAAATGCACCCCACTTCTACTCTCTGTCCTTCAGTAAAGGGAAGTCATCAGAATTCAAGGTCCTTCCCAGTCCTGTTGGAAACTGTGGTCTGAATAGCCAAGTTATTCAAATATATGCACATTCTTAGAGTGTCACTCACAGTTAGCTTTGCACCTCTGTCAATTTGATGGAGCACGTGATCAATATGAAGGATTCTGCAGCACAGATGGTGGAGTTTATTGTGAAATAGCTAATGTATATGAAATGTGCAGGAGAAACAGAGAGCAATAGAGGACATGAATCTGGGCTTGGGCCACCACCAAGACCCTCTGTATTTCTTTCTAGGGTATAGGCTGAATGCAGCCATGATTCCTTCAATTGTTATAACTTAATTAGCTATATTGTAATCTCTAAAACTACCTGTATATCTTTAAAAAGGACTGGAGTAGTCTTACCCCCAATTTTAAAAGGAAAATCACTTTAAGTCCGTTTCAAACTGATGCCAACTTTCCAAACCATACATTTATCAGGAATGGGTTCTGACCCTAGGTTGTGAAAGAGGTTGTGATTTCTCTCTTTTCTGAAAAACACCTTGCAAGCAAATGTCCTTGCTAGCATCGTCATTGCTGCTCAGGTAGATGTTACGTGTAATCTTCCTTCTGTGGAACTCACATTTCCCTGTTAGCACTTCTGCTGAAAGAACCATGCTCTCATTCTGAGACTCTAATTGCATGGCTGATCTTGTTATGCCCACTATCCCTTGACATTATAGAAATAAATGTTTGTGTCTTTCCTTTCCAGTGGGTGGTGCATTTTTACTGAGAAAAAGACATACGAGTCAGAAAGGCAGGGGTGTTTTGAACAGAAGATCAAGTGCCGATCTATATAAGCCTGATAAAGTAGACTTCTGCCCACTTTTGAGTACTTTCAAATTTCCTGATTTGTAATTATGGCAATAACTGAACAGTAAAAGACCACACTTGAGACATTTATCTACTTGCCATAAGAAGTTTCCCTTATACTTAACAACAACAAAGTCAAGATGGATCAAGTGTCAGCAGTTTGCAAGAAGTTATGAATTCTTAAAAATCTCTATTCTGGTAAAATATCCCACTAGTTTTGGGGGCCTAAGATCAAACTTTGTACAGAAAGTGTCTTCCTCATTTTTGGCAGGTCTCACTATTCAGCTCAGGCTGGCTTTTGAGTTGGACTCCCGAGTGCCCTGTTCTGTAGGTGCATGTTAAAACGCCCTGTTCTGTAGGTGCATGTTAAAACACCAACGTCACTTTCATATTTTGCTCAAAGGTAATGTTTAATAAAATTAAGCATGTATTTTTTATTTGTCTTAAAGACTGGCTTGTGACATAAAAGATTGTTTATTGGGAGCAAAAGTTCTTTCTAAGTTTTTGATACCAACGTTTTCTCTACTATTAAAAGGTAGAAAAAAAACTATGAAGAAAAGAAATGCTATTGCTTTGGGGCTTAAAAGTTAATTTTGAGTGAGTCTAAGTCTTAATTCCTTTGGTTTATTGCTTAATACTGGCCTAACTAGATGATTCAAGAGGACTGAAATGAAGCAAATATGTGACTTCCCATCTATTCTTGTCAGGAAATACAAACTAATCCTCATTACCCAAGTGGGAACAGAGGCAGTAGGATCAGATTTGATACTGACATATTTTTCTATTAATAATTTTAATTGGCTGAGGTCAATTCTACCATTTCCATAAGCATTTTATGTTGAATTGTGTTTATTGAAGTTTTTCAGTTACTGCTATCTTTACTCTTTGAAAAAAAATGTCTAGTATCAAATGAATTGACCCCAAACACTGCTGAAAATTAGAGAAAGTAATTAACACAGGGAAAATAATAAGTAAACAGAAAAAAACTTCCCTGATGAGTAGAGTGACAAGGATGTTTTCAAATCCATGCTGCATGATTTCCAATGTCTAGTTTGACCTTGAACTGTGTCATTCACAGTCTTTGAAATCATTGAATAAGGCCTGTTCAGAGAAAAACACTTTAAGGGAAAAATAGTCTCCTTATTCATTAGGTAGTACTTCTCTGTAAAATTCTTATAAAGCATAAAAGTAACTCTACATCTTACTGAGATGTGGCCAAATTGGCCAACACCTGTTACAGGATTATGTATTCCGGCAGTCCCAGTATTGATAGATAAAAAGCAAGGGAACAGAGCAGAAAAGATTACAAAGGCCTAGGTATTGAGTGTTGAAAAGAAGAGTGAAAAAAAGAAGTCCCATCTGGAAACACTTGTCTAATTCAAGAAAAACACCATAAAAACCATTATGAAATTGCTGAGGCTAACCCCCTAACCGTTCAAGAATTGTCTACTTGTAAACCCTTTTCTAAGTTGTCAGATCTTCTCTGAGAATATGGAAAGATGAACAATGAAGAGACATTGATTTACTCATTATAATATGGTTATGAACATAGTCACAAGGGTACAGAACTGTTGGTTTGGGAAATAAGAGCTGGAGTTACTGACCAGGGTGTATGTTGGTTGTCCTGGGAGTACAGCCATGGAAAGTATGAACAAACTTGAATTACTGGGTTTCAGGGCAATGCATCAGATACTTAGAGTAGGTCATCTTATTTTTGAGATACAACTATTTTTTAATGTGTGATGGTTTGGGTGAGAGATATTTCTTCACTTAAAATTCACATTTTTTCATGGACATAAAAGAAAGAAAAGTCTGAAAATGAAATAATTGTGGTGCTTCCCAAAGTCATATTAAGAAAGTGCATCAAGAAACTGGGCTATTTTTCTCATAATTTTGAAAGGAATATTAAATATTTTCCTGTAATATTGAAAGACCTGGGCAGGCTGTACAGCTCTCTCTTAATCTGGTCCTACCTAGATACTTGGCAGGGCTTGGGGCTTCATGGCCACATTCATGCAGCAAGGTTCAGGTTTGGGCCTGTCTAGCATATAACATCATCTGGAAGCATCCAAAAGCCACCAATTCATGGATTTCAGGTTCCTGTCCCTTGAAAATTAAATTCATTCAGTTGGTTATAACTTGCTAGGCATCGACTATGTGCCAGCCATTATTCCACATTTTATGACACAAACAGATAAATAAAACACGTCTCCATGCTTTAGGAGTTTATAATCTTGGCCATGATTTATAGTGCAGTTTGAGGAACATTTGTGATTTTCCCAAGGCAAAAAAGTATGTTGCTTTGTATTGCCTTAGGCTTGTTATATGGTATAGACTAATGATAATCTTCATGCCCCATGTATTAGTGATGATAAGAATTTCCCTCTGAGGCTGAGGGGTACATAAGAATTAGGGAGGACATACCACAATGAACTGGCACCCTAGTTACTATTATTCATGGTTAACTGTGTTTTTATAAAGCAAGCAAATAATAATGGAGAGAGGAATTGAGAAGAAACGAGGCAAGTGATATGTATTGGAGGTAAATAATTTTTCAGCAAATTATCAGGTAACCTTTTCACTAAAAAGATTTCCTTGTTCTTTTTTATGTGTATTTATATGTTCTTGCCTGAGGTTATGTGCACCACATGTGTACAGATGCCTGACTGGGATTTTACGTAGTTATGAACCACCTGATGGGGGTGCTAGGAATGAAACCTGGGTCCTCTGCAAGAGCAGTGTGTGCTTTTAATTGCAGAACCATCACTCCAGCCCTTAGGTAGATGTTTTTAAAGAAAAGTCTCGAAGTGGTGTGTGTGCTCACATGTGTTTATCTGTGTTCATGTAGGTTTAACAGCATATGTTTATGTATGTGGAACTTTGGGTATTGTTCCTCAGGCACCTTTCCTTTCTAAGGTGACATACACTTTGGATTTTTGGAGAAAGGGTCTTTCACTGACCTGGAGGTCACTGGGTAGGCTATGATGCCTGGCTAGCAAACCCTAGGGATCTGCCTGTCTGAGCCTCTGCAAGCTACCACACCTTACGTTTTAAGTAGGTTCTGGAGGCCAAACTTAATTTGGGGCAGATACATCATAGACTGAGCTCTCCCCCAGCTCCTAGAAGGCCTGTTAAGGGGTGATCTTGTGTTCCTCCCTACTTACAGGCCTATCATTGTAGATCAGGGAAGTATATTAAGCCTCTTTCTCAGAACTTCTATAATCTAGCATCACTAGCACTTGGAAGCTCCTTCTTGTAGCATTGTTTCATTGTTGTTGCAATTAGTATCTTGTTTTATTTCATCCAACCTTACTGCAGATGAAAAAAAGCTGCTTATTAACTTCCTGGTGTTGCTAACTCACCACTCAAACTTTTCTCATAGTGTATCAAATCTCACAACTTTCTTCATAAACTCCAACTTCCAGTCCATTCATCACTTCCCTTGCTCTACCCTGGGCCTCCTCCAAGGTCTCCATATTCTTCTGAAAATGTGGATCCCTGCCCTCAACATGTGTGTGAAATTATCCAGGACTCAGGAAACATAGGAATCTTGAGTTATCTGAACACAGCTGTTGGGGAAAACTAAGGGAGAAGATTCAGTCAGATTGACAAATCATCCCTTGCAAGTTGGAGACAGACATGGTTGTTTTATAAAAGAACAAGCTTTTGTATCAAAGCTGAATCTTTATCTTTAACATAAGCATGCTGTGTTTTTTTTCTTTAAAAGAAACAGATCCTGAACAGGATACTCAGCTCCCCACCCCCAACCCAGCCACACACAATATTGTCTCAAAGTAAAGGATGTTTTGTGCTCTACTTAGTGTCTCGAGTTGTGGAGTTCTAACTATTAAATTGGAATGCTATTCTGGAGTTTGTGTTACTACTTATGGACAATTTCTCGGAAAAAAGATTTATGAAATTCTACACTACTTGTGAAGCTTTTACTCCCTGAAAACTATTGTTTCCTTCAATTTTGTTAACACATATAACCTAATTAGAATGAAGTTAATAAAATAAATCCAATCACATAAGAATTACACTAACCAGCCTGGTACCTAGAATCAAGCTCTCTTCCATATTTCATCCATCAGGTATACCTCTTTCATGATTTCACAGTCCATCCAAAATGTATAACAAATTCAGTGTCCTTCCTTACCCAAATTGGGGTAGAATTGGAATAAGTTCTTTTCATAGACTTCAGCATCTTTGATTGTGACTTTAGCGTCTCTGAAAAGACCATTGACTTGTGCTAAGATTTATCAACATGCTTTCAATCAGTCATTTTAAAGCATACCATTTTTTGTAAGTTGCTTTCTAGGACAAGGATGGATGCAATTTATCAAGAAGACATCTAAAAAGATGTATGACTCCATTTGCTGTGCTATCTTACTATGCAGCTACCTTCTAGAGCTGGTGTTTTCACTTCTGAGTTGGTGCAAGACACCAAGGACCCAGATACCATTCCTGGCATTCTCCCAAATGAGATGTATTTCCAGAGAGGCTTCAAGTTTGGAGTGGAGCCCTTAGAGGAAGAACACTGAATTGCACAAGGAAAGCCAATAAACATCTTAGTCCCCAGCAGGAACTATAAGCCTGCAATTACGTTTCAGGCTGTGCTTGTCCATTTTCTTCTTCTCCATGTCTGTAAACAACATGTAAGTTTTGGAGGTTTGTCATCGACTGTGTGTTTTTGGAGAGGGTGTTTCTCATCCGAGCATCTGCAGTACCACAGCCAGTAACAGTTAGAAAAGGCAAACTTATGAAATGGCTTCTAAACACACTAAATCCCAATCTAAACAATTTATAACGTTTCTTACTCAATAACTCTTAGAAGTCAACTCATTTGGAACTGTTCTAAACAAGAAAGGAGTGAGACATCCTCCATTGGGTAATAAGCCAAAGTGAGTGCAAGAACGTGCAGGTAAAGAGTTTCAGATCTTTAGCCAGGCTAAAGACTTATTTCTGGAAAGTTCTGTATTGATAGTGTCTGAGACATGACAACAATTATAACAGCGAAAATTGCACAAAGCTTTGAAGGTTATGTTAATAATGAAAAGAAAACTTTGGTATTAGAAAGACGCAGGTTAGAGCCCAGCTTTGCTACATTTCAGTCACTTGAAAGTCTTCCATCAATCAGCAAATATTAAAAATAATCCCAATGTATTGTTTAATATTGAGACGGATCACCTATTGTAAAGAGGTGTTGTGAGGACTCCTTAAGAAAATACCCTTATTGCCCGATGGTGGTGGTGGCACACCCCTTCAGTCCCATCACTGGTGAGGCAGAGGCAGGTGGATCTATCTGAGTTTGAGACCAGCCTGGTCTACAGAAATAGACAGCCAAGAACAGCCAAGGCTACTTCACCTCCCTCCCTCTGTCGGTCTGTCCCCCCTCCCTCTCTCCCTCCCACCCTTTCTTCTTCTATCTCTCCCTTCCTTTCCTTCTCCCTTCCTTTGTATTGGGAATTGAACATAGGGCCTTACACATGCTAGGCAAGCACTGAGTCATGTCCTCAGCTTTATTTATATATTTCTTTTATATTTTAAGATAGAATCTCCACAAGTTACCCAGGCAGACCTTGGGTCCTTGTGTCCTTCTAACCTCAACCCCCAGAAAAAGTCAAATTATAGGCCTGTAACACCAGACCAGGCTTAGAAGGCAGGATTTTAAAATGAACCCATAAGTCAGAAAACTTTAGGTCTGAAGTTTAGCTTCTCCACTTAAGATTTACTGTGTTTGTTTGGGCAAATTACTTAAACTCCCTGAGCTCTAGTTTCCTTGTTTATATAATTAGAATATAATCTGTCTCCAAGAGTTACTTTGAGGGTTAAATAATATATATCAAATACAAAGCAAAGAGCTTAGTGCAAACTAAATGCAAAACAGATGTCCCCTCACCTCGTAATTTGTGTAAAGGTTCCTACAGTGTAGCAATGTCAAAAATGAGTTTTCAGACTCATTGAGTTTGTTGACGTTGTACTAGCTTCCTGGGGATGGTATACCCCTAAGTTAATGGCCAGTGCTTAAACTTTCAAGATCTGTTTTGAGGGGGTGGCTACGTTGGTGATCAAACCCAGGACTTCATGCATGCTAAGCAAGCACTCTACCACTGAGCAGCTCCCTGAACTTACTATCCTTTTCACAGGGGGCATCGATTTCTAGAGCTGTGATGCCAATACTAAGAATATATGTTATGGTAACAGGTAGCTTAATGGAAGAGAACATACCACACTGTGGCCATCTCATCACTTGGTCTTCTACCCACAATGTAGCTTGTCTAATAGCAAAAATGAATTTAATTTTTTTTCTTCTAATGCCGATTTCCTTTGCCAGAAAGAAAAACCAAATGTCTAATGTTGACATTGGCTAAATTCACATTTCTGAATCAATGCTATGATAATCAGTGCCTCCCACATGTTCTGTTGTCAAACATGTGTAAGGGATGTTTTCCAGTAGTATTTGTAGACTTTATTACAAGTAGAAGTTAGACATTTTCATATTGCATACTAATTGTTAGTATTTCAAAATATACCAGTGCTTAAATATCAAAATTATAGTAATCATTTTGCTGCTAGATCTTATTCAATGTATAATAATATATATTTCTATATCACATAAAATATTACATTTTGTATTATTATTGCTGTATATAATACAACTGATTTCCTTTGTAACCATGGACTTTTTGTTATATTCATTTAGTATTCTGAGATGAGTCTACAAAGGGGTTATATCAGACTGCCAAGAAAAGTTTATGCCTCAAAAATGGCTACAGATCTCATGCTCAACATGCCATAAAGAGTAAGAGCTTAATTCTTGAATATTGATTATGGAAGTTGTTGGAGAGGAAGAAATTCTCAGAGGAGGATGAAGGTTTTCACCCTCATCCTCAAGGAAATCACTGTTTCCTCCTAAAGTAATTACAACAATAATGAGCATGGAAGGCGGAGACGAGTCCCTGGGGGAAAATGGCCTGGAGCAATACCCACAAAGAGCCCCTGGATTATTTCTCTACTCAGTTTGTTATATATTTCCTCTCCCCCATTTATCTATCTAGCCATGCCCCGCTCTACTGGCTTTACATTTGGGGAAACTTTCATGTAAACGCTTTAATTTGCTTATTTTCTCTTACAGAGGTCTTAACACTTAAAGATTCTGGGCATTCAATATGTTTCCTTAAACCCGGAGAGATCTTACTTCTAACTCCTTCTGGTACTGAACAGACTCTGAGGGAATTTCTAGGTATCACAGCACTTACCACATATTCTGGCACCAAGATCTTAACATTTTCTTCTGCTGTTGGCCTCTGCTTCCTAGTTTTCAGAAAGAGTGCCTTCACTCAGAGGTTAAAAACATTGGAAAAGTCATTTCTATTTCCCATAGTAATCCAGAGAAATGCCCTTCTCTGTTTAAAATATCTAATATAAGTTACATGTTTCTACCAGCTTTGGGTTGATTTGCTAATGTGAGGATTAGCAATTGCTAAATGACGAGCGTATAGAAACTTTTCTTAAGATTCAGTTTTTAAGTTAGTACTTGGAAATATATTTTTGCCATTTGTCCAAAATAGAATTCAAGAGTGATGTCTGTCATTCCTTGTGCATCAGAAGTTATTTTAAATATGGCATCTTTATAAAAGTCAATAGCTGCCTCATCAAAGGGCAATCATGTCCAGTGTGGGTGGCTGTGCCAATTGTTTTTGAACTGCTGCAGCAATCTAGCCAATCCCAGGGAATGGCTTGCAGTCTTTCTACTCCCACATTTTTTCTTAATTATCTCCACCAGGCTGAGTTAGCTAAGGACAGATCTATAGCATTTCCTGGATGTCCAAATGCCCACACACCTTCTGCAGGCCTTGAGTTACCAGCTCTCTTTCATGTTTCTCCTGGTTGGCCTATCTAATTATCAATTATCATGTACATACAAATGCATTATTTCTAAGAACAAGACACTTTCAACATGTAATATCTTTAATTTTAAAAAGAAGTGACATAAAAAATAGAACATGGATGTCACAAAGGAAACATCATAAAATTTGATAGTGGGAATTCTACATTACTTCTTTAAAAATAAATTTGAAGAAATTTAAGGACAGTGTTCTATCATAATGTTTTTTTTTGTTTTTTTTTTTGTTTTTTGTTTTTTTTAGGAAAACGGTGAATTCAATACCCAGATTCCTCCTACATGGGTCTCAAGTAAGTTGCATTTGAGTTTTTAAAACTGCGTTTAGAAAGTAAAAAAATGATGATCTTTAAAATTATAAATCATCAAAGGTTAGGTTAACTTAAACTCTCCTTCCTATGAAAAATGGGAAATCATTTTGGTACATACATCCTATAACACTGGGCAATGACCCCCAGGATCTCATGCATACCAGGCAAATAAATGTTCTACCTTTGAACTATGCCAGCTGTCTGTGTACTTTCTGTTTTGAGACAGACTAAGTTTCAGGAACTGACTTTGACTTCACTCTGTAGGCTAGGCAGGCCTTAAACTTGTGATCCTTCTACCTCAGCCTCCTGAGTGTTCATATACCCAACCCAGGTTGCATCTTGTGCATCAATCAAACACGGTAGTGAAATGTACTTTAAAATGTATCGTGAGAGCGCATTTTCTGTCCTATGTGTAAGGAAACAGAAACCAAGTTGATTGACCTTTTAGCTATTAATAATGAGTAGAGGATAAAGCTTGAACTATGGCTTTGAATCTGAGTCACTGTGTTTTGTTGAAGAAAGTACAAATCCAGATGTCTGTACTCTTCAAGGGACCAGACTTTGTCACCAGCCTACAAGTTCCAGCAAGATAAGGATCATTTGGTCTTGCTCATGGCTGAATCTTCCAATTCTGACACAGTTTGGGACTCATAATTAATTAATATTTAATACATATTGAATATAGTTACAACTGTTAATTTTCATCAGAAGGCATACTTTGGGAGCAAATGTCATCATGATCCACTTAAGATATGCAAACACTATCTACTAAGGTAAACAAGTATCCAGGAATCCAAGACCAGGATGAAATTCCAGAGGGTTGAAAGAAAGCAAGCCAGCATGAACTCATGCATCGGATATGGGCTGGGCTAAGTGACCTCTGACAAATGTCTGGCCGTTAGATTCTATGACTCATGAGTAAAAGTAATGAACTTCTTGGCTTTGGCCTATCTTCTGTGTTTGTTTTTCAGGGGAATTAGTGACTGTGACTTAGCTAGTGTGTCAGCCACAGGAAGATTCCTAACTCCTTTGAGCCTCCAACTTAAGGAGAGGGAAAGAAGAATTTGGGAAGGCAAGGTCATGGGCTGGTTAAAACTTTCCTTTAGTTTGAACAAATTTTGGGAATATTTTAGATCATTTTTTAAAAAAAAATTAAACAAATCAAAATGGGAGGAAATGGTACCTAAGACTCCCTCAGAGGCCTTAGTTATGTCTGAGGGAAGATGATGGCCACTGAGCAAATATAATCCTTGAAATCTGAAGGGACAGATTCTGAGTCACCAGACTGTCCACTGTGGCATGTCTCTGTAGCTTGGCACTGCAGTTTCCTCTGTAAAAGGCCACGGTGGTCCCCACCCCACATAGCCCATATGGAAATTAAATTAAGAAAACCGTAAAGAGTTGTTGAAATACTCCTTGAAATGCTCTTAGCAGGAAACTCATATTTGTAGTATGCCACAATAGTAAAAAAGAACGTACAGGATTCTTTTACAGTGTTTTAATAAAAGAGAAAAGGGGAGGGAAAAAGATGAAGATATACCTAGATTAAAAACAAACAAACTCACCAAGTAAGAATGGAGGCAGAATAATAACTCAATATTTTGACACATGGTGTCAAATTGGGGGGGGTGATTACTGTTTATAAAACATGTCTTTTTCTCAAGAGACATGTTTGAAAGCAACAGCTCTACATTTCCAAATAAGAGACATAAGACTTTATAGTCTTGAAATTATACTCACTCTGAAGTCAGAAGGGGAGAGAACATTTTATTGTTTAAAAATTTAATCTTCTCCACTTAAGACAACCCCCTCCACTCTTACAGCACTCAGTAATGGTAAACGTTCACTGAATGCTAATGTTTATTTTATTATTAACTACTACATAGTGTTCTTTATGGGGATTACGGTATGGGTATGTAATTTTAAGAGACTAGCTACTTGTTAAATTCCCACTAGGAACACACACACACACACACACACACACACACACACACACACACACCACTGACAGATCAACAGAGAAAAACACCAGCAAAAGAAAGATAATTTGAGATACTTCTGAGGTAGCAGTTGTAAAATTAAAATAGGCAACTCATTAAATTATCCATAGAGTGAAAAGAAAGCTACAAAAATAGATATTTTTCTGGCAAGTCAGTGCTGTTCTGAACAAATTTAGTTTTCAGTGGAGTTTTTATATCAGATGATATCAGTTCATATTCGTTAGAATCACTTGCACAGTTAGACACGTTTGTTCTAATTAAAAGCAAAAATTACGTAGAATGTTTTTAGTAAGAAAACCAACTCTTCTGTAATACATCAATTAAACGGACAGTTTGTAAGAAATATGAACAAATGGATGCTTTGTGAGCAATTTGGAGCATGGTCTCAAGATCACAGAAAAAAAAAAAAAAACAAAAAGAAAAATACCTTCTGTAAGTCACACTTTAGTTTGAACTGCCCCAATGCAACTTGCTGACTTTTGTGGCTGCTTTTCTGTTTTGTGGTCACCCAGTATCTTGTATTCTTTATCTGATTGCTGGTGTTGATACATTGTTTCTTATTAAAGTTTCCCCTAGAGGACAGGCCAGGAAAAGGAAAGTCGCTAAATTCGCCAGCTTTTCTTATTAAGAATTTAAAGACTTGGTAGGGAAAGTGCAAATGAAAGCAGCAGCTAACACAGGCTGATCCCACATCTTTTCAAAGCTTCTCTCTTATTTACACTGATAGATACCTGACAATATTTAGCAAGCCAATTAAGTACTTGCTTTTAGAAAGCTCCCTTTGCTGCCACGACCATACAGATGAGATAGTCTTCTTAATTAGCAAGGACTCTGGTTCAATCAAGTACAAACTCTGCATGCACAGAGATGTCGCCCATTTCTGGAGTAGCAATTTGCAAAGCCTACTCAGACATTTTTTTTCATGTCCTCTAAAATTTGCTGTGTTGTGGGTCTTACTATCAATGATACTGGAAGAGACACTGGCAAGATATATGCATTTTCATGTGATTCAGTACTTATATATCTCACTGAAGGAGTCAGACCAAGGCAAAAATCTCACCTACAGAAATGTTAATATGCAAAACCAGGGGCTACAGAAGTAGGCTAGATTACTATTAAAATTATAAGGTTAAAAATCTCCCTCTCTTTCTCCCCATCTCTTCCTCCCTCCTTCTCCACTTTAATCTTCTGACTCCTAAAAGGTCAGTTGAAATTATTTGCTTTTATATTAAAGCTATCTATGTTAATATATAAAATAGTGAAATTCAGGGGCACGGTTCTTAAAGTGATAGTCGAAACCATCTCTCCTTATAAGAGATGCTTGGGTGTAAGAGGATGACATGACACTTTTGAGGCTTATTTAAGTTGTTAAAAAATGTCGAGGTTAAAATAATTAGACTGGTGAGTATTTTTCCTCCTTGCCGCCTACAGGCATGATACCTACAATTTTCTCGGTTCAACTGTCAGACAAATTGGCAAGTGGACTAAAAACATAATATTCCCTTAACGAAGCGTTCGTCTAAAGCCCTAGCAACTGTATTAGGCAGCTCCAAGTATTCGCAAGCAAGGCATGGCGCGGGAGGGAAACTGCAATTTAGAATGACAGATTATTATTTTTTTCTATATCCATTAAGCCTCCTCGAAATGTCACAATATTTACACCTTTTCCTTAGTGAATTAGATCCAAAGACAGGCAGACATGAAGAAAAAAGAAGGGAAGAAGGAAAAAAGAAAAAACCTAACTCCAACCGGTTGCCGCTGGGTTGGGGAAAAGCAGGCGTTGCACCTTTAAATTCTGTCCCTTGGTTCCCTGTCCCCGGCCCCCCTTCTCGGGATTTTGCAATAAATCTCCCAGTTCTGCGTTCAGCCCTGCAGATCCGTATTTAAAACAGCACCATCTGGGAAGGGTGGGTGGCGATGGTGATGCGGGCGCCTTGGAGTTCCTTTGCAGCACGCTTGGAATTGCATCAGACTGATCCGAAATCCCCCCGCCCCCAAGCCCGGCCCCTCCCGCTACGCTTCCCTCCCGGCCCCTCCCCTCCGCTCCCTTCACGTAGATCTGACTGAGAAAACGCCTGGATCCCGGAACTGTCTGTGCCCCATTCGCTGCAGGCTTGATCCGTAAACCCTGCCCTACGCTCCCTTTGTGTGGCTAACAGCCTATGGGCAGTCATCTGATCCAACTGCCTGCCCCCCCCCCCAATCCCCAAATTTCCACAATATCCTCTCATCGCCTATGAATCCATCATTTCCACCTGCGCAGAGTTGGGATTCTTTCCTTCATTTAAAATAATCTTGAGTCTTGAGTTTCAGAAATCGTCTCCCCCCATAACGCCCCTCACCCGCATCCCAAGCCTTATCTGGGGAGGGGTCCGGAGGCATGAAGCCTTGGATGGAAAGCTGCGGCAGGGCAAAGCTCCTGGCCTGAACAAAGGGCCATGAAAGCGGTGGGAAAGAGGGTTGTATGAGTGTGGATAGGTGCCCTCACCCCTCCCCCAGGAGCGCGCAAGTCCCTGAACTCCCGGAAGAGAAGCTGGAGGACAGCGCAGCAGCACGCTCTGGGCTCTCTAGGTCCCCCGGGGGCGCAGGCGGGGGCAGGGGAGTTGAAGGAGAAGGCTGGGCGGCTCCCAGCCCGCGTCTAGCTTACCCCCATTCCCTCCATCTCCACTCCCTGCTAGGCTATCAGCCCACCCAGGTGGTGGCGGCAGCTCGGCGGAGAGCCCAGGCCCTCTACCCGCACCAGTGGACACAACCTCGCCCGGTTGGGCGGTCTGCGCGCCCCGCTGATTGGTGGCTCTGTCCAGCCGCCGCACGGAGCTACGAGTGTCGTCCACCTCCACCAGCCACACAGGCCCCCTCCCCGGGCCGCTCCCAGGTTCTTGGATGCAGAAAGGACCTTCCAGTTCCCGAGCGGAGGCACCCCCGTTTCCCTGAGTTACCCCGACTGACTCGGACCTGGGCTTAGTGAGGCATCCGGGCCGGCAGGGAGTGGAGCGCAGTCTCAGCGGCTCCCTTTCCCCCGAGAAAGCGGGAGCCCTTCAAGCCAGCGCCCGGAACTCTCGGGGAGGGAAGATAGAAAGGGGTAAAAATTAAAAAAAAAAAAAAATCACCCAAAACATAAAGAACTATCCAGCGAGGATCGCGAGGGCTAAGGAGAGGTAGAGAGAAAATGAGGGAGGGATGGAGGCAGGAGGAGGGGCGGGGTGGAAGAAGGGGGGCGGGAAGGAGGGAGGGAGGGGGAAAGAGAGGGAGGCAGGGATACTGAGAGAATGAATCCTGCTCACTAGAGGAGCTGAAATTACCTTGATTCATTTTGTGGGTTTTTAGCTAACCTTCCCTCTACCCAGCCTCCACCTCCTCTTTCCCACTGCACACTCCCTCCATCGTCTGATTCTAAATGGTACAAAGTCAAATTTTAGGAAATCGAATGTTGTGTAAAAGCTTCATAATTAGTAATGAATCTACTGTACATGCATACACACCACACACAAGCAAAAAGAACGGAAAAGAGGGAGGGGAAGGGGGAATGAGAGAGATCTTACATTTGAATCAGATATTTGCAGTTCCAAGTTAACTAAACTCATTATATCCGCAGGAAGGTTCAGCTTCCCCCACCTCGATTTGCCCTAGGTTCTCACCTAGGGCAATTTAAACTGGGCAAATACCAAGAAACAACCCTTTCTCATGCTCTCCTCCACTTCCTCCGCTCCACTACGCGTCCTTTCCGGAAGATCGAGTATCAAAATAGCCTAAGAATTGGGGATGCAGGGTCCCCGCCCCGGTGCTTACCTTCTTTGCGGCTTACACCACCCCGGTGGCTAGATCCTGGAGATAAACACTTGCATTTCCCAAAGTTAACCCAGTATACCAACCCGGAGCTTGCCAAGAGTCTATTCCAGCCTACACCGCTAGGAAGCCAACTTCAGCGAGCTCAATGAGGGGACCAAACTGGGGCTCGCTCTCCAAACGCTCCGCTCCAAAATCTGACTCTCTCTCCAGCCCCGATCTCAGTATGAGCCGAACCTCGTAAAAGACGCTTTTTAAGGGCGACACCGGGTTGGCTTGACAGCGAGGAAAAGAATACCTGGATGAAGTACTACCACCTCGGACAAATCCGCTGGCTCTGTCCAAGGTGCTGAATGGACTCTGTTAGCCCGGATCACACACCCGGCGCAGCAGGAGGAAAAGGCTAAAAAAAAAATCTCTAATTAAGTGGTACTTGATATTGCTCTAGTCGGTTTCTTCCACTTCCTTACGTTTTGTCACGTGCGGATGGCTTTACCAAAGCCATCCTGTTAATAGTTGATCACATGTTGATGAGATCCTTTTCATGTATGAGAGCATTACCCATTTCATTATCTATGATAGGCGCGTCTGACTTATTCCTCTCGCCCCCAACTCCACCCCATCCTCACCTTAACTCTTAGTCTCTAACCCATTCTTACCCTCTTCACTCCCAACCCCAATCTCTAACAACATTATCGTTTTTAGATGGGAATTAACCCCTTTGCGGATGTCAATTACATGCCCACATATAAATCATACAATATCCTCATACACCATACAGTAAAGCAAATAACGGAATACAAGAAGGCTGGCAGACAAGCTTCAGCTTTGAACTGCCAGTTTAACAACCCCCTCCAGTTCCAAGTTTGTTCCACGCAGTTCCACACTGCTGTGTTAAATCTCAAATGATTCCAATTAAAGTTGCAGTGGGTAAAACCCGATTCCCCTGGCCTGAATAGCTGCTGTTCTTTGGCGTGTGAAGTACTAGGAAGAGCCGAGATATTCCTGTTGTTAGGCAACATGTCAAGATTTTCAATTATAATGCAGGGTTTATTGCTACTCACCATTGTGGCTTTGCTGTCCTGGAGACTCAGTGTCTTAAAATCTCGTCTCCCCAACAGATGCTGGAAGGTAATGTGTCTTGTTTGAAGTCATCATGTGAGAAGTTCGGCTTTGCTCAGTGGATCGCCCACCACTTGGTGTGACTTATGAATCTAATAACCCTTTGCAATATCCGCAAGCTTAAACTCTCAACCACCTTGACGACTACAGAAGACAAAGCAACTGGCATCGATGTTGAAAAACCTATAGATTTACGCAAACGCCCTCATTTTGAGAGACACGTTTCCCTTTGAGTTCATACGTGATTCTAATGAATGAGCGAGGTTACCAATGACTATCCAACTGCCCTGCTAGATAGCGGGTGTTTCCTGAAGCATCCTTCTCACCGCCTTTCACTGCGTCCTGGCACAAAAAGTTCCCAGAGAAAGTGAGGGAGTTTCAGAGTACCCCCATAAAAAAAAATAATCCAGTCTGCACACCGCTCCTTTGCCCACTGCTCAGGTCACACCCGAGGCTCTGGTAAAGATGAGCTCGGCTCAGGAGATTTCCCTGTCGTCAAGTAAGAAAACCTTCTCCTTGTCAGGCTAGGGCGGGAAGACCGCTGGGGAACTTGTTGCTTTTCTGCACCAGCCGGCTACCGCTTTAATAGGAATACCAGAAAAGCGCAGCGGGGAGGGGGCGAGGGGAGGGGGCAACAGCAGCCGCTCTGAGCCAGTTACGTGACCAACTTACTGTGACTCCCTTGGTAAAAAGGAAACTTCTTAGAAAAGTTCGTGCCCCTCCCCCCCACCATGACTAAGGGTCTCCAGCGGACGTGGTCGTGAGTGATGATCAGATTGGGGGAGGGTGGTGGTGAAGCGGAGTGACTTGTCCTAAGGAACAACTGCGTGCATCGAAGAGCGCATCAGCCCCGTAACTTTCCCTTTTCCTCTTAGGGACTGATGACTAGGCGAGAGGCACTCGGGCGAGCCACTAGTTGCCCACAGGAACCTGTGTAAGCCGAGCTCTCAAGCGGCTTGAGTTGAATGAAGTTTTATGACTGCGTTTGCTCTAATGGCTCACGGCTTCTCAAATGCCAGTTAACAGCCCCTGTGTGCAGCTAGGTTCGCCCCGCAAGCCCCGGAGCTCTGAGCCAAGGGGTACAGGCTGGTGGGGGCGGGGAAGAGGGGGGATCTGCGCCAGACTCTGGGCTTCAAGTCGGATCGGTGCTTCCTCCCTCGGTACTGTCTTATCACGGGTGCTTCCCTGTAGCAGGGGTTGAGAACCGGTGCTGTACTTCGGAAGCGAATACTGGGGGGGGGGGGGGGGCGGGGGAGGGGCAGGAAGCCCCGTGCTGGCCACCACACTTCCACCAGTGACTGCGCAGGTTGGGAAGTGGTCACGTGTTGGCGGAAAGTAAGTTGAAAGGAAAAAAGATGAACTTCAAGAAGGAGGCACAATAAAACAATATCCCTCCCCCCCCAGTGTGTGTGCGTGTGTGTGTGTGTGTGTGTGTGTGTGTGTGTGTGTGTGTGTGTGTGCGCGCGCGAGTGTAAAATAAAGAGAAAGGCGGATGCGGTGGGGGAGGGGCGCGGTGGGGGAAGGGCGAGGCGCTGAGCTGAGGTCCTGGGCAGAACTCCGGAAATCTCTAGAAATGAACTGTAGGTCCAGAGTTAACCACTTCCCCCAACGTAGGGAGGCGCTAGCTCCAGGTATCTTCTCACCAGAGCCTTCCTTTAGCCTACCCTCGGCTTCGCCTGCGCAGAGGAGCAGAGGAACCAAGGATGAATGTAAACCAGTTGTTATGGAGATGCCCGTAGCTCCGAGGAGCGCGAGTGCCCTGGGAAGTCCCCAGGCGCTTTTCAGGTTTCGCCGTTTTGGCACCGACACCATGATTTTACTCTCCTCCAGAGTTCCCACCAATGGAGCCCACCAACGGCGTCACTGGCCCTGGCTGTGGCGCTATTGACTGCAGCGATGAGACAGGGGGATGTTGCAGAAGATGGTAGAGAGCTCTGAAGTTTTAGACCACCCAGTCCTTTTCAATTTTCAGTTTCTTTATTCCAATCAGATGTGCTGTGTTCGAATGGAATTCGTACTTCCTGGTGAATAAAACCAGAGTTATGCATAGGATGTTAGAAGATTAGCACGCAGTGGCTGCTTCAAGGTTCACCACCCCCACCCCCAAGAATGCTTCTTTTAAGGAAACTAAGCTTACTTCCTAACTCCATCTGTGGGTTTCTGTTCTTGGAACCTCCATTGGTACTGGATTATTAGTATTAGTAGTAAGTCCCGTATTTAGTATTCATATGCAGCTCTTGAGAGATGTCTCCAAAGCCCACCCAGCCCATCTTAGGCTCCAGCAAACATACATTTATACAAAGGCTTTCTTGACCTCGTAGACTTGCCAGGCTCCTGGAGACTTGGGGTGATCATCATTAAGAGATGACCTTTCACCATTACAGTCACCAAGGCAACAGCTATCGCCTACTAAAAGAACTGTTCATATTGTTCACAAATTGTCACTTTTGTCCATCCATGAATTAACCAGCAGATGCTGCCCTAAGACTAGCACAGCCTGGCAGAAACCATTCTCAGAGGTCTTGGGGTACAGGTTTTGTGGGCAAAGCCAGTTTACTAAGAAGGCTATTTATAAAGCTGCTAGTAAGCTCTCTTGCCTGTTGATGAATTCAGGCTGGTCTGAAATCTTACAGTGACATGGGACATGCTTCTTTCTTATTGTCATCTGTCTGACTTTGTCAACTGTTTCTGGCTTCTGTAGGGAATAGTCCTCTCTAATGGATTTTTTTATTCTGAAAATTAATGCTATGTTTTAGGGGTACACTAAATTGATGGCTTAGGCATTTCTGGATTCAAAATATGATTGTGTGATTAGATTTGAATTATTTACACAGCACAGGACTGTACTGAAAATATTTCCACAGGAATATTTTTCCACCTTTCTTGCTTGGGTCTATTATTAAGAAGTAATAAGACTTATGGACCAAGCTGAGTGATGAGAATTATTATATAATGAGATTTACTGTAGTGAGTTGTTGAGAAAAGTGAAGAGATGATAATGGACCTACATAAATATGATATGTATATGTATAATGACTATACATGTGCGTATTTTCCTTTCTTGATTTTTCAGTGACCTCAACGAGAAGAATCCTTTCCTCTTGGTTCATAATCAGCTCTCCAGGTTTTTATCTGCTCAAATTCCTTATATAATTCCTTTTCTCTTTTCCATCTGTAGAAATTCAGTACCTAATACAAGCAAAGATTGCAGTCATTTTTATTTGCTAAAACAGATGCCAACCAGTGTACCTGCTACAATTTTAATCTTGGGAGTGCTTGTTTCTGTGGTCATGTCATTTTTTTCCCACACAGCTCTAGTCAGCTGTGATATGAATATCACACATCTCCAAGTTCATCTAACCCCATTCATTTTTAGCAATGATAGGACCATTTCAAAGTAAATGCTAAACAAATGTGTCTGAACTACCACAATCTGAAAATGCAGTTAAATTTAAAGTGAAATATGAACATAATCTAGTAGGAAGGATTTTTGCATTATGTTCACATGATCTTCTACCAATGCCACAGTTAAGAAGCTTGTCTTCTATCTGTTTGTCCCTGTATAAAGATAAGCACAAAAATGAATAACAGCTCTCCCAAAGTAGACAGTAGGAGAACACAGTTGAATAGATGTTTCAAGCACCTTAGAATTAGTGGGAATGGGTAACCAGAATGAGAAAGAAATGTTTTTTCCTTAGCAAATTAAGAGATGCTTGGATATCTTTTGAAATATCTTGGTTTCTAAATGGAAATTTACAACACCACATTCCAAGTGATGGGCTAGGAACTTCTCTAGTGTGTCCATGTGGGAGTGGATGAGATGACACTCATGTTTTTTCCTCCCAAGTATTTTCACCAAATCAATTTTTTGTTATTGATGAGTTCTCCATTTCACCCTGTGTTTGAGGTCTTATTTTCTTCTTTCTCTCTTACTACTAATTTTATTCCTTCCTCTTGTGCTTACTCTGTGGCAGGCAGAATGATAAGGGCTACTGAACCATATATTAATAATTTCTTAAAGCATCCTTGAATCTCAGAGTTGAGCTCTTGGTTAATTACTGTAAGATAATAAAGTACCCCCTTTCTTTCCCTCAATGTTCCCTTATCTTATTCATTACCTCAAGATTGCTAGTTATAATCAACTCAAGACAGTGGCCACGCAGAGGCTTTAGATGGTAGCAGAGTTGCTGACTTGGAATCTAAGAAAACAGGTAAAAATTTCTGTTTATGACATAAGAAGTGATTCTGTCCAGGTAGGAAGAAAGATTGGCTCTCTTAGTCACTTCCTGATCCCTAATGGTTCTCCACAGGCAATAGAAGGAGAGGCAGAGAATCACGATGCACAATTTGGAAAGCTTTCTGAAAACAAGAATGGGTAATGATTGCCAAGAACCTGGTGTTGAGCTCATATTTAAAAAGAACTCACGAAATCTTCCATCTACCAAATCTAGTTTAGCTGGAAAGAAAATGATCAAAGCATCAAGGGGACACACACACACACACACACACACACACACACACACACAGAGAGAGAGAGAGAGAGAGAGAGAGAGAGAGAGAGAGAGAGAGAGATTTTGGAAACTCATCATTTAGTCTAGAATAGCTTTGGTGTATTCCTCAGCTTGACAACTAAGCCCGAGATAGAAGATTTAAATATGACTTAACTCAGTTTCAGAAAACCAGACAACCTCCCAGTGAAGCTGAAATAAGACCACATGGAATTTGGAGCCTGAGCTGAGTGACTTTTTTTTTTTTTTTTTTTTTTTTCAATGCCGGGGTTTCTCTGTGTAGCTTTGGAGCCTGTCCTGGAACTTGCTCTGTAGACCAGGCTGGTCTTGAACTCACAGAAAATCTACCTACCTGCCTCCCAAGTGCTGGGATTAAAGATGTGTGCCACCACTGCCCTGCCTGAGTGACTATTCTTAAAATCATCTTACAGGTATGGGGTAAATAAAAGGAAATATAAAGAGATGGATTACCAGAGTTAAAATCATGGAAAGGCGAATGAAAACCAGCAAGGAACATAGACTGACTGTAATGCAGTGGGCCGAGCAAGAGAGACACTTGAGCTCTCTTCTGCCTGCAGTATCTGGAGGAAAGATCTCATAGCTGCTGAACTGTGCTTCTCATAATTTAATATACACACCAATCTACTTGGCGGCTTGTTAGAAAGCAGAGTCTGAATCTGGGATAGGAACCAAGATTTGGCATTTTCAACAAATTTCCAGGTGACAGGGTTGCATTGTTTTGCACAGTTGAGTGCTAAAGCATGTTCTTCCAGGCAATGGTTTCACTCACATTATGGTGTGATTGACAGCTAAGAAATCTCTTGAGTAACTGGAGTGAATGTCACACAGTTTAAAAAAAATCAAGGAATAAAAAAAAAAAAAACCCTCTGATTTTTAAATCTTTATTCTGCATAAACTACGGGCTCTAACCCCTTCTCAAACTTATTAGCTCTCAAATTGTCTTGATTGTCATGAACATCAGTCTCTCCTAAGAAATAGTACTGGCTTAGAGTTTGAATATTTGTCATTTAACATGTACTGGAATAAAAGAAGAATGATATGCTCCATTTGAGATACACTGAATAAATTGCAGAATGGAAGAGAAGTCGGAGCAAACTATTCTAGTCATGTAAAGAGAATTGGTTAGGTCATATGATGAGCCCTGAGCTCATTCTGGGTCTCTTTCTATAAATAGGATATCTTGGAACTAGAGAAGGCATAGCAGAAGGCAACTAGAATGACAGAGAGATTTGGGGAATTTGCTGAAAGGTTAAAGAAACTAGGTCTGTTTTCCTTTGATAGGAGAGGAAAGACATGTCTCACTGAGGTGATACCATCCTGAAAAGAGTGGAAGCAATAGAGTGAGACAAGAGTGTCTTATGGAAGTCAGGATAGAAGGATTCTGGCAAGAAATGAAGACCAGGGAATGGCTGGTGCTTGTCTAAAGGGCTTCAGCAAGTAGTGCTCCTGTTGGCAAATGTCTTCTGCTCACAGATCAGGAAATAAGGGAAAGACAGAGAATGAGGAAGTATCCCTTTTTTCACCAATGAAATTTTCAAATGGCCATTTATTAATTTGATGGAAACCCTAACTTGAGCATATGGTGAACTTTACCAGTGTTCCCCAGGCTCAAGGGCTCTGTTTCTATAATACATCACATCTCTGCCTCATCCCAAAATGGCACTTATTTCTCTTCAGTTCAGCACAGAAATGAGAATAGCTTTAGTGTACAGTGTGCTTTTGATAAGTGATTTTTTTCTTCTTGTGTGAGTCCTGGAAAGCAGTCTCTTTTTCACTTGATAGAAAAGTATTGTTGGTGACTTTACAAATCCATTCCCAGCAGCTCTATCATGTCTGTGAAATTCAAAGATGGTAGGACTTTCAGGTAATTCTGGCTGACACCATCATTTTATATCAGAGAAACACAGTGTTTATTGAATTGACCAACACTCGGTGCTGACTGTATAGTATTAGATGTGTATGCCTTCTAGAAACTGAAAATTTCTCAGTGTGCTTTCTGCCAAATGGTAGCCATTCTAGGTAGGAGTTATCAAAGGACTCTAGTCTTCTGTCAAAATTCATTTCAGCTTTATTTTTAGTAAGATAATACAAAAAAGAACTTCTACAGGTCATCTACTTTGGGTGGTGGCAGGTTGCTGTGAGTGGCAGTAATTCAGGAAGCAGATAGGAGAGAGACACAGCTTCCACAAGTATCTCCCTGGGAATAAATATCTGATGGTCATGTACATTCTATTGTCTGTAACTGCCTGCCCCAACCCAGACAACCCAAGACCATGCATCCTCACTCTCATACATACAGTCTGCTTTCCTATGCTTCTAAATAAGGATCGGCCTGAACAAAGTAGGGGTGGGGATTTCCAGGAAGAAAAAGAAGCCAGTGTGAAACTCCCAGAGAGTTATGTTAGTTTTCTAATCCATGGAACAAACCATTCTAGAATCTTAAAATACCCAGTTGTTACTCAGATTTTCTATGAGCTAGAAATTCTGAATCAGCTTAGTTCAGCATTTCTGACTGTGGGGGAAGAATGGTGTCCCCTGAAGATGGCGAGGTCAAGGTTTAGCCAAGGCTGCAGTTGTGTGTAGATGTGCCTGGCAACCCTGTGAAGACTAGTGTAGAAGGTTGTAGGTTTGGAGTCTAGGCTGAAGTCTACTATGGTTCCCAGGTAGAAAATGACAGATTGAGAGGAAGGACTATGCCTTGAACGTGAATCAAAAGTAGGAAGGTGTGAGTGAAGATAGATGGCTTAGCCTGTAAGAGCACTAGCTGTTTTTCCAGAGGGCCTGGGTTTGATTCCCAACACTCACATGGTGGCTCATAACCACCTGTAGCTTCAGTTCCAGGAAATTTGATGCTCTCTTCTGGCTTCTGGTGACAACTAAGTATGTATATGTTGCACAGCCATACATGCAGGCAAAACACCCATATGAGAGAGAGAGAGAGAGAGAGAGAGAGAGAGAGAGAGAGAGAGAGAGAGAGATAGGGGGAGAGATATTAAGAATGAATTGGGAAGAGAACCTCATTAAGGATTGTCTCTGTCAGAATGGCTGATGGGCATTTCTGAAGTATTGTCTTAAGTTGGTTTATATGTGAAGACCCAGCTCACAGTGGTTGTCACCATTCCATAGGGAGGAGACCCTCAACTGTATAAAAGTGAAAAATTGAGTTTTTAAAAAAGCAGGTAAGGATTCATGCATTGATTTTTCTCTGCTCTTGGCTTTGGATATGATGGGACTAGCTATTTGTAGTTTCTGTTTTGAGTTTCCAAACCCAATGGTGGACTGTAATCTGGAATTATAAGTCAAATAACAATCCCACAAAGGAAGCAAGCAGGAGAAAGAGAGTTTACTGCAGTATCTCCTTAGAAACATCTGACAGACATGTGCCTTCTATAGTCTTAACTACCTCTCTTGCCCCACATGGGACTACAAATCCCTTCTTTCAACATCCTGTCTTCCTCTACTTCTGACTCACTTATGGAACAAGAGGAGGAGAGGAAAGTTCTGACATGACCAATTGGATATTTGAAAAATTATTTAGGGAGTGGGGGAAGACTGGAGAAAAATCATATTTGCAAGGGACAGGAGAGATCAAGAATGTGAATTGCTCACCATTACGGGCATGTTAGTAAGCACAAAAATGCTAGCTACCATGTATTGGGTAGTGATTTATGCCAGGTTCTTTGTTTAGTACTCTACCTATGTGCTTATGCTTAAACTTCTTACTAACAAACCATGGATCACAGGCCTGCAACTGATAAAATAAGAATTAAAACCCCTAGGGTTTTAGCTTCCATAATTCATAATTTCGAACAGTATACCGCATAAATCTACCATGTCCTTCTCTTAATGCATTGTTGTTTGTTTTGTTGAAATTCATTTTCTGTTGAGACAAGCCAGTTTTACTTAACTAAACTGCCTCCTCCCCTTCCCCAACACCATAGTGCTATATAATAGAAGCTTAGCATAATTTTATTAGATGACTTAGAATTAAATTACCCTTTTTATCTCAGGAAAGACATGTCTTTTAATCTCTTGCAGAGGGAAACATAGGTTAGAATACAAGGAGAGACTGGAAAAAGAGCATTGAGCATCAATTTTCCTACATTTCCCGAGAGACTTAAACAACTTCCCCTGCCATCTCCATCCTGGAAGGGAGCCGATGCAGCCTAGGTAAAGCCTAGACAGAGTATAAGTCAATTCCTTTCTAAGATGCAGGTTATTCTTGAAAACCAAGAGCTGCAAATCAAAGATGGGGTATACACTGTAAATTAGGGGGCACTAATGTGATGACTCAGAGTCCCAGAATGGGTCTAAGTTTGCAAATTACTGTGGAGATGTTCCCAAAGTCTTGACAGATCTATGTTAAGGTAGAAACAAGGACATCATATTCTCCAATATTACTGTGATTCAGAATCTAAATAGTGACCTGCACTCTAGAAATGTCAGCCAAGAAATGGGAAGAACGAATAGCTCAGAGATCCGGGTGTGCTGAAAAGCCCATGACCTCAGTGTCCTATGAAAAAGGTGCTTGAACGAAGCCTGAAATTTCTAAAGAAAAGGGGGGATCTCTAGTCCCTGCACTGAATCTGCCTCTATTTTGTGCTCTCACAGTGTAAGATATAAGTCTTGGGGAAATTGTCTGGTATTTTCTAGACAAGGCTTCATGGGAAGCAGTTCTTATTTTCACTGCTAAAGGTTAGGTTGTCTAACCTTGGCAAATATTTTTTCCCACTTACCTAAAAGCACTAGATTTGACATTTACTGTGGGGTGAATTGTGCATCCTCCCCTTTCTCAACAATTTCATATATCAAAGTCCTAATCTGTAGTGTCTCAGAATATAACCATGTTTAGAACCCGGTTATAAAAGAGCCTTTTAATTTAAGATGAGGATGTAGTATGGGGCCATAATCTACTGTTTCTTATAGAAAGAAAGGCTCTTGGGATGTGTATGCACAGTGGAGAGGTTCTGCGAGGACACAGCAAGAGAATATCCAAGGACTGCTATGGAGAGAGGCCTCAGGAGATACCAAACCAATCGGCAAACTCATTGATATCTCAAATGGCCAAATTGTCTGCCTTCCTATTCCTGTAAAAGTTTCATTCTGTAGGTTTAGTATTGGGATAGATAAGTTGATTGAAACAGCAACTGGGAGCTACCACATGAAAAAGCTGTGAGATTTCATGGAAACACAGAAGGGCTACCTAGACCCCACATCCAGTTTGCCCTGAGGTGTTAGGCTTGTGAGTGAAACTACCTTGAATCCTCCAGACCAGAGCATCCATAAGTTATCTAAGTGACCCCTGTCAAGGTCATCTTAAGAGACTTACCTGAATTTTAAACCAATGGATGTCTCATATATAAGATGGTTTGCTGTAGGAAGACTTGGTGGACTTTGCTGAGCTCCCGTTGAGGGCACTACCCTGCCTGGGGAGTAGTGGGTGGATGGGGTTGGGGGGATGGGCTGGGGGTGGGGGAGAAAGTTTGGGGGTGAGGGGAGGGAGAGGGAGAAGGGACTTGAAATAAGCTTGTTCCCTAACTAGAAACTAATAAAATAAAATTAAAAAAAAAAAAAAAAAAAACACAGTAGGAGGAAACAGTAACACTGTTGCCGCCCTGCCAGGGCCTGGTGGCTCACGTCTTTAATCCCAGCACTCATAAGGCAGAGGCAAGTGGATCTCTGTGAGTTCAAGGCCAGCCTGGTCTAGAGAGCAAGTTCCAGGACAACCTCCAAAGTAATACAGAGAAACCCTGTCTGGAAAAACCAAGAAAACAAAAACAAAAATAACAATAAAACATTGTTGCCCCTGAGGGTAGCAGGCCCCCCTGACTACCACATACCCCCTGACTCCAGAAGCCATAGGGTCTGGCTAGCTATGGCTGAGAACACAAAGGTAGTGTAGGAGCTGGCACATGTCCCTGATGACTGAAACTGCGGTATGAACCCAGGAGTTGTGCAGTGGTTGAAGAGTTCCCTGCATTGGATGGGGTCATGATCCTGGGCTTGTAATCAGGAAATGTAGACTCCCATCTCAGCTGTTACTAATGTGTGTGTGTGTGTGTGTGTGTGTGTGTGTGTGTGTGTGTGTGTGTGTGTGAGAGAGAGAGAGGGGGGGGGATGGTTTGCTGATGTCACTGGATTCTGGTAAGCCACGGGTGAACCAGTTGCTGGTTTTGCTTAAGACAAGTCACTTGGTATCTGTGAGTCTCCATTTCTTCATCAGAAAAGAAGGGGAAATGTAATTGCTATGTGAAGTTTTGTGAGGATTTGGTGTTAATCAGATACCATTTTAGAAGGCAGAGAGTGAGTATTCAGTAACTGGCAGTGGCCACTTCACTTGGTTTCCTCTTTCTCCCTCTCCCCCCACCACAAGATAAGTGGGTTTGGTCTGTCACACATTTTTGGCAATGACATGTGGCCACAGGTGCAAAGGAATGAGGCCAGCAAATTACAGACTGAGATCTCTAAACTGTGAGCCAAAATAAAGCTTTGTTAAAAAATAATTGATTCACTTAGGTATTTGGGATAGCAATGGAAAGCTGACTAATAAACTCAGCCTTCTGAAAGAATTACTTGGATTCATATTAGTTCCAGCAAACAGAGTAACAGCTTTTAGAAAGCCAAAACCAGCTGGTGTTGCTGGTGTTGCTGGTGTTGCTGGGGTTGCTGGGGTTGCTGGTGTTGCTGGGGTTGCTGGTGTTGCTGGGGTTGCTGGGGTTGCTGGGGTTGGGGATTTAGTTCAGCAGTAGAGTGTTTGCCTAGCCAGTTTGAAGCCTGGGTTTGATACTCAGCTCCAGAGAGAGAGAGAGAGAGAGAGAGAGAGAGAGAGAGAGAGAGAGAGAGTAAATCAAGCATTATTTCCAGGATTTGATCAAAGGATTGAGTATAGAAAACACAGTAATAATAGTTAGCTAATTAAATTAAATTGAGGAATTTGAGGAATGTGTGGATTTAGGAATACAAAAGGGAGCAGGAAACAGCAGAGCTCTAAGATTTTTTGTTTTCTTTTTCTTTGTGATGTTTTACACCTCAGTTTCCTTCTGTGAAACAGAAGTTAGAGCTATTGATCTCTAGGGTTACAGTTCTGAACCTGACATGTGTGCACTAACCAACATCTTGCACTTTGTATTCTCAGGGTGCAGGTTTTATACCTTGAACTGAGGTGAAATCCAATCCTAAAGCCCCGTGTTCATTAAAAAGGCCCACAGCATTGCTTAGAAGTGTCAGAAGCTGGCTTGACTGAATTCTAGCTGGGATAATTGCATTCCAACTGCCTCAGGTCCCCTTGTATTCATCAATTCGATAAGGTAAGCTTTGCTCCCTGTCCCAAATTATTTTGAAATACCGTCATTGGCTGTTAAAAAGAGATGTTACCTCAGCTGTAAGCCATTTTGTTCCTTCTTTGGTAGGGCTATGCAAATTTGCTGAGGTTTAATAATAATTTTAATTATTAAGATACTACTTGATTTCAGGTAATTCCTATGGGAGGAAGGCTGGTCCTGCACAATATACAGAAAGTCTTTTAGGACATTATTTGTTCCTCAGTGCCGAAAGCAGTCACTTTGAGTAGCATGAAGATTTCATGAGAGTCATCCATCCCTATGCTCATGAGGAGACAGTAAAATGAGATGAGAATTCAGACTCTCCTTTGTGTGGACACACAGTTTTGGTTCTAAAAATTACCAAGAGAAATCATGTTGCTTAGTCAATTGAATAAATACAGATTCCAGTGGGTTAGGTGTTGTTGATTCAGGCATCCTACCCCTGCCACTATAAACCCTTCAATGTAATACAGGAATGAAAAACATGGGAGAGGATCCTGGAAACTGAGGCAGTTCCAGAATTTTGGTATGACTGCAAAGGTATTTATTTCTTTGTTTCTGTCTGTGCTGTGAAATGCAGCAACTGAGCCCTCCTATTCAGTTCCCGTAAGATATTTTCATTCTAGACAAAAAGTGTTTTTCTAGCAAGGAGGTTATTTAACATGTTTTATCAGACCCTATTTTCTTTGAAGCTGCTATGATAAGTCTACATCTAATCATTATTTTTTGTTATACTAGCATCTTTAGCTTTATAATGATGGATACCACTTCTTTGGTATCTGTACTGATTGCCATCTGTTGTCATACTTATGCATGGACATGGAATAAGCTCCTTCCTCCATCATCAGCTCTTAACTAAAGTGAGGTTGTGATGCTAAATCAAACCCAAACTTGAGGTCTAAGATAATCTTGCTCAATAGTGGAGTGTCTCTTCTGTTACACAGACATGTTTTGCTCATTCCTTCCACCACTACATATTTCCCAAGCACTTCCTCTGACTAGCTTTGGGGCATGAGCAGATTGTTATGTTGGATTTGGCTCTTTCCCTTGACCCTCAGGAATATGTATCTTGGAGGGTGTTTGGAAATGGACCACTTTGTAGGTTATATCTAAAGTTAAGATGAATAAGGATGGAACATGGAAGAAAGAGTAGTGATTAAGGCAATACAAAGTAAAGGTCTGTAGAAAGTTTTCTATATTATTCTTTGGATTTTATCTGAAATCTCCTCTCTGAAAAGTATGGCCACTTTTCTAATTTTAGAGGATACCTAGATTCCCTAGATCCTCCATGACACCTGGAACCACAGCTGGAGGTTTAGATAAGGTAGATAAAACATTGAAGTTCCTACACAAGGCATGCAATGTGCTACTGGTAAGATTGCCCATGTAATCACTGGCCTAGCTCTGGGGTTTTGCACATTCCTCACATGTCACCCAAGAAGGAGCTTATTTTAAAATGGCCAGAGCCACTGTCTGACCTTAAGCTTGCCATCATCCTTATAGTCAGAATTTTGTCTTGTGGCCACTTTGTGGAAGGTTAGGCAGTCTTTGAATACTATATCTTTTCAGTCATTTTGATCTGATTTAAGAAATTGTCAACAACCTTTAGCAAAAGATGAAAGACAGAGAGCTACTGCATGGTACCTGTACAACCCCTAAGCTAACTCTGTTCCCTAGTGTTTCATTTGTGTGCTACTCTGACAAGGCTAGCAAAGTGATTTTTGCAAAATTAAAAATAATTAATAGCAATGAATTTAGAGTGAGTGACTACAGGAAAGTTCTAGAGCATAGGTTCTATTAGCAAAACAAGGCAAACTCAAAATCTCAATTGTCACAGGTTATGAGAGACAAAAATGTAAGGGTGTGTGTGTGTGTGTGTGTGTGTGTGTGTGTGTGTGTGTGTGTAGAATATAATATTTGAATATAATATTTGAGTCTCTTCCAGGTGTAAATAAAAGAATTTGACAGTCCATTTATGGAAAGACTTCTAGTAAATGATAGTTGAATAACAAAACTACCACATTTGTATAAAGAAGCCAGCAGAAATATTGCAAATATGCTTAAAATCCACCATCCTTCTCTGTAACTGGATTGAATGAATATACATTCTTTTTTTCAAGAGAGTTAAAGGTGCATGCTCTCTTTTTCTGAAGATATTTGCTCCTAGTGCATTTGGAAAGCACACATATAGACATCGTCCTTTCTTGCTCCCGTGGTACACTCAATGACCATGGTGCACTCTCACCATGAACTTATGTTCACTCTTTTAACATGTTTTAGAACTCTGGAAAATTCTTCCTAATTTGAGTTGTACTGATCAATAAATTCATTTACCATCATAAATCTAGGGGATAGCAAGGTATCTTTGGCATCAAGAAGACCATAATTATCAATAAAAATATGTGTTTCTTAAATATTTGCTATATGTTAAATAAAGTTCTCACTAATATATTATCACAGCAGTGTCCTACAGATGAAAAACTACCTAAAGAGATACTCTAAGGATCTCTCTTTGAAAAGCAAAGAATTATTTTGAAAGCAAGTCTTTATTCTTTGATTTGTTTGATGAGATCAACTGCTTATTGAATTTTCTTTGTGTACCACACTCCTAATAAGGGAAAGGAGGATCAATACCAGTCACCTTTCTGGGGTATGAGACGAAGGAGAACAAGTGGAAAGGAGGGGGTTTTTCAAAGAAAACCAATGAACAGTAAAAAAGCAAAATTAAAGACCCCCAAATTTGAGGAAAGACCATGGAAACTAAAATTTTGTACAAATCTCTTTTCCCCTCCATTGAACACAGAAAAACTTAATTTCCCTTTCCTTCCCTAATGAAATCAGATATCTGATCCTTGTTAGGTTAGCTTTCTTAAGAACATCTAATCCTTAATATGTTAACAAAGCATAAAAGAAATTTTTTAAATGAGGTATATCAATTTAACAGGGGCTTTCCTTAGAACACATGGAAGATTTAAAAAGGTGATGTATATTTACACATACAATGCAAAGAGAAACACTGCAGCTGCAAAGAGGCTTCATGTATGACATTTGTTAAAGGGTAAAATAAACAAGCATACTACCGAGACAACTTTTAGCCCCACTGAATGGTTTCAAATAAGCTTGTTTTCTAGCTCATTCTTTCTTCTTAGGGACTCTTGGGCTTAAAACATGTTTGGGTAAATCGGTGATGTTCATTGTGTACCAAATAATAAAAAAAATAATAGCCATTAAGGTATTTTTTGAGTGCCAGGAACTGTTCAGGGAGTTTGGTTCATGTGTCTTGACATTTAATTTTCTTGAGAGTCTTGGGAAGTAGATACTGTTGTTATTCCAACAACAATTAATTGGCAATTAATTTAGTCAAAGTTGTATAGCTAATTTACAGCTGAAATGAGGAGCCTCATAGTTTGCCCCTCATTCATTATAGCTCCAGTGGAAACAGACCCAGAATCGGTATGGGCCTGAGATGTTAATATTAGGATTGTTTGTATTCATATTTCTTTGTATACTTTTAAGGTTGTATGTTAGTAGAACCACAAAGATGGCCAGTATTTTTTCTCTAGAACCTACAGTCTCATTCATTTGATTATTCACTTGTTTGTTTTTAATACAAAATAATTACTGGATTAATTCAATTAAATAAATTATTTCAATAAAAATTAATTACATTATTTGGTTTTCTTTTCTAATTTCTTCTTTTCAATCTCTGTTTGATTATTATTTCTGCATGTGCAGAATTCTAAATTATGGTGTTCTACTCTCAGATTCAGTCCTTGGTGTTTTCCTAAACTTGTAATTATTTTCCAACTGCCTATTGGGAGATTAAGTGGAGTCAGTTCATGCTGACAAGAGTATATACTTCCACCCCAGGCTTCTCCCTTCAGTACTAGATGTATGTATCTTACTGCCTACTTGACAGACTTGGATGTGTATGAAACAAATCTATCATGGCTGAAACCACGCTAGAGATTTCCATTCTTGCTTCCAAAGCCCTCCTCTTCCTTGGTCTTCCACATCAGTAAATAGAAAGTCTGTTTTTCCATTCAAGATGGTATTTTATGTATCCTTGATGCCTCTTCTTCTATGATATCCCTTTTGATATATATCCACAGATTCCATCAGCTCTCTGAAATATGAACCAGATAACTTCCTATCACTTTCATACTACATTGATCCAGGCTATCAACATAGCATGCTGTACCTGTGTTATTTTATCAGACTCTTCATCCATCAACTGACTCCTCTCTCAATCTGTTTCTAGTAGTGGGTTTATAGTATCCCCAAGCACAGAACATGAAATAACTATTTTAGAATAGAAGTCAGGTCAAATTCTTCTTCCATTCAAACTTTCAATAAAATAGGCACCTAATTAGGACTTACTAAAACAGTCCTTATGGAATTTACAGATCTCTGCACTGTTTTCCTGAAGGCTATTTCTATTTTTCTTATCATTTTTCCTGTACTCTATATTTCATATATTTTGTTCTAATAATAGAGGATTAATTACTATTCTTAATAGATGCCAAGCATAGTTCTTCTTCCCTACGGCTTCCTGCTCTGGTGCTTGAACTCCAGACTGCTTCGTGCATTTCTCACTCACTTGTTCTGTCAAGTCTTTGGTTAAATGTCATATTAACAACATCAAACTACATGCCTCATCATTACTGCTTAGTTTCACCCCTCCCTGAAATTTCCTGTAATGCTCCTAATTTTCATTTCCTTCTAGTTCATTTATCAACAACTACATTGTGTATTTCTTCATTGTTTGCAGCAAGAACTTTGCCCACTGAGTTATCGCCTCATCCCACTTGTATGTGTGTGTATATGCTTACCCATTTGAACACGTGGGGAGGCTAGAGGTTGACATGGGGTGGCTCTCCTTCCCTCATTGCTTCTCCATCTTACTTTTTGAGATTCTTATAATCACTTTGGCTAGACTGACTGACCAGTGAGCCCCTGGGGTGCACTTGTCTCTGCCACAAAGGGCTGGGGTTATGGCATGTGCACTTTCATATCTGATTTTTTTTTAACATGGGCTCTTGGGATCTGAACTCAAGGTCTTCATGCTTGAATAGTAGGTAATTTGCTCACATCTTTTGTTTGCTGTTTGAGTCACTCAGAATGTAAGTTCAATGAAGATGGGGATTTCATCTAGCTTGCCTCTAAATAATAGATATCTTGCATAGAGTTGGTAGTTAATAAATATTTTCAGATTGATGGAATAAATAAAAGAAGCCATCCATGATGCTTGTCTTGGCACTATGGATTTAGTAGTGAACAAGGCAGATAAGGTTACTGCTCATAAGGTAATCATGTTGTCTCAGTAATTAGCACTTTTACTTTCTCTAAGCTATAACTCAAATTTCTTTTATGATCCTTGAAAATGAAGTGCAATGAGAAAGAGGGGAAATACACAGTGGTGTGACATTGCAACAGCTAAGAAGAGGGAAGGGTAAAATCTTTAAAATACAACATGTTAGAAGAAAAGTAATAGCCCTCATTCTGCATAAGTATTATCAGTAATGGGGGTTAGTTAAGAAACCTTCAGGTACATACAGGCTGTTCCAAAATGTGTTGTGTGGTCTGTCTTTAGAATGTACCATCAACGAAAGGAAACGAAAAGTCAGCATAGTTGTTAGTCACTCATCCACTTCAAAAATTCATTTAAATGGTTTTAAAGAAATATTTTGAGAATTCCATATAATGTGTTTTGTTTATATTCACTCCTATTTCTTCCTCTAACTATCCTAGATGCATCCCCATCCTCTATTGATGCCCTGCCCTTTTCTTCTTTCTTTCTTTTTAAATAACTCATTGAGTCCAATTTGTGCTGCCCAAATGCTCCTTGTTATAAGGCTATCCACTGGATTGTGGGCAACTTACCAGGGGCCATTCTGTTAAAGAAAACTGAATCTACTTCTTTTAGAAGTCATCAACTGTCCATAGCTCTTCAATTAGTAGTGAGGGCTCATGAACCCTCACTACTGATTGCTAAAATGTTGACTGGCTTGATCTTGGATAGGAAAGCATAGCTGCTGTGAGTTCATGAGTACTGTAGTTGTGTAATGTCCAGAGGACCCTGTTTCACTCCAGTACTCCCAGACCTCTGACTCTTACAACTTTCCCATCACTTCAGCAGTACTGAGCTTTGAGGACAGGGTGTGATATAGATGCTTCATTTGTGGCTGAGTCCTCCACTGATATTTATTCTCCACACTTTGACCAGTTGTGAGTTTCTACATTAACGAATGACTACTGTTCAATGAAACTCCCTGATAATGCTTGAGATCTGTACTTGTCTATGGTTATAGAGATACTTATTTAGCAAACAGCTTGATTCTATGCCCATTTAGTAGAATAATAGTAGTAGGCTCACATGTGGGGCATGTGAGTGCCTCTACAATGATCTGGGGAAGATATACAGTGCCAGATATGTGTTTTCTTCTATGGAGAAGGCCTTGAATCCAAACAGAAAGTAGCTGATTATCCCTGTAACATTTGTGCCACTACTGTACCCATGGGCATGTCTTGTCACGTTAGTCATTATTACAGTTCGTGTAAACAGGTATAAAACAGGATAAGATTGCTGATGGCTTCTCTGCCAGAAGCTTGCATAGCACTCTCCAGTACTGTGAAAGGTAGCCACCGGGGAGCGTCCTGGTCAAGAGTGATAGCCTGTAGCAAATCCATTTCCGTGTGTGTGTGTGTGTGTGTGTGTGTGTGTGTGTGTGTGTGTGTGTGTGTGCACCCGTGCCCGCACATGCCCACCAGAGGACTGAGTACTATTCCCACCCAGGACCCTTATATTTTTTAGATAGAATCTCTCACTAGGACCTGGGGCTTGACAGTTGGGGTGGCTGGCTAATCGAGAGTCCCCAGGGGTCTAGAGCTGGAATGTTACATGTACCACCATGTCTGTCTTTTTACGTAGGTGCTGGGGATCAAATTCAGATCTGCTTACATTTGTATGACAAGCCCATTACTTTTTATTGACAGAGCAGTCTTCCCAGTAACCCCAAACAATTGAATCTTTACCCAGTGTTGTTCTTGTAGCATACCTGTGCATGGAAAGCTGGCATGTAACTATCTGCTTTCTTCTATTGACTGTCTACTCTTTCTGGCTTGTAATCATGTCCAAAGTTTCATGTGTGGCAAACCAAGGGAACATCACATAGTTTAGAGTACCTAAGCTCTCAAAGGCAAGTTGAAAGTCTGCGAATTATTTCCTCCACTGTATAGAACACTATTGGGTTGTCCTTTACTGACCTCTTTGCTACCCAATTTTAAAAGCTGGCTTATGCCAGACAATGTGTAGAGAGTGAGAAATCTTGGAACACTCAGTACTACATGGAGTCTCTTTATCAAAGCCCTCTCCTCAGAGCTCAGGGAACTCTGCACTTCCTCTGGAAGAGGAAGTAGAAAGAATGTAAGAACTAGTGGGGATAGAGAACACCAAGGAAATAAGGCCTTCTCAACACTGGAGGACTGACACACATATGAACTTATAAGGACGGTGGCAGCATGCACAGAACCTGTATGGGCCAGATGGGCATCCCAGTTCTAAGAGAAGTGGTGGACACAAGCTCCTATCCCTATCCTAGGAGCTATTTCTAATTGATAACCACTCACAAATGAAAACTTAGTTATCTCCAATGGAGTCTCACTGGGGATACAAGTAACTCTTAAGGGCAGGTCCCATATCCAGCAGTAGATGGCCAACACAAATAAACTCAATGGTGTCTTTAGAAATTCTTTGTCTCATAATGTTTTTTCAGGAATTATTTTAACCTTATAGGTCCTTTGTATATATGTTGTAGCTTCTAGTTTGGTGTTGTATGGGATTCCTGTGTGTACAAATGCATGCATCTCCATGTCTATATGTGTTTCTGATGTTTTTTCTTTGGCTCTTTTTCTGTTGTTTGTTAGTTTCATCCTATTCCAGTTTTTTGTTTTTGTTTTTATTATTAGATGTCTGCGTTTTTTCTAATGAGGGACATATAGGGTGTGGATTTGGTTGGAAGAGGAGGTGGGGAGGATATCAGAGTAGTTGGGGGAGGAGAAACTGTAATTAGAATAATTGCATGAAAAAATCCATTTTCAATAAAGAAAAATAGAAAAACAAAAAATAAACAACATCTGGCTTATGCATGGATAATAGGTTCTTTTTCTTATTCTACAGGTAATTCTGCAGCTTCTTTGAGCTGTGAAGATGCCATTGTTAGGAGCCTTGCAACATAGAGGAGCATCAGTAATCTGTGGGGTTCCTTGAAGGCTTGCTGACATTTCAGGGTTGGTCTAGGACTGTGATTGCTTACTTGCTGTTCTGGAAGTAGAATTTTTGTTTCTAGCTGTACATTTCCTTGATTCAGGAGGAATAACACTGTTTTACAAGCTACTGTGAGGGCCCTACAATAGTAGAATATTGAACACATATTTTACTTCTTTGTGTGTGTGTATCCGTGTGTGTGTGTGTGTGTGTGTGTGTGTGTGTGTGTGTGTGTGTGTGTGCACATGCAAGCAGATGCATGTGTGCACAGAGGACAGGGTTTGATGCTGAGGGTCTTCATTTTGCTTGCTCCATTTTAAAGTTTTGTGATTCGGTCTCTTTGTGAACCCAGAGCTCAGCAATTTGGCTAGACTGGCTTGCCAGTGAGTTCCCGAGGATCCCCTGTTTCTTTATCCCACAGCTATGAGATTATGCCACACTCAGCTTTTCACATGGGTACTGGGGATTCAAACTCAGGTCTTCATGTTTGTTTGTCAAACACTTTATTGATCTATCACCCCAGCCCTTGCTTTGCTTAAGATTAAATTAGTGATAGTGGATGATTAGAATTTCTTGGGTAATTCATGGATACAAGCTACCATAACAATAGGTATTATGACGTAGAAGCTAAAGGTATGCCATATTCTTGTAGCTCACTGGAAGTTTCTTCCTGGGTTTACCAAGCAACATCTTTGATCAATGTGGACAGGTTCTGTTTGAACTAGCATGGTCTATTTAAGTTGCCTGAGCCAATGAGTGTTTTCTGGTCACTAAGGGGAAACTTCACAGATGGATCTGATTAAAGTGTTAGAGGACCAATAGTGATCACTTTAAGGTGTCCATTGGGTGATCACTGGGTAACATGGTTGATAACCCTTGCAAGATGATAAAAAGGAAATTTATACAGCCAACACAGTCAGGTGGCATACAGGTATCATGGGGATGGACAGAGACATACATAAGGATATTGGCCCAGTTCTCTATCGCTGAATGCTTTGGGCTGCTGCTGGTCTTTTGCCAAGTCTAACATTATCCCCTTGTTTTTAATCTAAGACCATCTCTCTCTACAACTTCCTTTTCTGTCTTGGAATCTTAACTTGACATATGGAAAAAATAATAAAACTCAGCTTTTTAGTCTTATAAATCTTTTCTAAATTGTACTTAGGCCTCAGTTCTTGAGATGTAAGAGCCAAACACCTGAATGCCTTTCTGCCCTGCTTTATACTGCCTTAAGGCATAGGGTGGATCTTTTGCAGTTTCACGGCCCCAGGAAAGAGTCACAGAGTTGCTGTGCATGAGACAGAAGTGGAGGGAGGTGAAGCCAGTGAAACAGAGGTGAGACTGTCCTTTCCTGTAAATTGCTTTATTTGTCACATTCATGTCAACAGTATACCAAACCAACTGTCAGACATTCCCTCACAACCTTAGAGAAAAGGTCCTGTTTTATGATTTGGTAGATGAGCAAAGGAATTTTCCCCAAAGTTAAGAACTGCATATGACACTGATAATTAGGATAACGGGCATTCAAACTCCTAGCTTTCTAACTTCCAAATCAATTTGCTTAACTATCAATTGACTACTGCCAGACTAGAGAGATGCATTTTGAGGAAGTAACATTGAGCCTCCTCACTTCATTTGTCTGATTCTATCTCCAGGTTAAGAGCAGAGCCTGCAAACTGGTGTTGTGTGGTGAACATTTCCTCTAGTTTGGACCTAGGCTATGTGCTGCAGAATTACCTGTAGAGTAAGAAAAAGAACCTATTATCCATGCATAAGCTATGTGCTAACAGCGCACAAATTACTGGAATGTTAAGAGGTTGGGCCTCCTTTTGCTGTCTGAGTCAGTGCATAGGCGTCAGCTTTTCTTTTATTTACTGGGGGTGTCTCCTGTGGAATCCTCAGGGACCTGCAGGCGCCCAGCCTGCCTCCAGCACTGTCCTGCCTTAGGAGGCTATTGCAGAACAGCAAGCAATTGTTTCCCTTCCGTTTCACTCTTAACTGTCTCTGCTTTCACCTGGGCCTCCTCCTAGTAAACTCTATTCTTCACCTTCCTCTGGATGGCTACTCTGGCCCAATGCCATCTCCACAGGAAAACAAGAAGCCTTCCTTTCTGGGATAAGAGATTTCACATTCCCTTCTGTAGCTCCCTTAGTAGATAAAGACTTTTGGCATGTCTTCAAGGATGCTGTAGATGAATTTATCCACCTCTGTGCTCTCTCCCAATTGCTTTTATGGCATTTCTTCCACTCTTCATTATTCCTTGTGACTTTTGTTGATGACAAAAGATACCCCCCATTTACATTTGAAAAAGGGTAGCGGGTGATGTTACAAAGCCAGAACAATACCCACCGAAGCTCAGCTCCAGTCTCACTTAATTGAATCCTCATTTAATATTTTAATAAAGACTTCTTTTTGTACCTGATGCTGTATCTGTGAAGTTTATGATGCTTCTTTTACATTGATTTCCACGTTTAAACTCCACTATCTTCCCTCGCACCCCAGAGCAGCTTAATATACTGCAGGGAACGCTCTCCCTTGTTGATGAGAACAGTATTTGTAAGGTAAGTGGGGCTTTCAATTTCCATATGAACAGGGGACTCGAGGAATGTGTTCAAAGTCCTGGATCATGACTTCTCACTTCTAAATCATTGCTGTGTGAGCCTGAATTTAGAATTTTTTTTTTTTATAATTTCAGGGGGATTAGGGAAGAATTGAGCCATTTGTGCTAGATGACTGAAACATCAATTAAGAACACGTGCTGTAGCCTCAACGGTGTCAGTACCATGAGAAGTCAGATGGCCTTGTACCTGGCTAGGTTTACACTTTCTAAAACCTAGAGAGAAGAATTGTTTTCAAAGACAGATTTATATTGAGAAGGCATGTGGGGATTGTTTTATAAATGGCTAATGTTAGCTTATCAATTCACGAATAGAAATGCAATTATTACCTGCTCTGGAATATGTAAATAGCAAGAGCCAGCAGCACATGGATTCTCATGATTTCTCCGTGTAAAGGTTTGCATGTGAAGCTAAGCTGCAACCAGAAGTAGGCATGGCAGTCACAGACTTCAAATAAAGAAGGTCTTATGTACTCCAGCATTCAGCCAATATTATCTAATGCAGCAGGAGTTCTCTCTCCAGGTTCTGGTCTAGGTTATACACAATTTTCAGAAGCTTGGGACAAATGAGATCTGCTAGCCCAGGAATCAATTTTAGGTACTTAGGAGATTGAAGCAGGCGAATCACCAAGTTCAAGGCCAGCTTAGGAAATCTAGCAAAACTACATCTGAAATTAAAACCTACAAAAACAGACCTGGTGATAGAACTCAATGGTGCAGCGTGTGCCTAATGCACAAGCCCTACATTCAGTCCCCAGAACTATATGGGACACAATACAACTACAATTGTTCCTGCTGCAATAATAAATATAGTGATAATAATTATAAGTATTATTGGTATTTATTAAGAATTTTGCAACAGTGCCATTTTTCTCAAAGTCTATTGGGCAAGATTCTCCTGAGTGGTGTTTGCAAACACACCACCAAAATGAATTCTGGTGATTTATCTTTGTTTGGGAAATCTAGGATGATTGCTTCCCTTTGCCAATTGGCTTTTGCATCTAGACAAATGCTTGCTCTGGAAGGGTGCTTTTAACTTTAGACTATTTCAGCTGTGCTTTGCTTTAGCACACAGTGGTCACACACATTCCTTAATGGAGAATCTTGTTATTTTCTTTGCAAACATTGAGAAGTTCCTGTTATTTTTACCCTACAGTCCATGTGTCCCATCCCCCACCCACCCAGAAACAAATTAGTAGGCAAAAAGAGGTTTAACTCTATCTGTATAATTGTACATAGATATAAAATGTTTCACGGAAACAAGGAGCTGTGGATTAAAATGGAAGGGAGGAGCTCTTTCTCCTGACTGTAGTCCAGAATGATCTTTATGAAGTAGATGGATGATGTGCCGGTACCTTTCAGAGAATTTGGCTTCCTCTAAGTTCTAAACTAGTTCTCCTTTGGTTCTGTGCTTTCTCTGTGGGTCTCCCTGCTCTTCCCCCTGGGTTGGGTTCACCATGAACTTTTCTTGGGCCCTCCATTCATGTGATCACAACTCACAGACTTCATTAAAACCTGCCTTTTGGTGTTGTGGTTTTTAGGGTAAAGCTCCAATTCAGCTCAGTGATTAGTCAACCAGCTGTGTTAGACTTCTCCTCTCTGAAGCAGTCTTTCATAGTGGTCATTTATGTCACCCAGCTTTGATTTTTTCCCCCTTAGTCACCCATGATATTTTACTTAAGCCCAAATACCAGAAACATATCTCAGCCTTTCACTTCTTTCATTTAAATGCATATGGTGGTTAGAATTAAACATATTTTTTTACTGATCCCTATAGATGACAACAGAGAAGTGTGATATTTAAAAGGTAAATTTAATTAAAAATTTGGGGCTTTAAAACTTACTTTTGAGTTCAGTTTCTAGAGAGTTATTATTTATAGTTAATCAGAGTACTGTTCTCTCTAGCATCTTTATTAAGTTGAACAAGAGAGAGAGAGAGGAGAGAGAGAGAGAGAGAGAGAGAGAGAGAGAGAGAGAGAGAGAGAGACTCCTTTCAGAAATAGGTTTGTAATAATTTCTCCAGGTAATTGAGACGAAGTTTGTGAATCTGTGTGTTCATTTTAAATAGATCAGGGCTTTTCAGTGGAGTTAATATATAATGTAATTTTATTGTTTACATTGATATTTTAAAATTTTTTTCCTGAAGGAGAATTTATTTTCATGGTTTTAAAAGTACAAATTCATGAGTTTTCATAAATCCTTTGTTTCTGGTTCTGCAGCCACAGTTGCTTTTTTACAGGTGTTCCATCTTTCTCCAGCAGCTGGTGAAGGGAGCAATGCTCCTCTGCCTCTTTACAATCTCTCCTCCCATCTTGGATACCATTTCTTTCTTTTCAGATGCCCAACTTCTCAGAAACACCAGGATTTACCTTGGCTTTACTTCCTTCCTCCCTAGCTCTGCTATTTAGCACTCATTTCTCCTCTAAAGGTTAATAGTATATAATGGAGAAAAATTAACTGAGATGGCATTTGTAAAATATATAACATAGTACAGATCTAGATAAAAAAGATGAGATGTCCCCATTTACAGAATATTTCCCATTTTGTAAAATATAAACATGGGTGGGTCTTCAGCCAAACTCTGCCTATGGGTACCCCCAGCCTCTTTGTCTTATCATTTAGTGTCACTTCTCCCCTTGTGTTAAAAGTCATTAACTCCCCTCAATAAGGGAGTCACTGCTTAATTGTCACTATCACTTCTGTGATAGTAGGGATAAAAGTGGCCCTTCTCTTAGAGGCTGCTGTGAGGGCACAGTGATTTTGTACCTGCAGCTCTTTTCAAAGAGTACATACCCCACAGCAGGAACTCCAGCAGCACTAGCCCTGTCATCACTTTTGGTTGTTTTTGTTAATTCCCAGCACTGGGCTTTGCACAGAGCTGTACTCAATGAGCAAGAGCAGGGGAGAGGGATGTAAGCTTTTGTTCTCATGACAGCTGCAGAACACCATAGAAATAAGTAGCAGTGCAATTAATGCCTGCTATCTCCCACATACCTTTTTGTGGTGACATTTCTGTGTTTTTTTTTTTTTTTTTTTTTTTTTTTGCTAGATGCCATCTCTGTGGATGAAGTGCGCAAGGTACTAACCTTCTTCCCCCAGCTTCACATTGAGAAAGCTGAGCTGTCATTAACTATTCACTCAGTATTTCCTATTTCCTACTCATCATGACACTAGGCTAACAGGATGGACAATCAGCAAAGTTCCATCAATACTAGTCAGACTTGGGGCTTTTGTCAGCACTTCTTAAACAAACAAACAAACAAACAAACAAACACGTGATTATTTGCTCCAGGCTTGTTGACTTACTCAGATATAAACCTGGAGCTTCGGTGACCAAGCTTGTTCTAACAAAGGAGAACCACCTAAGAGCAGAGTGAAGCCCTCCTGAGTCCTGACATAGCTAGTCCTGAATCTAGATCTACTCCTGAACCTCTTTTTCTCTTATGTGTGAAACCAAGCAATTCTAGGCATCCTGGTACTCTCCTACATACTCCCAGGGCTAAAATTTAAAAATTCACACTAACTAGATTTTATGTATATATATTTTAGTGTCATTTTTTGAGGTGGATAAAGTGGAGTTTGAGGAGATAAATTACGAGCGTCAGTTCAATAAACTGAATTTATGTGCAGGGAGAAGAATGCAACTATTTTCTATTAAGACAGACATTTATAAAAATATGAAACAACAGCTATCTTTTAATTTTTTGTTTGAGGAATATAGTTACTTCTTACATAAGAGTTTAAAGTAATTCTTAAAATTAATTTCTAAGCCTGGCATTGGTGGCGCACGCCTTTAATCCCAGCACTCAGGAGGCAGAGGCAGGCAGATCTCTGTGAGTTCGAGGCCAGCCTGGTCTCCAGAGCGAGTGCCAGGATAGGCTCCAAAGCTACACAGAGAAACCCTATCTTGAAAAACCAAAAGAAAGTTAATTTCTAATGTGATAACTATAATCCACATCAAGAAAAACTCTTTGGAATAAGTTCTTCAGGATGTAAGGGGGATTCTATAGTTAAAATAGTTATTAAGCTTTAAATTATTCAAACCAATAAATTCATTACATATATACATGCAGAAGTCATATTTAGTTGAGATTTCCTCACAGTCAAATAAAGGAGGCTTACTACTGTGTTCAATGTCCTAGGAAAAAAGTTATTTGATAAAGAAGTTAAGGTGCCCATTTGGTCAATAATAAGTTTTTGTGGGAAACAGGTCTTTTTCCTTAGTATAATTTGGGTTATAATTCATAAAATATAGAATGGATTAGTAGTTTAAATGATGGAACCATTAGAAACTGAGACCTCATGGGAGGTCTTTGAGGGGATGCCCCTCAAAGGAAATTATGGACTCCTATTTCTAGTTTTTGTTGTTTTGCTTCATGGTTCAAGATGTGCCCACTCATTTCAACATGGATTCCCACCATTAGTACCTATCATTTTCATTAGAGGCCATGGGGACACACATGTTGAACTTAAAAATCTTAGAAACCAATTGACAAATGAGACTTGAGTCTCCATAAATAATCCGTGTCAGGTACTTCATCGTAGTAGCATGAATGTGAATAATAAACTCTCCTCTCATAGTACAAAATGAGGAAATGGATAGTAACAAGTGAAACAAATCAGGACATGTTAGATTGTGCTGAAATATGACCCAGAAACTCTCTTACTCCATGCAAACGAATGTGTGAAATTTGACCCTCGGGGTGGGATTGTGCTAGGGTCTATTTCTACTTCTTTGAGATCGTTGGCTACGGTTTTAGGTACAAATTAAGCTTTAGATTATAGGGATACAGTTCTTTTGGTTCCCTAATCAGTTAAAAGTTTTAGCCAGCTATGGTGGCACACACCTTTAATCCCAGCAGAGGCAAAGGCAGGTGGGTCTCTGTGAGTTTGAGGATAGCCTGCTCTAAAGTTCCATGCCTTCCTGGATCGCACAGTGAGATCTTACTTCTGAAATAAGCATGCAACAACAACAACAAAAACAATAAACACAGGACAAAATTTTATAGCCTTAACTCATACAATCCAAGTTTGTAATTTGTTTTTCCTTTTGTGAAACCTGATTTTTTCTTTTCATACACTATATCCCAATTACAGTTTTCCTACCCTCTACTCCTCCTGGTTCTCTTCATCTTCTCTCCCATCCAGTTTCATCCCATTTCTGTCTCTCATTAGAAAATGAACAGGCTTATAAGGGATAATAGTAAAATAAGATAAAACAAACACATTGAAATAGGAAAGGACAAAACAAACAAACAGAAGGAAAAGAGCCCAAGAGAGGCAAAGAAACAGATGTAGATTCAGACTTACTAGTTTGTACACTCAGAAATCCCATAAAAATACAAAACCAGAAGCCATATTATATAAGTATATGGATCCTCAGGTTAAAAAAGTGTTTAAAAAATTTAAAAATATAATTTTTGTAAAAAAAAAGGTGAAAGATCTGTACAATAAGAACTTTGAGACTTTAAAGAGATTAAAGAAGATACCAGAAAATGGAAAGATCTCCCATGCTCTTGGATAGGTAGAATTAACATTGTAAAAATGGCAATCCTGCCAAAAGCAATCTACAGATTCAATGCAATCCCCATCAAAATCCCAACACAGTTTTTCACAGATATTGAAAGAACAATACTCAACTTTATATGGAAAAATAAAAAGCCCAGGATAGCCAAAACAACTCTTTACAATAAAGGATCTTCTGGAGGTATCATCATCCCCGATTTCAAGCTCTACTATAGTGCCATAGTTCTGAAAACAGCTTGGTATTGGCACAAAAATAGACTGATAGACCAATGGAATTGAATTGAAAACCCTGATATTGACCCACGCACCTATGGATACCTTATTTTTGACAAAGGTGCTAAATCTATACAATGGAAAAAGGATAGCATCTTCAACAAATGGTGTTGGTACAATTGGATTCGGACATACAGAAAATTTCAGATAGATCCATACCTGTCACCATGCACAAAACTTAAGTGCAAATGGATCAAAGATCTCAGCATAAATCCAGCCACACTGAATCTTCTAGAAGAGAAAGTGGGAATTACCCTTGAACAAATTGGCACAGGAGACCACTTCCTGAACATTACGCCAGTAGCACAGACACTGAGGACTGCAATTAATAAATGGGACCTCCTGAAACTGAGAAGCTTCTGCAAGGCAAAGGAAACTGTCAGTAGGACAAAATGACCACCCACAGAATGGGAAAAGATCTTCACCAATCCCACATCTGACAGAGGACTGATTTCCAAAATATTTAAGTTTGAGGGATCTAAATCTGGGCTGGAGTTAAGTTATGGGAGGAGGACCAAATGCCACTTTGACTTTCCATGGTATGCAGGGATGCACCTGACTCACTCTTGCCTGGCAGGCAGGTGTCCCTTCCCACATACCCAGGAGCCCTTGCCCACAAACTTATATATTTTGGTGGCTCAAGAAGCTAGCCACCAAAACACCAAACAATGAAATTAAAATGTGGGGTGCAGAACTAAATAGGGAATTCTCAACAGAGGAATCTGAAATGGCTGAAAGACACTTAACAAAGTGCTCAAAATCATTGGCCATCAGAGAAATGCAACTCAAAACAACTCTGAGATACCACCTCACGCCTGTCACAATGGCTAAAATAAAAAATACCAATCACAATCTATGCTGGAGAGGATGTGGAGAAAAAGGAACACTCCTCCATTGCTGGTGGGAGTGCGAACTTGTAATACCACTCTGGAAATCAGTATGGCGGTTGCTCAGAAAAATGGGAATCAGTCTACCTCAAGATCCAGCCATTCCTCTCTTGGGTATATACCCAAATAGGGCATGTACATACAACAAGGACATATGTTCAACCATGTTCATAGTAGCATTGTTTGTAATAGCCAGAACCTGGAAACAACCTAGATGCCCCTCAACTGAAGAATGGATTGAGAAAATGTGGTGCATCTATACAATGGAGTACTACTCAGCAGAAAAAAAGCAATGGAATCTTGAAATTCGCAGGTAACTGGATGGAACTAGAGGAAATCATCCTGAGTGAGGTAACCCAGTCACAAAAAGACAAACATGGTTTGTACTCACTGATATATGAATTTTAGACATAGAGCAAAGGATTACCAGTCTATAATGCTCTTCACCAAAGAAACTAGGAAACATGAAGGACTCTAAGGGATAAATGGTCCCCAGGAATGGAAGTGGCATGAACTCCCAAACTAATTGGGGGCATGAATGTTGGGGGGTAAGGAGCTGCTACAATAAGAGCAAGAAAAGAGGAGTAGAGGAGAGGAAATGGAGGGGCAGAAACATTGAGTTGGGGGAAGAATAGAGGAGAGAGAGCAGGATGAGAGATACCATATCAGAGGGAGCCATTATAGGACCGAGAAGAGATCTGGAACCAGGGAGATCTCCAGAGACCTACAAGGATGACACGACCTGACAATCCAGGCAATGGTGGAGAGGATAACCCCAAAGCCCTTCCCCTAAAATGAGATTGATGACTACTCTTTATGCCATCCTAGAGCCCTCATCCAGTGGCTGGTTGAAGCAGAAACAGGCATCCACAGATATACACTGAGCTGAAATCAGGAATTTAGTTGAAGAGAGGGAGGAATGAAGATCGAAGGGGTCTGTACCAGGTTGGAGAAACCCACCGAAACAGTTGGCCTCAACAAGGGGGAGCACATCGACCCCAGATGCTGTCTGGGAGGCCAGTACAAGACTGATCCAGACCCCTGAACATGGATGTCAATAAGGAGGCCTCTGCACTCCAGGGAGCCTCTGGTGGTGGATTAGTATTTTTCCCTGATATAGGAAGGGACTTTGAGAGCCCATCCCACATGAAGGGTTATACTCTGGCCCTGGACACATGGGGAAGGGCCCAGGACCAGCATTGGAAGACTTGTTGGACTTTGCAGAGTGCTCATTGAGGGCCCTACCCTGCCTGGGGAGTGGTGGGTGGATGGGGTGGGGGGTGGGCTGGGGTGGGGAAGAGGGTTGGGGATGAGGGGAGGGAGAGGGAGAAGGGACTTGAAATAAGCTTGTTCCCTAACTAGAACTAATAAAATAAAATAAAAAAAAGAAAAAGAAAAGAAAAAGGCTTGACAAAACATGAGACAAGGTACCGCCAAAGATACTGCTGAGTTTGTTTTCTGTTGGTTATTTAATGCTGGCCATGAAGCTTACTCTTAAGAATAGCTTGTTTCATTTGGAGAAGACTCAATTTTTATTTGCAAGTTTATCAGTTGCAGATTACTCCTGGGTTAGGGATGGGGCATGTGTCCACTTCTCTTTTCTTCTCTAAGACCTCATCTGGTGCAGACCCGTGTAGGCCCTGTGCATGCTGACTCTGTGCTTCATATGTGTGTCAGTTCTGTTGAGCCTAGAAGGCCTTATTTGCTTGGTGTCCTCTATCTCCTCTGGCTCTAACACTCTTTCTGCTTCTTCCAGAGTTCCCTGGTCCCTGAGGGGAAGGATTGGATCGAGAAATGCTGTTTAGGGCTGAGTGTTCTGAGGTCTCTCACTCTTTGCATATTGTCTGGCAGTGGATCTCTTTATTCGTTCCCATCTGCTCCAGGAGAAAGCATTTCTGAAGATGACTGAACAAGGCATTGATCTATGAGTATAGCAGAATGGCATTAGGGTTATTTTATTGTTGCATTCCTTTAGTAGGACAGTAGTATTTGGTTTTATCCAAGGTCCCTGGGCTAGCTAGTCTAAAGTTCTTATTCACCTAAGTGTTGGGCATGGGTTCCATCTTGAAGAGGGGGCCTGAAGTTAATCAAATATTGGTTGGTTACTCCCACAAGCTTTGTGCCACTATTGGACTCTCATATCTGGCAGGCAGGACCCCTTTGTAGACAGAAGGATTTTTCACTGGTGTTTGCATTTCTTCTTTGTTAGTATGCAGAGTAACTTCTGGTACCAAGAACACTAATCCATAGGGGTAAAGGCTACAGGTAGGCGCTAGCTTGACTTCTCCTTGTTCAATTAGTTGTGTAGAGGTTGTCTTCAGCAATAGGCCATTGCCATCAGTTTGTGGAGAGCAACCTATATCCTTGGCAACAGTTTGAGTTTTTTGAGCTTTCCCATGGGAACTCTTTGGCCAACAACTCAATTAGATATAACCCAGTTCTGGTTACTTTGTTTGGTGACAAGAGATGCACAGTTGGGGCTTTGTCTCCCCTGTTAATTTGGCAACTTCATTTAGATAGTCTTCATATATGTACATATTTTAGGAAGCTTCTACTATATTCAGTTTCCGTACCACTCCTCAAATGGCTTTTAATTTTAGCTGTCTCTCCCCATATTCCCTCCATCTGTAATTTGTTTTTTAAAACATTATTTTCAGTTTCACATGTCCAGAGGGTGCTATGAAGATGTCTGATGATTAGGCAAAATATTAATCTTGATATTTGGGCAGGACTAATCTACCTCTATACAAGCCAATTTTGGAAAATACTTTTTAAAAGTAAAAACATTTTTTTTCTGTTAAACTACAAACAAAGGTAAGGATGCATGGATGTGTTTGTTCCAGAAACATTTTAGCAGAATGTCATAATGACATGTCATGGTGGCAGGTAGAGGAAGACTCTCTCTGATGAGGTGACATTTTGAGCTGAGCTCTGTCAAGGAAAAATGAAGCAAAGAAATTTACTGGCAGCACAAAGAGCAAAAGTAAGAAGTTGTAGAGTGCCAAAGAGTTGATAGATTTGGAAACTGGAGAAGGGTGCGGCAAGAGGCTAAGCATAAAGGTAGAGAAGCAGGCAGCAGACAGATCAGTAAGTCATTCTATCATCACTGGAGGATTTTAGGAAGTATGAGGGGAGAGAAAGAAAGTAAGGATACAGGTAGAAAGTAAGGATGCAGGTAGAAAGTAAGGATACTTTCTTTGACTTAGCACTCTAGAGAGACCAGACTACTCACAGCTCTGAAGCTACCATATGTATATCTCCTTATTGATAGTTCTTCCACCTCTCATTAAATGAAACCTGAACTGTAGAGAATACCCCCACATGCTATACAGCCTTAATGAGACCATCAGCTCTTTGATAAAATGCAGATGGATATTAAAATCCAGAAAGTCTGGATTTTGTACTTCACTCATTCATTACTTTATAACTGTGATCTTACACAAAGTCTAACATCTTTAAGATATCTATTTCTAAGAGCTCCTGTGACAATCAGAGGAGTGGTCTTTGTAAGGGACAAGAGATGCTGCATAAATACCAGTTCTCCCTTGCATTGACAAACAATACAAAAGTGTTTAGGACATGGCTATCAACTACAGAGGCTTGGATTGGTGTGCCACTCTTCTGTATTCTTCCTAGGTAATTATGGGTATTGTTACACCTCTTTGTGTTCCAATTAGGAGAAGTCAATGACATAGTTTACTGAAAGCATTTGGCAGAGTGCCTGACGAATAATACACTCAGTAAATACTTTCTGTTAAAAACTAGAGTAGTACCTAAAACAGTGCTTTGTGAAACACATATAGTATTGTCTGTTCAGATTGTATGTCTGAAAAAGTGCAAATAGAGCTGGGGAAATTCAGGTTTGGAGCATGGACATCTGGGAAAGTTCAGGGATGAGAGGAGTAGAGAATGGGTGTGGATCTCTATGAAGATCTCAGGCATCTGAAAATACATACTGAAGGCACACATAGGGAGCAAAATGAGCTGAGGAGGATGATGGTGACACACATTTCCTTCTTCCTACTTTTGGTGTATGAACACCACAAATGAATAACCTAAGCTATAAACAAAGAGAGAAAACTTCTTAAAAATACAACTGACTTTCAGTGAGTCATATTTTCCTCTTGATGATATTTGGAGAGATCTGGGGTCCAGACGTGATTGCTCCCACAGAATGCATGTGTCTCTAGCTCTGCTGGTGTCTCAGCAAGCTTGCCAGCCCCACTCAAAGAGGGGGTGGGCACCCAGGCTGGATGCCCCTGACTAGTTTACAAATTGCAAGCCCTCTACTGCCACCCCCATATCAAAGGATTGCAACTGGCCTGAAATCTTTGAAGAAATCAGTGAAAAGCCAAGAAAGAAGACTCCAGCATCAGTATTGGTCCCTGACAGCATGTTGGCTCTCTTTTTTGATATAAGATCATACTCTAAACTAAGTTTATGAGTTACAGAATATATCCGAGTGGATGACACATGTCAGTCCCTGCCCTAGAGATTTCATCCTAGACAATCAATTCAGTTTCCTAGAGTTATATTTGATTAGAGAAAGGTGGAAAAATCTAAAGGGAGTATTCACAGAAAGTAAGAGTCCCCAAAGTCCTTACTTTCTCCAAGAAATCTCTCTATATAACTCCACTCTTGTCGATGTCAATATAACAGTGCCCCCTGGAGTTGTGCAGAGCATGGGGTATGTGATCATTTTGGGCTGCATTAGAGTTCGAAAACTACAATATAATCTTGATTCCAAAATTCACAGGTGAGTAATTGAATATTTGTTATGTGGCAAATAATTTATTACAGATGACATTAGTTTACTAAATCCTCAGGCTTGTTTTAGCCTCCTTATTTTTCTCATCTTACTTCCAACTCAATAGCAAGACCCATTGTTAGTATTCGGGCATCTTTACTGTCCTGTCCTTGGGGTTCTGACAGGATATGCCCTCAGCAGCAGCCATTAAGAGTACCACCTGTGGGCCCCTTGTAGTAGATCAGTATTATCCCTAGCATAGGAATGGACTTTGGGAGCCCATCCCACATCGAGGGATACTCCCTGAGCCTAGACACATGGGATGGGCCTAGGCCCTATCCCAAAGGATATGACAGACTTGAAAGACCCCCTATTGGAGGCCTCACTCTCCCTGGGGAGCAGAAAGGGTATGAGATAGGTAGTGTTAGTTGGGGGAGCAGGCGAGGAGGGGAAGGAGAGGGAATTGGAATTGACATGTAAAACAATCTTGTTTCTAATTCAAATAAAAATTAAAAAAGAGTACCACCTGTGCATATTCACTATGTTCCCTTTTAAAAGGGTCCTGCACATCTCCCATCCCTCTCTCTTTCTTTATCTCCCTCCCTGTGACTATCAGTGTGTCGTTGTCCCCCCATCTCTTTTTTCTCTCCCCAACTTTCCTCTCTCCTGCTGCTCCCATCCCTGGTGGCAGGTCTTTCCCCTCCCCCTTTCCCCTTTTATGATCCCCTTCCCTAATAAAAAAAAAGAAAACCCTCTGCTTGAACCCTGTCTCACAGCATCTTTCTCTCTAATGCTGCTTTTTTAAAAATTATAACACCCATCAGCTTGAATTTTCACTTGAAAAGACGTGCATCCCTAATGCAAAAATTCTGATTGGTCTAAAATCCAAAACCTTTTTGGACAACTGACATGTTAAATAAAGTGGGAAATTCTTTACATGACCTAATATGATGATATGTTTTCAAATAGCATGCTAAAATTATTGCATTACCATTACTTTTAGGTTCTGCATAGAAGGGACATATGAAACATAAATGAGTTTCATGTTCAGACGTAGGCATCATCCCCAAGATATCTTATTGTAACATGAAAAATAAATGACCCAGAGACTAATATTGAGGCTCAAGCTTCAAGCTGCAGATCAGAAGAACAAAGCAGACAGTCACTAGCTCTTACTCTACCTCAGACTGATAGGTGATTCTGGCTCCACTAAACCTCAGACTGTAACCTCTCTCACTGTGGCTGGAGAATCCTGAGACTTAAATGTCTTCCTGTCCTCAATGTGGCTGGAGACTTGTTCCTGTTATATACCTCCCTAATGCTGGGATTAAATGTGTGTGATCCCAGGTGCTGGGATCAAAGGCATGAGTTCTGTTACTCTTTACTCTTGTTAGGCCATGGTGGCCTTGAACTAACAGAGATCCATCTACCTCTCAATTCTGAATCCTGGGATTAAAGATGTGTACCACCACTGCCTATATCTCTATAGCTTGAGGCTGACTTGGCTTTCTGAATTCTCGGGCAAGCTTGAATAAATCATAAATAACACACTACCACATCTTATCACATATATGTACATTTTCTAAAATCTTAAAAAAAAAATCTAAATCTTAAGCACTTCTGGTTTTAAGAATTTAGCATAAGGGATTCTCAGCCTGCATAACGTAAGCCTGGTCATTCAGGTCCAAACCTCATCATCCCATATCTGGAGGACCTTAGTTTTACCACCTGTTTCTATTCCCTGCCAGAGGTCTGCATGGAAATGCAAGTCAAATTATGCCACCTAACTATGTAGGATCCTCAAATAAGATGTGTTTGTAGGCCCCTACATGATCTGAGCCCTCTGCCTGTCTGTCCCATGCCAGTTCCCCATCATCCCACTTAACAGTTAGCCACACTGGGAATTTGGCTGTACCTGAAAATCTTCAGATAGGTTTCCCTCCCTGGATGTCTTTGCCTTGATGCTCTCTCCTATAGCAATGTCCTTTCCCTGGAGCAAGTACGTTCCTCCTTTTTAACAAGTTTTAATAAAATACCTCTTCCTCAATGATGCTTTCCCTTAATGGCATATCTAAAATGTCTTTCTCAGTGAAACTCTGTAAATCTCTAACACTTTAACATGTTCAGTTACATGAGACACTCTCAAATGTGGCTAATGTATTGTTTACTTATTCTCTACCGTGATAATGCAAGCTTCATTAAGGCCGGAGCTTTGCCTTTATCTTTCATTCCTTGGCAAACAGTAGGCACCCAATAAATGTCTGTTAAATAAATTATCAATAAATTGACTCTTAAGGGCTCTCAAAGTGTTGCCCCAAATCAACTAGAAAATTGTTAGGAATATGAAGTCTCAGTTTCTTTCTCAGATCACCACTGAAAATGGGCGGCAGCGATCAGTGTTTTAGAACATTCTCCTGGGGTTCTGAAACATGCTCAAGTGTGACATCCAATATGTAAAGTTTATGGAAATAAGAAAGTTATATTTTTGACACAGGATCTCATGTAGCCCAGGTCGGCCATGGCGTTGCTATATAGTTGAGGATGGCCTTAAAAGTCTTGATCTACTAGCTTTCCCCTCCACAGTGCAGGGATGACAGGCTTGTGCCACCATGACTAGCTTATGCAGTGCTAAGAATCAAACCCAGGACCTTATGCATGATAGGCAAGCATTTATCAGCTAAACTATATCCAGAGCCATAACATTATACATTTGAAAGGTAGTATAATTAAGCCAACCTAGGAAAATCTACCTTTTAGGAACTCAGTCAATAGAATTAGCAATAATATCCACAATCATGTTGTTACTTATTATTCACTAGGCACTACAATGAGTCTTTAAAATAATTATTATCAGTGGGCATTCATGCTTATATTGTTTATATCAACTCATTTAGGCTCAGGAGGGTGAATAATTCAGCTCAGATCACACAGGAAGCAAGACACAGATTTGCTTGCATTCTTATTTCTTCTTTCTTTTTTCAAGGAGATCTAACTAAGGACAGATCACTAATGTGGCAGCAGATATGCAAAGAAAACACATTTGGCATTTTCTGAAACAAATGCCAACTTTCTACATTTGGCAATGATGAATTGTGGGTCTTGACATCACAGGAGCCCTCAAAAAGGGAAGTAGATGCTCTTTCTGCTTAGTGGCTTCTGTTCAGAGACACTGGTGCAAACTGATGGTGATGAGTCCCATTTTCTTCTCCCTGGGAAACCAAGGCTATTTGAACTCTGGTCATCGACTGGGAAAGTCCTGGCATGTACAACAGGAAGTAGAACTAATTGTGAGCTCCACCAATCACATAGGCTTAAGTCTTCATGGAAAGGAACTGACATTTGGTGCTGATGGAGATGATGATGATGGAAAAATATAAATATATGTTTTTCTGAAGTCGAGTCACAGTTGTTCTTGGAACTGCTCACCCCAAATACATATAGGGAAACATTACCCAGCAAGCTCTGAAACTATACTATACTATTTTGCTCAATTTAACCACAATTATTGATGGGAGATTGCATCATAATTGGCTTTATGAATCTTGCTTATTCTTGTCTCTTTTGCGGTTTACAACAACATCAACACTTTCTATACTTTTTAGTTACACACACACACACACACACACACACACACACACACACACACGCACACACACGCACGCACATTCATGTAACACATATGCTTTTAAGTTTTATTGTAGATAAAACATTCTTAAATTGGTTTCCACTCAAAGCAGATACGTTCGTTTATTCTCAGTATTTCCCAGCTACCCAAAGCATTGCTGTTGAGGTTTTGTTTTGTGAAGGCTGCTTTTGGCTTAGACTCTAAGAGTTAAGTGCCACAAGCTAAGTAGATTTATAGAAAGAAAAGTCAATGTGTTTTGGATTGCCTGAGAAAAGGGACAATGTGGTTAGTAGGCATCTAGTAAATCTATATGAAATCAATGTTTTGAGGAAGAATGCATAATAGAAACACAATTTTTTTAATAAATGCGATGTACACATCTGTAATCCCAGCACTGGGAAGGTAGAGGCAAGAAGATCAGGAGGTCAAGGATAGCTATGACCACAGTGAGTTTGAAGTCAGTCGTAACTACATGGTACCTGTCTGTCCCAACTCTCTCTCTCTCTCTCTCTCTCTCTCTCTCTCTCTCTCTGTATCTGTCTCTCTCTCTCTAAAAGTGAGAGAAAGGAAGCAGCAGCTCCACTGGATCTGTTGCTGTATGAATGCTGCTTAACTGAGAAAGGGGTACCAAGAGATTCAATAAATATCCATGAAGGTTTCGATAGATGATTGGAACACATTAAGCAACTGAGAAGTAACAAGTACAAATGAGAACCACATTTTGTTTGCATAAAAAGCATCTGCCAGGCTTAATGGAAAGATGTGGGAATATGTGCCCCAAACAGTCCATGTACTGGGATCATTCCACTTTGATCAGGTCTGTCTTCTGCAGCATCAACAGAGACTGTTTATAACATACCTGCTTATTTTCTCAGGGGCATACAGACACTCATTTGCCCAAACTTATACATCAAGTGTGCAGTCCAGGCTTCTGACATATATGCTCTTTAGAGCCATAGGAGGTTTCATAACCTTCAAATGGCTCTGCTTATACACAGATCCTCTGTGCCAGTTCCTGTGAAGGAGTTCTCATGTATGTTGGTGTCATGAACACGTGATAATATGGATTCTTCTAGGCATTTTACTTAATTTTACAAATATGAAAACCACATAAGCAACTTTGCTCAGCACTTTTGGGACAAGCATTTTCTGGGCAGCAGTAGCACCGTGCCGATGGCTGGCGTTTCTTTGAAAGCAAGCTGCTAAATTCTGCTTGCTTTTAGTTTCTTTGGGTCAGAAGACTAGTTATCATTGGGAATTCCGATTCCTGTAAGCTTATTCTCTTAGGAGTCATAACCCTTTGCATCTTTTAAACTCCTTGTATGCCAGTTTCTTCCTCTGTAAAAGTTGTCAGTAATAACACTTACTCAAGAGGGTTATGAAGGTTAAGAATTCTAGGAAAGATTTAGCACAGGTTACTGAAATGCTTGGGTAATCTATTTTCTTAGCACAGATCTGAAGCCTAGGAGACCCCCTCCAAGATGGTAGGGTCCTTAGATCATGTGTGTTTGAGAGGAGAGAAAGAAAGGCCATAAGGATCTCTATACTCCTGTGCTGTTTCAACCCATGCAACACGCTTACCAAATAATTCAGGTTTCCACATCAGATGCCCAGTGACATACTCTCTCAGCTGACAATGAAGAACAAAAGAGAACCTTCATTTTATAAATGGAAAGGAAGACTGGGGTCTCAGGGGGTGCCAATCCCTATACCAGTGATGACTGCATTTTCAACTCTGTCCCCGATTTTCTTCTTAAAATAAATTATTCTCACCTTGTGTCTACAACCCCAAGCCACACAGGATAGACTTAGAAGAGTCTCAAATCAGCACTTACTTTCCAGTTGAAAATAAAGTCTGTATCTTTGAAAAACTTGTCCAAGGCTATGCAGTTAAAACAAATACTGTGGGTTTCCTTTGTTCATCATTTAATACAATTTATAGAACGTCTACTATATTTTAATCCCTCTCAGTATCATTTGTATGTGCTGTCTAGGACTCTTTGCTTTGGATAAAGCTATAAGAAATGAAAGAACAAAGAGTCCCATGTATGATGTGAAATTTCTAGAGAATCAATAAAAATGTTACATTGGAAAAAAAAAGAAAATGTCCACCCAATAAGGCTGGTGGGAAATCCTACATGAGGCAATATAGTCAAAGCCCAGGCTTATAAACAGGATCCATAGAAGAAGGATTTAGTCCACTGGGTTTTTTCCTGTTTTCTTAAGCCTCCTTCAGTGATTCACTCAGACACTATGGGTTTTTTAGAGTAACTTTGTTCCTAGCTTTTCCCCTCTGTTCAATATGAAAACTTCTATTTGTGAGTTAGCCCTCACGTACTCCAGTTCTGTGGTCATCACAATCAATGCCTGTGTTTAGGTAGGAGTTTTTTGTTTGTTTGTTAGTTAATTCTAATCTATGTCCCATGCATTAAGCAGGGAAAGGGGCAAGGGGCATTGTTTCTTAATCTAGAGCCTTAGACTGCTTGGCAGTGCTAGTGATAGGGGCATTCTCAGGACATAACAAAACAAAAAACAAACTGCTTGTGTTCCATAGAAGCTCTGTGACTTGCCCAAGGTTATATGGCTTCTGGGGTCTGAGCTGGCTTTCAAATCCAGATTTATTTGCCTGTCTTAGCTGCCTGGTGTTGAATCTTTGTTTAACCTTTTCTAGCATGGAGAATTGTATTTTTACATAAGACCATTTTAGTCACCCATCAATGGGTGGTAAAAATACTAGTTAAGGAGGTCACTCCACCTTAGTGTCTGCTTCCAAGGCCTGGAAGCATGTGGGAGGCGGGGGGGGGGGAGAAGCTTGGAATAACATTGGGCCTCCTCATGGTGAGAGTTGAAGAGGTGGGAGACACAGGGACAAGTCAAGCGTAAAAGAAGGATGAGAGTTTTCAAGCACAGCCCTGTATAAACACAACCCTGACAGAAGGAAGGTCGCCTGCAAGGACACACTTGAGGTTTCCTTGAATTTTCAAGGGGAAGGGCTGAGTCACCGTGGAAACACCATCACTTTTCCTCCCCACTGCATGCAGACAACAGAATGTGATTTTAAAAAAATGGGACTAATGCTCTGGACTCCTGAGTGGCACACACAACTACAGGAGGACGGTCCCCTTTGCTGACCATAGGCCCCAGCCCTTTTCATTTTCATGTTCAAGGCTCCAAATTAAGGTATTCCTCTAGTTGGGATCAGACACCTTGATCCTTAATTTTAAAGCCACTTTCCTCTTACCTATCTCTTAGGTAAAATGTCACCTGCAATTCACAGGAGATATGGCACAAAAGTAGCTTGAAAGATTTCTTTAATTAAATAAGAGGGAAGGAGGATGTGAATTAACCTAGAGCCTTCTTCATGGACACCAGCAGCTCCCCTTCACCTTTCTCTATTGTTTTCTTCAGAGGGTTAATCTTTAGACTTATATGATTATGCTCTTAATAAGCTGCCATCAAAAAAGTCCCAGGTTTCACATTCGATAGATCTGTGAAATTCAAATGCAGAAAGGGGATCTTCTCTCTCTCTCTCTCTCTCTCCCTCTCTCTCTCTCTCTCTCTCTCTCTCTCCTCTCTCTCTCTCCCTCTGTGTGTGTGTGTGTGTGTGTGTGTGTGTGTGTGTGTGTATCATTGTATTGCACATGTTCTCGTGAGTGCACATGCATGTGTGAATATGAGTGCACACCCTTGTGGCAGGAGCCAGAGGCCAGTGGCAGGTATCTTCCTCAATGGCTTTCCATCTCACTCTTTGAGACAGGCTTTCTCACTGAAAGCTGAGCTCACCCATTTGTCTAGGAAGGCTGGTCAACAAGCTACAGGGATCCTCTCTTCTCTATCTTTCCAGTGTTAGGATGAGAGCTGTGTTGCCATGCTACCTTTTTATGTGGGTGAAAGGGATCTGAACTCAAGTACTCAAGCTTGTGTGCTTACCAGTCAAGCCATCTCCTTAGTCCTTGTTTGCTTTTGAATAGAAAATGAGAAAATGGGAAAATGAGGATTATTTTTTTTCTTGGTCAAACATCATCCTGCCCTGAGTATAAACAATCTACACCAATAGGAAGGGAATTACTGTCAGTACCTTAGACTTTTCAGAAGTTGGTGCACCGTTGGCACATCTTTTGACTTGTCATAGTAGAAGAACATTGCATAAAGTAGAGGATGAATGTGGTTTTTATAATATGACCAGATATCATGACAGTTCTTGTCTATTATAATTATTTGAATTCATGACAAGGAGTTACAGTTAAAAGACTCAAGTTTCATTTTAGTGTTTATCTGTAAAATGGGTATGTTAGATCTTACTTCTTCGTTAGTTGAGGTAATTAATGCAATAGTACAAACAAACCTCTGTCTGTGGGACCCGGCTCTGTCAACAACCAATCAATGTAGTGATTACATTAGATGGCAGGGAATGACATTTATTCAGATACTTGTTTGGAAAGTTATCTTCAAAGTGACTTGACACAATGATGATGAATCAAGGGGTTAGCCACTAAAGGGTTTCTGCCACATACACAGTTTGGCTACAGATTGCTATAACAAAGGTTTTAAAACTTCTACTCAGCAAAACCCACCCAAACTATGACAAGCAAATTACACATTTTATTTTAGAGATACAAGAGGATCATACAGAACTCCAGAGCAAAGAGCACCAGGCAGCATGTGTCTGTTGTGTGTGAAGCCCTGTCATGCTCCCTGCTGCTTCTCTCCCAACAACTGCTCCGAATCTTTTGAAGATTGGCCTCTTGCTAGTTGACATACACCATGTGTTCACAACTACAGGGCTTTGTGCTTCTCATTCATGTCCTTAAAATTTAAAGTCCTAAATATGAATTCTAAGTACACATTCTCAGGGAAATCAGGAGTTCTTCCTGTAGGAAAAGGGGACAGAAAGGCTTCTCCAAGTTCAGTAGAAGAGATATAGCATCTAGGAAATATGGCAGCCTTGCTAGAAAGGGGTTCATACATTTTCTGGATACCTATCAACAAGATATTAGTACTTAAGGTTGCTACCTTTTATCCCATGATTATTTATTGGCTATCCATTGTGGGGCACTTCCATTTGTCAGTCAGAAATCCTGCTAAAAAATGGGGCTGGGAATCCTCAGGGAAAACAGTCTCCTCCATGTTTCTCTCAGGCAGAACTACTCCCTGTATCTTAGGTGTTACTCTTTTGTGAAGAGGGCCTGGTATCTACCCTGGACATGATGACTGGCTCTTAACAGCACTGATGACCGGTGACAGATGACCCATTACAACAAGTCAGCAGAGGTATTTTGCCAAAACAAAAGAGGAAAAAAAAACATGATAGGAATAGAAGCAGAAGGGTCGTTAACATTTTGATCACTGAAGTCTTGCTATCCACCAGGAAAGTAAAACCATGAAAGGAATAGAAGCAGAAGGGTCTTTAATATTTTTATCACTGAAGTCTTGCTATCCACCAGGACCTGGAACTCTGCCATCTGCCCACTTGGCCACCATTGGACGAGAAATGATGAGCATAAGTCATTGTGGGTTTGGGGGGGTTTCAAAAATAGAAGAAAAAGAAATGTGGCTAGAATGTGGCTTGCCTGGGTTTCCGGATACATCTATTTATATGAGAAGATAAAAGTCCCAGGGCATGCCATTCTCAATGCCACTACAGGGGTCCCCCTAATCTTAAGACTATCAGTCCCTAGAGAGCAGAAGAATATATTTTTGCTTACCTTTATAATTTTTTATTATAAATACAATAGATTTTTATTGTGAAGGAAAAAGAAATTTTATAGAAATAAATGTCCTTTCTAATTTGATTCCATGAAGCCATTTGGTTCATGTTCTGGCACTCTTTTTCTCTACGTAAATATAGGTCTAAGCATGCTTTTACTACAAATAATTATTTTTACTTAAGTATATTAATGCAAAAATAGAGCCTTGGAGTTCTTTTTTACTGTAAACATGTTTCCTTGACATTTCCCAGTGAGTACCTACAACTCCTACTCTTTAAGATTTCAGTTTTCTATTGTGTGGGTGCACTTTAGGGTATGGATTCAGAAAGCATGGAAAGTATTTAATGATCATTTTTATCCCCAGGAGCTCCTCTTCATGCATCCCACACCTCTGATTTTATTGAGCAAAGGCGATTCTTGGATTAAAGGTCAGAAGTGGTTTCTCTCTAGTAGCTGTTTTGTTGCTTTAAAATTAGCTATCTCGGGCGTTTACTGTAATGCTCCATTACATGCTTATTTAGTCTCAACTTAAAGGATTCACCCTCCATAGCTAGGTTTAATAATGCAGACTCCTCACAGGCTTACAGAACTCTGAAAAGGGTCTTGGTGCTGTGTAGCTTTGGAGAGAATCAGAAAACAGGCCGCGAGCTCTTTTGTAGTTTCTGTACTGCCTTTCGATTTTTTGGCCTTGTTTGGTTTCCATGGGAATTGTGTGTGTGTGTGTGTGTGTGTGTGTGTGTGTGTGTGTGTGTGTGTGTGTTCGTGATATGCATGAGTTAGTGCCTCAGAGAAAAGGGCAAGGTGAGCATGAACTCTCAAGAAAAAAATGCCTATCCGTGCAAAGCCTAAGGAGGTCAGGTGGAATTTCAGGGTCACCAGGCATTTGGAGAAGTGATCCTAATGAAATCAGATAAAACACAAGACAAAATTTGGATGCTATTTCTGTGGCTTTCATGAATCTGGAAAATTGATTCCATTATAATGGAATTATAATGATGCCTTGGGCCTCTCTGATTAATTAAATGCCTCTGGCCACCTTTTGACAGACATTGTGACTTCTACATAAGAAACATTCAAATAGAACATCCTGGGAAAAAATCTTGGAATAGATCTTATATGTTGTTTAGGCTACAAATAGTGACAAGGAGCTTTTATTTAATGTGAATGCAGGTTGCCAGGGACTGTGGGGTAGGGAGGCACAGCTAATATGGGGTGGAGGGGTCTGAGATGCATTCCAGGCTTCTTGTTACAGTTTTCAACCACTGTTGTCTGCAGTGAGAGGAATGATGTTTCGAAGGGCACCCTGCTTTGGAGAAGCTTTTATTCTTTGAGGGCTAATTTAAGCACAGCGTGGTTTCCCAAGTATCAATACAGATTTAGTGTGTGCTCTACCCTACTGGAGACACAGATGTGGATCTGCAAAAGCCACCTTGCTCTCTGTCTCAGAGTATTCAGTGCAGAAAGAACTGTGTGACTTACAGCTTTGGTTTCTACTAGAGACAGAGATGGTTTTGTAGTGACCAAAGAGGTCACTATGCCCCTTGTAATAATAAATACAATTGTTTATAGTAAATTGTCTTTTAAAAAATTTCTTTTTTTAATGTTTTTATTCTTTGACAGTTTTATGCATGTCGTCTCCTACCACCTCATCTCCCACAACAAATCCCAACAAATCTCTTCCAATTTCTCTCTCTCTCTCTCTCTCTCTCTCTCTCTGTGTGTGTGTGTGTGTATGTGTGTGTGTGTGTCCTACTGACTTTATGTAGGGTAACTTTCATGAGCATGGGTGGGAGGTTATTTGCTGGAATGCACCATTCTCTATACCATTGGAAAAATAAATGTCTACCTTGCCTCCAAAAACTGCCAATAGCTCCTTAGGGTGAATAACTTCTTAATGTATAAAGCTCCTTCAGTTCTTGATGTCATGTGCTCTTCTATAGAAACACCTGGGATGTAGGCATGAGTTATACCTCCTAGGTAAATATGATTTCAGAAACAGTAGGGCAGATGTCCTAATGGTTAGTAACATGGGCGCTGGGATCAGGCAGAACTAAGATCAAATCCAAGTTTCACTCTTAATTCCTTGGGACTATGGGCATGTTATAGAATTCCCCTATCCTTTAGTTCTTTTTACTTTAAAGCTAAGATGGTCATTTGATTATATAGGAAGTATTGTGGGATTGAGTAAAATAAAATATATTAATCACAGAGTAAATGATTGTCAGAAAAGAAGGCTTGGTAAATATGGAAATGGCATAATATTCTCAAGTACAAAAACTTACAAAACAGAACTACAATTACTCTGAAGGGAGTAGTTTTCTTTCTTTCTTTCTTTCTTTCTTTCTTTCTTTCTTTCTTTCTTTCTTTCTTCCTTCCTTCCTTCCTTCCTTCCTCCCTTCCTTCCTTCCTTCTTTTATTTCTCAATTTCTCAATCACCATAAACAGCATGTCCCAAGTTTGCCTTAGGGAAGCAAATTTGTTGTCTGTTAGACCAACCTAGACTCATTGGAAGCTGTACATCTGAGTTACTATAGGAAAAAAAGAATATTAAAGAAGTTCTGAGAACCTACTGAGTGTCAAGTACCTTTACAATGTTATTACCTTGTTATGATCCTTAAAACAAGTGTGTGTGTGTGTGTGTGTGTGTGTGTGTGTGTGTGCTGAATACATATGTATGTACATGTATGTGAAGGTGTACTTCACTGTGTGTATGCATATGGAGGCCAGAGGGTGGCTTTGGATATATTTCTTTATTACTTTCTTTTTCTTTCTTGAGACAGGATCTCTCACAGAACCTTGAACTACCTGTTTAGCTAGAGTTTCTTCCTAGCCAGCCTCTGAGATCCACCTGTCTCTGCGTCTCCAGTACTAGGATTACAGACACAATCTATCAGGCCTGTTTGTTTTTAAGTCAGTGCCGGGGATTTGGACATAGATTCTTATGCTTGTATAGAAACCCCTTTATCATTTCCATGCTCCTTATCTATACATTCCTGCTCATTGCTAAGAAACAGAACAGGAAGCTCAGAAAGTAGACAATTTGCCCAAGGTCATGCATATTATATGAAGTTGGGAACAAGACCCACAGCCATCCAACACCACAGCCATCTTTCTGTTGCTTCAAATAAAGGCCACAAGAAAGGCCCAAGAGATAAATTTGGGTTGAGAAGGTGTGGGTTGTATTTGGTTTGCCTGCCTGCTTGAGACTTCTTCTTCAGTCTGACTCCCTGGACTATTTTGGGGCTACCATGTCATTTCAGCCCCACTCAAAGAGCCTTGCAGAATGTGCAAGGGAAAAAAAAGAAACCCAAGAAAATCTATTATTGGCACTGGCCCTTGATTCGCTATTATGACGTCCATTCTGCAAAGTGTTTATACCCTTATAAGGTTCCCAGCATCAATTTAACTGTGTTATCTCCCAGTAGATGATACAAAATGCAATCTCAGTAGCAGAAGGCAGAGAGAGGTGGGAGAAATTTTTGGCTGGGGAATGAGAGAGAAATTTAAAAGGGCCTACTATGCTGAGTCACTTGGGTGAAACAGCTTACGGTGGACCATATTCAGACCTGAGCCAAGCTGCAGCAAGTCAGTGATCAGCCAGGACTGTGGAAATGCTCCTCATTGGGAACACAAGAAATTGCAGCCAAAAACTTAGGGGAAAAATGCCAACATCCTGAACATTTTAAGTTCATCAGTTATATTTTTATGTAGTTAAATCAAGTACAAAAACAGAAAAAAAAGAAAGTCATGTTTCCACCAGTTTTCTTTGCGCCTCCCCCAACATAGGCTCATCAGTGGATGCCTTAACTCTTCTCACTTTGTCCTCATAATAATCGACTCAGAATAACTGAGTGTTGTTAATAGACCAGGCCCTGGGATCAGAGCATTGCATGCCCCATCATTCCTCACAAAGACCCTGCCGGGTGAGTGCATTCATCATTTCCAGATTTGAAAGGAGGAAACTGATGCTTAGTGGTGCTAGGTTATTTCTGAACTAGAGGTAATGAATCACACCTTTTCTGACCCCAGAAGCTGAACCATTAAGTATGTGCACTACTATTGTACTACTCAAATGAGAGGGACAGGGTATCTTCCAGTTTAAAGATACCCAGACCTCGTTTATTATCCAAATAACTTCCTGAACTTAAAACTAAACTGCTGCACCACAAGGAACAGACAGACAACCAACTTGTACACAGTCCCCTTTGAGCAGATATGACCACTCAGGTTCCCAGGCTTCCCCTTGTCTAAACAAGTTTTTCTATCTTTCCCTTTGAGTCCTCACATGGTTTGATAGGTTTAGCTGTTAAGTTCTTGTTCAGAGTTTTTTCTTTCCTGTTTCATTCATCTTATCTTGGAAAGTTCGAACTGGACTTTGGAAATTTAAATCCATTAAGATGCCTCCTCCTCAATCAAGATTGGATCTCACTTTTGCTATGTATTCAGAAGTAGCAGCTTAGACTATGGCATTGCTGGCACAAGGGAGCTGACTCTTGGATGCCTTTGTATATTCCCATACCTATCAGCCGATTACCCAGCCATGTAATTATAGCTGTAAGCTAGGCAATAAGCTGTGGTTCATGGGTTGGGGGCAGTGGAATGTGGGATATCAGTGAGGGCCAGACGCATCAGAGAAGATTCTCCAGAGGGGTAGGACTCCATTCAGAGGTAGTCATCCAGTATGCCAGACTCGGTTTTCAGCAAGTAGAATTTGAACAGTTGGGGAATCACGACCGAATCCTGGGTATTTTCAGCAAGTGAGAGAATTGCTAAAAGTATACATGAGAATGAGACTGCTGTGTCAGGGCATGAAAATATTCCAGTGAGAAGAGTCCACTACCTAAAGATGAGGAAGCGCTCGGTGAACTAACTCCAGGAGAAAATGAAGCAGGCTAAATCTGCATTTAAACAGACTCCCTGAGCCGAGCAGTAGCCATCATGCATACAGTCCTGAGAGGGAAGTTCCTTTCTGCATCTGGAAGTTTTTAAGTGTTTCTGTGAAAATTAAAGAAGCTGGTTGAATAGTTGACCTCCTAACCTCTGAGAGATAGTGCATAGACACGGTGCATGGAGAGCTCCTCCCTCCAAGTTGCTACCTCTGATCAGCTGACTTTTAAAATTTACATGAGCCACAAACAGAGGCCATGCTCAACAGGGCAAAGGTGGGACTTGATGTCTGACTAGACTCTTTCTGGCATGCTATGTATGTATGTATGTATGTATGTATGTTTTTATATTGTAGAATGCTCACTCAGAATCTCAGGCTCTCCTCATATCTACCTTTTCCCTCCAAGTCTTCACAAGGTTCAGTAGGTTCAGCTGTTCAGTTCCTGCTCATACTTTTTTCTTTGTTGCTTCATTCATCTTAAACCAGTTTATAGTTCTTGTAACCAAGAACTGTGACCTATGTGCCTTCTATCACCAAAGCCTACTGTTTCCCTGTTGTAATTTCTCCACAGCATTCTTGGTCCTGCTTCAGTCTCTTTTCTGAATTAGATGGCACTTTCAAATGTTTCTTGCAATTTAGTTTTCATTTATGAGGTAATCATAACTAAGCCTTCAGTTTTTTAAACACAGGGAAAGAGGAACTCAGGTTAAGAACATGTGAGTCCAGGCCCACACTCTGATACTGAGTTATATGGCTTTGGGTGAACTTTATTAACTCCTATCTTTCATTTAGCTGACTTTGAATAAGAAGCAAAGGCAACATCCCCCAGGATTGTTGGGAAGAGGGAATGCATAGTACAAAGAATCCTGATATAAAATCTATCTTAAATGGAAATAATTTTAATTGTTGTAACATTAGCCCCCAGAAAAATGCCACATATTTTAATTCACTTTAAATTTATTTATTGTCTTTCAAGGGAATAAAATTTATAGCCCAATGAAAGCCCTCACATATTAAAGGGTATCTGAGCCAACATGTGAAAATGCTGGATAATTTTCAACCACATTAGTTTTCAACTGCATTTTGATGCCAGTTCTGTCAAGTGCTCATTTTGTTGGCCCTGACGGAGGATTTCGTCTGAGTTACAGTTGCTGTAGGATCAGTGGTTGAAGGCATCTCTTCTGAGAAACACAAGTCAATATTGACTCAGATGGGTTGGGCATTTCCCTTAAAACACGTCTGAGGATGGAAAGAAAAATTGTATCTTTTAATCGGAACCTCCTGAGACCTGACCTTCCACAACAACAAAGCCACCACTCGGAACATTTGCCAACCATGCCAGCTCCAGTCACCACCCTGGGTGGAACGCCAAGGACTAGTAGGCAGAGTTTGACTTCTTCCCTGATGCTAACTGGTAAGAAATACTCGCTGGGGCACAGAGGCCTTTTCCTTGGAAATGGTTCTGCCAGGATGGTGCAATGGTGGCCATTTTCATTTGGAGTCCAAAGGATTCATGCTAAACTCTCCCAAGGAAGGTGGGAAACATTGGCCTTTCCTCTTTGTTCAGAACAGGGAACAACTGGGGCTCCTGAGGTTCTTGTTTATAGATCACTTCTTCTTTCTTTTTCTTCCCATGGCTTTTTCCATGTTATTAATGCTGCAGCCCCCTGAATGCATTCTGTAAGCCTAAAATATACTTTTATCTGTATTTTTACCTGTTTTTACTCCCTTCTTCTGATTCCCTGCATGACATCTCAGAAGAAAAAATGCCATTCACTCTAGGGCTGACCTCTAAAGAGAGGTCTGGACTCATCTTTCCAACATATTCTATCTTTATCCCTTTTTCTTTCTCCATTTCCCAATTCTTCGGTATATCTCCTTATTTTCACAGTATATCTATAAGCTGTCAGCAAACTATAAATTTCCATTTTTCTTTAAAAATAATTATTCAAAAATTATGTATTCTTTTATAGATATAATTTTCCTATCTTTTATAGTCAAGCAGCTGGGAAGAATTATATCAACTCCTTCACTTAATTCATCTTATAATATTTACATCTGACTTCTGCTTCTACCTCTTCATTGAAACTTCTCTTTCTCAGATTGTCACTCACCATTCAGTGGACCCTGTCAGTTGCCATTGACTGGAAGACTTAGTCACTCGTCTCTGAGCATACTTCTCTCTTCCTCAAAGCACTGCCCTCCTGACCACCAGGCCACTTTACTGTTCCTTGACTCTTGGTTTCTTCTGCTTTCATGACATTCCATTTTTCATTAGGTGAACATTTTGTATTTTCTGCTGTTCCTAACTGACTTCATGTTGATGTCCAAATGTGGTAATGGTCAGCAGACCATCTCACCATATCCTTAGTTCTAAGGCACAGCTTTTATACAGAATATACCATTTTACAGCTGACGAAACTAAAATAAAGAATATTAACATTCTCAAACTTCGCAAAGCTATTATGGAGCCAAAGCCCAACGTTGAACTCATCTATTTCCCATTGTCAGAATCCAAATATCATAAGGTGATTCTTTATATAGAGTTTCATCTATTGGTTGCATATTCTACCTTGACTGGCCATCTTTTCCCCATGATAGAGAATCTTCACATGCTCTTTTTCTCAGGCTAAAGAACCTTCAGAAAGAGTAATTACAGTAACTATGTAATGGAGTCTTCAAACGTAACCATCACCCTTCAGTCTAGACATACTCTAGTTCTATTTCATCCTTCTTAGATCGGGACACTCCTTGTGGGACCTAATGCTATCCACATTTGGGACATGACTAGTAAATAAAGACATGATCATGTTCTAGAAATATTAAACAATAGTATTTGCCAATTATTGGTACACTTACCATGTCAAGCTCTGTGCTATGACTTTTCAAAATGTTTATTTCTGTTTTAAATAGCTTTTGAATGAATTCTTTGAGAATTTCATCCCATGTATTTTGATGATATTTACCCTTAATGCTCCTCTTTGACTGCTCCCAGATCCACCCTCACCTCCCTACACCTCCCAATTTTGTGCCATCTTTTTCAAGTTAATATACTATCAGCTCCAGCTTCTTTTTTTCTGTTTGTATATTTCTGGATATGAGATCAGCCACTGGAGTGTGCTTAACATACCTGGAGCCACACACTTAGAGAAAACTGACCCCCCCACACAAGCTACCAAGTATCCATAGTTCCCCATGATACCATTTTCCTCCATGTTGGAATGCTTACCACCTAGATCTTATGCAAGTCGTGTACAGGCAACCACAGTTGCTGGGAGTTCGTGAGTGTGGTGCTCCTGCCATGTCCAGAAGACACCACCTTGCTCTGGTTCTCCCCAGACTCTAGCTCTTGAGATCTTTCTGCTACCTATTCTGTGGTGATTCCTGAGCCATGGGGAGGGTGTGTAAGGTTGATGCCTCCTTTGTGCCTGAGCGTGTCACAGACACCAATTCCCTGCATTTGGGCCAGTTATGAATTTCTGCATTAACCATCATCCCCTGCACAAAAACATTTTTCTGCTGAAGTCTGAGAGCTGCACCATCTCCGTTTCAGGAATGGTCCCTCAGATGTGTCTCTTGTGCAAACCAAGCTTTTCAAATCTTCTCCAAATGTACCCTGGAGACAGAAAGTGACTGTGCATTCTTAAGGAATGAGAGGTATAGACCATGCAGCAGCTGTCTGCTATCCTGGAAATGCCTCACCATTCCGAGCTTTAAAAATGGCAGTAGATTTTTCTTTCTACTCAGCACAGCTCTCTGTTTGGCTTAATTTAAAAATAGGTTGTAAGTGATTTGCCATTGAGTAAAACAGAAACACTGGGAACATGCCCTGTGTTTATGCCATGGCCTCCCATACTCCCAAGCATACTGCCAAATACTCCTAGGAATTTGCCAGCCTAATCTGAAAAGTGTAGCCATACATTATTTCTACTACTTACAACATCCAGGCAAGGGAAGCATATTTTGGCACAGTTCAAAAAATAGGCTCAGAAACAACTTGCCCAAATTCTCCAAGAATACGTTGAATCTAAACCGGCCCAGATACTTCCCACTAAATCCTGGACAGCCTTCTGAGATGATGTGTGTGAGTGTACATCTGAGACTCTAATGTCAATCTTCTGTGGAGCAGAGGATTCAGTTTCTGAACCTTCCTGAGCCAGCTTCATTCATGAACGCAAACAGTTTTCTGTTAGCTCAGCTCAAGCTCATGTGTGGCATGACTAGCTACTTTACAGCCTGGAAGCATCTTCCAGGACCTGGTACAGGACTCTGTGCCATGAAAAAAATCAATGTTTGGACCCACAAGCTAAACTTAATGTTTGCTTCTGCTGTCTTCCCTCCCTGCTGTCCTTTATGGCACTGTGCAGAGTCTCATATTTGAATTTGGTGAGCAAAGCAGGTTCTTTACTCTTAGGATGTGTACTATTATCTAAATCTTTACTCTTAGGATGTGTACTATTATCTAAATTACAGGTTTTCTAGAAGACACCTTCGATGGCAGAGCTACTAGGTAATACTGTTAATGAAATATAATGAAAGGTGTGTGTGTGTGTGTGTGTGTGTGTGTGTGTGTGTGTGTGTGTGTGTGTGTGTGTGTGTAGAACTCAAACTACTTGTGTCTAGCTAAACAGCATTGAAATGCACCATTCATTCTTCTCAATGCATTCAGTGGACACATGTTCTTGGTGGATCTGAGACTAGGATGATAGTGGATGGGAGGGGCTATGCAGCCCCTGAATTCCTGTCTACTTTCTCTGAATAATCACAGAGAGAAAACTTATCCCTGAAAGTCTGCCTGGTGTTCTTGGCCCACAGTTGAGCTGTGTCATCTTCAGAGCCTTCCCTGAGGCTGTTCCATGCTTGTCCACTTACCATTTCCAGTCCTCCCCTCACTGTCAGCTCAGTTCTGGGTCCCCACAAGCATTCTAGCATCACAGCTCCCACTCTGTCATCAAAAACGGAGCTAGTGAAATGTAGAGCATGGCATCTGGGCATAAATAAGTAAAGGATGGCAGGCAAGAAAAAAACATGTGATAGCAGAGGGATAGAGCACAGGCTATCTGATTATCAGCTAAACTAGGCAAACCATTACACTTGGTCTGTAACATCAAGGTCAAGTAGGACTTGGTTTCCATGCATTTACCCAGAAATCCTTTCTTTTCTATTGAGAAAAGAAAATGTGGTTTGGAACAAGGATCAATTCCATTTGCATGATGTGTATAGAAGGTTGCATAGAAACATTTTCTTTCCCAATAGAGAATGTTTACAAAGAAAAGAGATGTGTTGGTATCTTGGGTGATGCTGTTTTTATAGCCATGGGCACAGCTATAGAAGCTCTCCATAACCACCAAAGAAACCCTGGAACTGAATCAGCTACTTGTTTACTACTTGTTCTTGTAGGTCAGACATTAGAACAGGTGCAAGACAACACTGTAGTCCTGCCCTTCCCACTGCTCTCATTGTTATAGAACAAAGCCCAACACTGGGCCTCTTGACTTCCTGTATCCCTCGGCAATGCACTAGCTGTACTGGATTTCCTTGATGGCTGTCCTTGACCTTGGGCCTTGTATGTTTCCAGTATACCAATGTGTTCCCTGCCGATTGTCTGGAGTTCTTAAGGGTGAACCTCAGGGGAAAAGACTCCTAGTGGAGAAACAGAATCAAGTTATGGTTTAGCATGAGGCTGTAATGTTGAACTTTACAAATCCCACGTAGCTGTAGCATCTGTCAAGTAAGCTACTCTTTCTAGTCTTCAACTTTCTCATTTATCAAAATGTGATAATAACTAATGTCACCTGGGATTCTGGTAATGGTCAAATAAATTAGTCCATGTATAGTCAGTGCCCAGTAATTGTTAGTCAATGTTATTATATAGTTAATAAGTCATGTGCCTTTCCAAGTAGTATAATGTGAAAATGGTGGATATATTTAAAGCCCACATAATAATGCACATGTGTAAACAGAAAGACTTAGACTCCAGGCTGCTCAGATGGTTCCTTCACCCAGCATTCTTATCTGCAAAATGAGGGCCCACTAAGCTCCTTCTGTAACATACTTTATGCCTCCAATTTTCATCACTACTGTCAGGCAATAGGAGTGGTATTTGAGAACTAATGCTAGCCATGCATACTGCCAGTAATAATTCTTTTCTTGGCTTTCCTTTAACAAAACAATGAGGTGCTAGTCAGCTTTCTGTGGCTGTGACAAAGTTCTTGAGAAAGTCAACTTGAAGGAGGAAAGGCTTGTTGTGCTCATTCTTTGAGAATTTTCATCCCATGGCTGTCTGGCTCATTGTTTTTGAGTCTGTGCTGAGGCAGCATGTGATGGAGGTAAATGAAGCCCGGCAAAGTTGCTCCTCTCTTGTTGGCTCCAAATCATCTGGAAGAAGTCTAGATCCTGTTATTCTCTTTACAGGCTTAGGTATCCCAATAACTTCCTTCTACTAGTTTCAACTTCTTAATCATTCTATGTTTCGATAAATCTTTCCACCAAAGCTGCCTGAGACCCACCGCCACGTGTGAGCTTTACACCAGCTGTCTGCCTGAGTTAGGGCCCAAATGAATACACAGAGAGTTGTATTAGGTACAATGCTGCTTGGCCAATGACTAGGATTCTCATCTGTTAGCTCAGTCTTCACTATCATAAACCTATATATTTTATAAGACTTACCTTATTGGACGCCTTATTGGCATTCCTCCTTGCCAGTGGATCACATTGTGCTGCTGGAGCAGGAGTGGAGGGAAAAAGAGGGACGCTTCCTGTTTCTCCTTCTTTAAATATGAGTCTCCTTGCTATGTCACCTCCTGCCTGGATCTACTTCTCTACTACATTTCCCAGAATCCTCTTTGACTCCTAGTCCTGTCTAACTTGCTGTCTGTCTCATTGGCGAAACAGTATTTTATTCAACAATCAATAAGATAAACATACACAGAAGTACTTTTCCCGTCATCTCCTCTTTTCTGTCTAAATAAAAAGAAGGGCAACTTATCTTTTATAATAACTGAAGAAAACTATAACCATAACTATCTGTCTTCAACTCTATCAAAGACCACAGAAGGATAATATATAAACTCTAGAACTGACAGAGACATCTCGCTACCTGGACAGTCACCCAAAGTTCCTCTGTAGCGTTGGGAAATCCATCTTCAGCCTACAGGCCACAGTGTGTCTGGCACACTTCTCCATTTCAACAGGAACCCTTCAGTACTGTCTTGTTTTGTAAGTTCAGCAGTCACTGTCTTGTGGGTCCTGCATGTCCAGTTTATACAGCAACAAACAGTCCAGGCAAGAGCAGTTTTTTGCCCAAATGGCTAATCTTGCCATGTTGAAAGCAAACTCCATAATGAGTTTCTTCGATGCCCATCCTCCTTTCTGACGTAATTGGTGTGCCAGGAGTAGTTGTGTCTCACTGCCAAGAAAAACCCTAAACCTTTTAAATGCCATATTTCTGTAGGTCTTTGAAAGGTTTGAAGAATAGCTATCCATCTCAAATATATCTCTATATATCTAGAAAACCTAACTAACCTAATTATAAGTTCTGACTATTATAGGTAAAAGATTTGTATAAACACAATACCTAAACAAGAGGAGACATATATATATATATATATATATATATATATATATATATATCACAAAATTGATCTTAAAGTTGTATCAATAACTGAAAATCTATACCAATGCAAAATATTCATTCCTATATCCTATTCCCTCTTTTTCTTTAAAAAAATTGACTATGCTCATTATCATTTATAACCAACCCCATTTAAATGAAAACAAACATTTATAAACAATATTTGGTTATATGGGCGTCGTTCTTTCTAAACTGCTTCCTGCTGATTGGGGGCGATGTTTATACCATTGGAATCATGATGAAACATAGAAACCTGACCAAGTCCTTGTTTTTGTAGTCTGTAAGGCTATATCATCTCAGCTTCAGGGGGTCTTGCTTGATCAAACCATATTAGTCTGGAAGGAATCAACAGCTTTTGATTTTCTGTAGAAATACAAGCAAAACATTTATTTCTAAGTAGCCTGTCCTTAGACTTAAATTTTGAAGTCAAAGCATTTTTAAAATGTATAAGTTGGATTAATTTAGCAGCAATTATAATCAAATGTATTCTAGCAGCAATAAGTCTTTCCTCGGTATTCAAACAATTTAAGGACAACAATATGGCATAAAGTATCCAGATTCTCTGTGTATTTTCCATCTTTATGTGGCTTTTTTATTACTTTATTTTTACTTTCTTTCCTTTTTCCCCCCCGAGACAGGGTTTCTCTGTGGAAACCCGCCTGCCTCTGCTTCCTTCAGCAAATCCTACTGGCGCCACCACAACCAGCTACTCTATTTCTTCCTGTTATTTTTTCTCTCACAAGCCTATATATATTTTTAAATGCAGTGTAAACCTTTAGAGGTTTTTCTTTATCTGGATCTGTCTTTATCATCTCAGAAACATGGAGTCTAAACCCCAGAAGCGTCGGGATGGGGCAAGCATATGGAAGCTGATCCGATGCCTCTCAGGGCAGGCTGTGGCAACAGGTTTCCCTCTTTCTCTGGGAACCTTGGGGTATAGGGTAATCGCACTCACTGACAGCATTCTGTTTTCCCACTTTAATTCTATTATCTCCTAGTAGTGCCATTGGCTGGATACAGTTAAGACCCAAACTTATCAATTAGGGGTAGAAGGATTCATGCTTCAGGCCTGAAAGACACAAGGACATTGAATTCATGAACAGACACAATTTGGGGGAAAGTGCGTGCGTGCGTGCGTGCGTGCGTGCGTGCGTGCGTGTGTGTGTGTGTGTGTGTGTATGTGTTTTAATTATAAATCCAACAGAGAGGTAGGAAATGAAAATGGTTTATTCATATGATTATAGAGGTAAATGTGATAGAGTAGTGATGACTAATTTGCAGGAAATATAAGCTCCAGAGGTGAGGTTTCAGGAAATAGATTAACATGTACTATTTTTACTGTGTCCCTTTCTCCCTTGCTGTCCAGAGTCTAAAGTGAGCCTTGATCATGTGCAGGTAGGGAATTTCTTCCATATGCTGATGCAGTATCATAGCCAGTTTATTTCAATGAAACATTCAGATGAGCCAACGCAAAGGATACCTGGTCATGTGGGAGATGTAATTTTGTTTGCTGGGTCCTGACTGAGAATCCAGACTCCAGACTGGCACTTAGGTTTATGTCAAGCATCATTCCTGTTAGAGGATCTAGGCAGCTTGTTGCCTTTCTTTGTCACTAGAGACGTTGTGAGCATCTCCCTTGGTAGGTAAATTACTGTGAGATGCTCCTGGCCAGTAAGAAGGGGGGGGGGACTCAAGATCTATGGTGAATGAGGAGCCACACACTAGACCCCTATGAACTTATATTTTCCCATTAACCCTATCCATCCATCCATCCCATGGGACCATTGTTATGGTCCCTATGTGAGTTAAGAAAGCAAAGATTCAGAGAAGTTAAGAAATTAATCACAGTTCAGGCCACTAAGAGACAAGCCTGGTGTTTGGACTGAGATACACCTAATTGCAAAGTTTTTACTGCTTTTAGAGAAATCATACTTCTGAGTCAGCGAATACCCACAACTGTTTATTATCTGTTTTTTTCTCAGTGTCTCCTTCATATTATTCTGGAACTTTATTATTGAAAAGTCTAACTTTGTTTAAAAAACATATTTGGTATGAATCATGTGATGTGTACCATATTAGGTCCTAGGAAATTAAATTTCAGTTATGACAAAATTATGATTTCATAAATATTATGCAAACTACCAAAGACATATTCCTGGTGAAATGGCTCATCAGATAAGGCACTTGCCACTGAACCTGAGTTCAGTCCCTGGTAACTACATGGTAGAAGGAGAAAAATGATTCCTTCAAGTTGTCCTCTGACCTTGATGCTCATTCTGTAGCATGTGAGAACTCATGCATGCACACACACACACACACACACACACACACACACACACACACACACACAAATACATGAATGTAAAAAATGAAAAGGAAACACTTTCCAAGGGAAGTATATATTTAAATGCAAGTATGTATACTAAGACATATATAATAACCCCAGGACAGACACAACTGCTCCAGGAGCCCAAATGTAGCCTTAGGCTTTTCTAATCTGTGTTAGGAAGGAGTCCCTAATTAATCTGGAATTTCTTTTGTAATCCTCATTTTTCAGGGAAACCATTTTTGCTTGAAGAAGCAATAATGTTTTCCATGAAGAGGCTGTATTTTAGAAAGGTCTTTAAAAATAAGCATTTTATTGGCTGGGGGGATAATTTTTTTCCTCCTCATGTGTACATTTGTATGGTGCACATGCATGTGTATGAGCTCTCTTGTATGTGAGTGTGCAGGTATGTGCACATGTATGTGGAGGCCTAAGGTTGACATAATTGTCTTCCTAGATCACACTCCATATTTGAGGCAGAGTCTCTCAGTTAACCTAGAGGTCACTGACACAGCTAGTCTAGCTAACCAGATCTTTTCCCCCGCTTTCCCAACACTGGAATCATAGATAGCCACCACAGCCAAACAGCATTTATGTGGATGCTGGAGATCCAAACTGTGGTCCTCATGCCCCTTCACCAGCTGAGATATCGCCTGAGTCTCATGACAGTGTTCATCTTCAGGGAATGGCATGAGCAATGTAAGGGAATTGGGGAGGAAAATGTAGACTGATGAGCAATCACTGGCCTGGTGTGTGTGTGTGTGTGTGTGTGTGTGTGTGTGTGTGTGTGTGTGTGTGTGTGTGTGTGTGTGAGATCTTGCTAAAATGTTTGTACTCTCTTTTGTTCTTGAGTCACACTTAAATGTGTTTAGGAATAACAGTTCTGTAAATGTGGAGAAAAGATCATGAGAAAGCTAAGGAAGCTGTAGGAGGTGGAGTCACAGGCAGGCAATAAGAGTCTTCAGAACCTTGGATGAGAGAAAAGTGCACCCAACAAAACAGTACAAATGGAGTGGGTGGAGGGAAGGAAGAAATGGAAGACAGGATGGAATGGTAGTAAGGGAGAGGGGGGTGAGAAAAGGAAGGCGGGCAGGCATTTAATAAACTTGTTTTGGCATTATTAATGGCTGTCTGATATTGTATTCTATAGACATGATAAATCACTAGCCTTCATATATGTTTGCGTTAGTTGGGTGTTAAAGTAATAAGTGAGTAAGAAACAGCAAAGATTAGGGTTAATTAAGACAAAGACAAGTGAAAAAAGAAAGTGAAATGTGGTGACACCATAAAAGAAGTGACTGAGAGACCAATGGGTAGCCAAGGAAGTTTCATTGTGGACCTGAAATCTGAATGACAGAAAGATCATCCAGGCAAGGATCTGGGGATAAATGGCCCTAAGGAGGGAAAGCTATGTGACAGGAAAGGGGATGGGGATGGCAGCTATTTGGAGATTCCATTGAAATTACTTAGGAGACTATCTTAATATCCCATGCTTAAAAACTGGTGGTGGCTTGAGTGCATACAGTGGTCAAGATGACATTCCCTGGTAGCATAACTTGCTCAGCCTTGGTACAGGGAAAAGAGCTTGGTCCTGCCTCAACTTGTTATGCCAGACTTTGTTGACTCCCCAAGGGAGGTCTTACCCCTCCTGAGGGGTGGATAAGGGATAGGAAGGGGGGAAGGAGGGGGTGGGAGGACATGGAGAGAAAACTGGGGTTGGTATATAAAATAAAAATAAATAAATAAAGTTACTGAGAAAAAATTGCAGATTCAGTTTATATTCTGGAAGCAGACACAAGTGCCGCTGATTCAAACTAAACTCAGGATGGTAATGAAATAAGGATGGTCTGTTGAGTTTGAGGGTTGAAAAGCTGGGTATCTGAGCACAAAAAAAGCAATGCTACCTCTGTGATGCTTTCCCAGACAGCCGCAACAGTAATTACATTAGTAAAGCACAGTCCCACCATCGTGGACTCTGCATGGTTCGTCAGAGCTCAGCAGCCACTGCACTGGATTCACAAAACTCCCATTCTTTTCCACTATATTGGGAGGGAGCACTGTTATAGTATTTCCAAAGAGCCATTTGGCAAACTGTATCAAGAGCCATAAAAATGTTCACACCCCATTGACTGAGAAATTCGAATTCTAGGAACAGATCCTTAGGCGATGCTCAGAGAGAGGCATAATGGTTGTGAACATATGTTAATGTCAACATTGCTTACAATATGATAACAAATGGGAACATCCTAAATGTCTGACAATAGACAATTACTTAAAACTGTGATACAGTCATGTCATCTCACACAACAATTTTAGAAGTAAGGCTTTAGTGGAATAATTAACAACTTGATAAAACTGCAAAGGCATAAATCAGAACCATAAATTATATGATCTCAGTTCAGTAAACAGCTTATAAGGACAGCAGCAAGGAATTGCAGGACCATTGCAGTTGGGTTTAAGTATCACACACACTGGGAATTTGGGGTCTGATAAATGCATGGCTCTGTATAAGACCCCCAGTGTAGATTCAACTAATAAAGTCTTTAATCCTTCCTGCCTCCTGTGTGGATGCATTTTATGGATTGTAGGAGTTATTGAGCAGAAGATAAAGGAAACATGTGAGTCTATAGATAGAACAAGAAGGCTTTTTCCTAAGTAGAGTGGACATGGATAAAGCCAGGGTGCTGGACAGGATGGGTGAGAAAAGGGAGAAAGAACACTGAGATGTGGGGAGCAGTCAGCCTCATGGTGAGAAAGTCAGATAATGTGTGTGCTGTCAGTGGTCTGGTCCTGAGTTTTTTGTAGATACTTTCTTCTAAGCCCCTTGATAAACCTCTGGTGCATCATTTGTTCTTCACTTATAAGAGTTGGTACCAAATAGACAGGTGTGGAAAATGTTAGTGCTTGGGGAGTGGAGGCAGAAGACCAGGAGTTTAAGGTTATGGTTTGCAACACAGTGAGGCGATCATGAATTACATGAGACTCTGTCTCAAACAAAACTAAACAAACAAAAAACCTAAACAAAACAAAACAAATGCCAGCTGCTTCTTAGTCCTATCCAAAATTGATTCTGCCAATAACATCTTGGTTTTCTTTTGGGGGAAGCACCCATTCCTCTTTTTAAGTTCCTGTGGTTTCAGTGGGCTTGACCTACCTGCCAAATCCCTCAAAGTGAATACACAACTCACACCAGACTGGTGAGATTATCACTCCTCTGAGACAATGGGACCAGAGAGGACTGTGAGCTCACAGAATGAACTATAGATGTGACAGTTTTGATCCGAATGTCTTCTACCTGCTCGTGTTTTCAGTGCTTGCTGCTGGTTCAAGGTGGACATTTTAGGAGGTGGAACCAGCTGACAGTTGTAGGCCACTAAAATCAAGTCTTTGAAGGTTATATACACTGCAGCCCCTGGTTGCTGGCAGATCTCTGTTTACTGGTCTGCTGGGTATCCAAGAAGCTTGGCCAGGTTGCTCTTGTTGCCTTGAACCACACTGTACTTTCTCCCGTGATGGACTGAAATCTTCTGAAATTGTGAAACAAAATAAGTCTTTCTTCCACCAAGCTGAGCTGTCAGGCATTCTGTCACACAGTTGTAAAAGCACAACAGTGATTTCTCTGTAAGACTGTTGAAAGATGGATTCTTGCCCTCCCTGGATTTGTAGGGGAAAACATCCATTTAAAGCATTTGCCCCTTTCCTCTCCTACTGTAAGAAGAGTGCTTGCCTATAAATGGAGCCAACCAGACAACAGAACTGAGAGACAATACCGATACTGGAGGTCAATCATAAAGGGGCTAGATTTATCACTGGATATTATAGTAAATGTGTATGTGTGAGGAGAGTGGTGGTGGTAAGAGGGATGTTCTTAAAAGTACATATTGTAAACTCCTTCAGATTTGCAGACCCGCAGAGAGCAAATGCAGCATGAGTCTGGGTACTCATCATCCAAACTGAGAAATAAAACATCACCAACCTAGAAACTGGCCTTGCCTCTGGATCACAGTCTGTTCTACCCTTATCAGCTTAGGGTTCCTTGTTTCCAACCCTCTAGTTTCTCTTTTAAGATGTGTATGTATGAGGCCAGTGAGATGGCTCAAAAAGTAAAGGCACTTGCCTCCTAGTGAAGTCATTCTGGCAATTTCCCTGAAGCCACATGAAGGTAGAAGGAGAGAACTGACTCCACAATGTTGTCCTGTGACCTCCACATATGTGCACACACACTCATGAAAGAAATTAAAAACAATGAGTGTATTCATGAGCTTTGTTGAGAGCTGGAGAAATAGTTCAGCAGTTAAGAGCACTGGTTGCTTTTCTAGAAGACCTGTTTTCAACTCCCAGCACTCAAACGGCAGCAGCCCACTACTTTCTGTAACTACAGCTCCAGGAGGTCTGATATCTGGCCTCTATGGGCACCAGACTTGCACATAGATATACATGAAGGCAAAATATTTACGCACATAAAAATTATTCATACAATAGAATTAGTAAGTGAATTATTTTATAACTTCCTTCCAGTGTTATAGTTGTGAAAATTGTTTTTCTCCCAGTGTGTGGTTTCAGTTCACTTATTTTCTTAGCTAGGTAACATTTCATTATGTTTCCACATCACTGTTTGTCAATTCTACCTCTTGTGGATAGGTACTTAGATTGTTACACTGAAATTCTCAATGATCTAGTAAGTTAGTCTTTTGTATAAACCAGTTTTATCTGAGTATTTGGTTACTTTAAGGCACAAAGATTTTTTTTGTACCTATCAAAAGCCATAACAAGTAATAAGTCCCATAATCATATAGCTTATAATTATACACAATGAAAAAAATATATCAAAATGTTTGGTAGTGGCACAGCAGGTAACTGTTAAAATTTTGTTTTAATACTTTCTCTGTTTTCTGTATTAAATATGTGCTATTACTAGCACAAAAATAAGCTTTTATAAATAACTGTTAGGAGGCAGTTACTGCAAATTATCTTCTCTAGGGTAAAAATAGCACAAATTCATTAGCACAGAGCATGGGAGAGGAGTCACAACACACCCAACATGAAAATACTATTTAGATATTGCTCCGAAGATCTTTCTTCACATATCACACAGCTCCCTGATGGCAAAGTCCTTATTTATCAGGATAAACTCGAGTCTTGGTGGTGGGTCCTCTTTGTTCCAAGGGCTTTTCTAGTTTCCCAGTTGGGTGTTCTATTGGAATCAGGTACAGCACAAGCATTTGGGAATGGCAAGCTAGTGTTCTTTGCCATTCTGCCCTCTCAGTGTCATAGCTTCCCCCTACAAGTATCTAGCTTCTTAGCCCCCAGCTGGAACCTAGCCCGGTGAGTCATTCCACTTAGTAGCACTAAATTAAGGAAAAATAACAACAAAATACTATCAGTCTTTATATAGTTGCCTTGGAAAGTGGTGTTGGAATGCAAGAGGCAACGGGAACATGTTCCCTAAGTTAGGGATAAAGCAGTTTGGATTTAGAAGCCTACTACCAAGAGAGGGCTTTGAAAGTGATCTAACCCAACCCTTTCATGTTATAGATGACAGAAGTGAATTATGCCCAAAGTCATACACATAACCTTGATAGATCGTCAATCTGACTACATGTTTTTGCCCATTATTTTAACTGAAGAATAGCAGTAGATCTATTGCTTTAGTGGCCAGCTGTGATGACATCACCACCGTTCACATAAACGATTTACGTTGTCCTCTCTGCCCTTCTCTATCTGTATTTCAACCTCTGTCTACCTGTTTATCAGCTCTATTCCAATTCTACCATCTCAATTGTCTCTGTTATTTCTCTTTCTATCTTAGTAGTAGGAGAGCAGAGCAAGCAGCTAACACATAAAATGTATTAAGACAACAGGTGCCAATCTGGAGCTCTTTGAGGACTGCTAGATAGTAAGAATATCCCCTGTAATTTGGGATAAGAGGTGAGTCTGTTAGTGATGCCACTACAAATCTCCTCAAAACAAGAATGCAATAGTAAATACAAAAATTAAATAAAGACTCAGTGTCTTAGGTAGGTTTTCTACCGCTGTGATAAAACACTACCATCAAAAGAAACTTGGGAATGAAAGGGTTTATTATGACTCTCAAGTCACAGTCCATCACTGAGGGATATCAGGGCAGGAACCCAAGGCAAGAACTTGGAAACAGGACCTGAAGCAGAGGCCATGGAGGACACTGAATATGAGCTTGTTCCTCGTGGCTTGCTCAGCTTGCTTTCTTGTAGAACCTGGGACCTTCAGCCCAGGGATGACACCACCACAGTGGTCTGAGACTTACAACATCAATCATTAATTAAAACAATGACTCCATGCCATGGACTTGCCTACAGGTGATCTGGTGGAGATATTTTCTTATTCATGGTTCCTCTTCCCAAATAATTATAGCTTGTGCCAAGCTGACAACAAAACCAAAGAGGACACTCTAGAAATTTCATACTGTGGGTTTTTTCCCCTGACAGGCATTGCCAACAATGAAAGATGTTTCTAAACAAAGTCATGTGGGCATACATATTGAATTCATCTCTTAAATTGCTCTATGCTTGGACAAGAGGCTAGGTACTTGATGTGATAAGTCTGTATTCTATGAAAAAACTGCTCAATTGCCTGTGCTTTTAGGATTCAATGAGGGCAGCTGCATTCTCTCTCTCTCTCTCTCTCTCTCTCTCTCTCTCTCTCTCTGTCTGTCTCTGTCTCTCTGTCTCTGTCTCTGTCTCTGTCTCTGTCTCTGTCTGTCTCTGTCTGTCTGTCTCTCTCTCTCTCTCTCTCTCTCTCTCTCTCTCTCTGTGTGTGTGTGTGTGTGTGTGTGTGTGTGTGTGTGTGTGTGTGTGTGTGTGTGTTGGTTTTGGTGAACTTGAGACAAACATAGAATATGGGCATAAGGCACCTTAATTGAGGTAATGCCCCCATAGCATATGTCTATAGGCAAGTCATGGGGTATTTTTAAAATTAATTGTTAATGTGGGGGAGGCCAGCACATGATGAGTAGTATCAATCTTAAGCAGGTAGTCTTGGGTTGCACAAGCAGGCTGAGCAAGCCATGAGGAGCAAGTCAGTAAGCAGTAATCCTCTTTGGCTTCTGCTTCAGTTACTACCTCCAGTACCTACATTGAGCTCCTGCCCTGACTTCCCTGGATGACACACTACAAACTGTAAGAAGAAATAAACCCTTCCCTCTCCAAGTTGCTTTTTGTCAGAGCAATGGAAATCCTAAATAAGACATATGTGTACATGTAGGTGAGCACACACCTATGGTGTGTGTGTGTGTGTGTGTGTGTGTGTGTGTGCGCGCGCGCCAGAAATCAATTCTGAGTATTTTTTTTCAGTTTCTGTCTACCTTTCTTTCTTGACACAGAGTCTCACACTGAACTTGGAGCTTGCCAATTGGCTAGGCAGTATTCCCACCTGTCTGTCCACTTGCCCTTCTTTCCATTGCTGAGGTTGGAGGTGTAGTGTACATATCTCAGATCTGTATGTTTGTGTGGCAAACTCTGAACCAACTGAACAATCTTTCTAGTCTTCTGTGTTATTCTTAAGGCAGAAAACAAAGCATAAAATTATATTCTTTTTTAAAGAATAAAATAATTCAGAATGTTCCCTATGAAAACTGAAATATCCATTTCATTCCCTCATCCTTTAAGGCATTTTTTTGTCTTCCTGTACACAAAGTGTTAGAAATCAAAATTTATATAGATTTTTTTTAAATGGACCCCTTTAAATGTTAGTGCCCCAAGAGCTAGAAAATATCTAATGTGCAAATGTACTCACCACCCTACATCATTTTCTCAGAAGCATCAATGATCATTTATCTATTTAGGCAAACTTTTAAATGAGTCACTGAGAACATAAACAGTGGAGAGTGGATATCTAGTATTGTAAAGCAGAAGCTAAAGCAAATATTTGAACTGTAAAATGGAGCTGGGCTGCTGTAGGGATGCACAAACAGGAACAAGGATGATCTAACTGGGAGCAAGTGGCTGGAACAATTGGTTAGGGTAGGATTAAGTAGTGATGCCATGACTAAGGACACAGAAAAGAGAGAGGAGGGAACCACAACCAGTTATTTAAAATATTTAATTATTAATCATGTTCCAACTGTTAATCATTTGCTCCAATCAACATGCTCCAATTATTAATCATTATTTCCAACTGGCTAATGCACTTTCAAGATGCTTGCTACTTGTAGCAAAGGACTCTGAATTCAGAATCTGTTTGGCTACTGTTGTGTACCTACCAGGTTTAGGGACTCCATTTTCTCAAACCACTTCTTCCTAATGGTCTTTGTTACTACATGAAATCACCATCCATGCTGCCTGCCTTACCTCTACTAACAGTTTGGTCACCTTCCTCACTACGCACTGAAACAGATTCTTGAAGCCTTCCATAATCAAGCCAGCTAGCTGTGTCCTCTGTCCTCCAGAGATCTCATAGCACCAAGTGATCACTCGTCTCAAAAACTTGTTATTTAGAGTGTGGCTTGGTCATTGGTAAACATATATTTATTACATATATTTCAAATCACTAGTAACTTGCTGGAAGAGAGGAAACATTTTACAACAAATGTCATACAGGCTTAAAAAAGTTGAAATTTATAATCAGAGGGTTTGAAATACCAATATAATTTTGATTCTTTTTTGAAAAATTATTTATGTGTAGTATATGGGTAAAGTATACAAATGGGGTAAGAAGGTCAGAGGACAGTTTTTAGGAGTTGGTTCTCCCCTTTTACTACATGGATCATGGGGGCTGAACTTAGGTTATTAGGTTTGGATGCAAGTACCTTCAACAACTGAGCCATATTGATAGCCCAGGGATTATTCTCAACTGTGATTTTATGTGACTCTTTTTTTACTTTTTCATCCAAAGTGTTAGTGTACTTATGACATAATCTTTTTTAACTCAATGGCTATCTCTGCCAAACTGGCTCATGCCCCAGTGCTTGTCATGTCATTGATGGGGACCCTTTAGTTACCCATGAAACATTTTGACAGCAATCTATGCCCTACTTCCACTTCTAAACAGCCTTACCATCTTAGTGATTCTAGAATAGGATTCAAAGCCATTTTTTCCTTCCATTGCATACCATTTTAAGGCAGCATCTATCTTCATGATGAGTGTTCTATTAACAGATTATACACTTTACCTCCCTCTGATCCATCCTCTATTCTGTATTCACAATGACATTTCTAGAACACAAAACTAATCAGGTTGTTGGTTTTCAAAATGTTCCTGTTGTTTTCAGTTGCTCAAGTCTTTAAAACAACTTCAATGACTCTCATCAACTTGATACACATGGTGTGCTTTCTGTCTTTAATTCTTTGTATTCTAATTGCAGCAGCTTTCTCCCTGTTTCATGAGTACCATAGGATGCTATCACATGCTGTCCTATCATCTCCAATTGATTAAACCACCTGTATTTTTCTTGTTGTTGGTGATGCTGATGGTCTCATCTTTAGAACTCAGCTGAAATAGTCAGTTCCTTGGTGAAACCATTGTTTTTACAAATCAGAATATTTCTCTATCCTAATCAGCTTATGCCTCCCCCTTTCCTCATGAAATCAAGTGCTTCTTAGCGGAGCTGACACATTCATGTCAATCATCTTCTCTACACTCCAAATCCAATAAAGTAAGGTCTTTGTCTAATTCATCTTATGTTTCCAACTATTACTACAGAGTCCACAGCATATGACAGGTTCCTATTAGATAGCTGTTATTAAGTAATGAAACCCAATATGTGTTTTCCAACATACCTTTTCCTTTCTGTAGTGAAATTCATACATTATAAAATTAGGATACACTCATACTTTCAAATATGCAAGTATGAAGTAAAGGACTCCATTGCCTAAAGGAGAGCAAACTATAATAAAATCACACACACTAGACAATATTATGAAACAGACTAACATTTGCACATGCACAAAGAACCTCCAGGAATCTTACACATGCAAACTGATGCAAGTGTCAATATCAAATGTCACCTTTCATCATGGAAATTCTTTTAATGGCAGATAACTTCCAGTAGAGCTATGTTTAAAAATTACAAAAGACTTGTGATCTATGTGGTACTTGAATTTCTGGAAATCCACTGTATATTAAAACTTGGCAATTGGTGTCTTGTTCAGGAAGTTGTCTCCTGTGCTAATGTGTTCAAAGCTATTTCCCACTTTCTCATCTATCAGATTCAGTGGATCTACATTTATGTTGAGGTCTTTTATCCACTTAGAACTGAGTTTTGTGCAGGGTGACAGATGTGGATCTATTTGCATTCTTCTACATGCTGGCATTCAGTTATACTAGCACCATTTGTTGAAGATGCTTTATTTTTTCCGTTGTATAATTTTAGCTTCTTTGTTAAAAATCAGGTGACCATAGAGTCTTCTGTTTGACTCTATTAATGTTTCTGTCTGTTTTTATAACAATATTATGTGGTTTTTATTACTATAACCCTATAGTAGAGCTTGAAGTCAGGGATGGTGATGACTCTGGAAGTTCTTTTATTGACAGTATTGCTTTAGCTACCCTGAGATTTTTGTTTTCCATATGAAGTTGAGTATTGTTTTTAAATGTCTGTATAGTGTTATGATTTTAAGGGGAATTGCACTGAATCTGTAGATTGCTTTTGGTAAGATGACCATTTTTACTATGTTAATCCTACCAGTCCATGAGCACGGGAGATCTTTCCGTCTTCTGATATCTTCTCCAATTTCTTTCTTCAAAAACTTGAAGTTCTTTTCATACAGTTCTTTCACTTGCTTGGTTAGAGTTACAGCAAAATATTTTATATTATTTGAGCATATTGTAAAGTGTGTTGATTGCCCGATTTCTTTCTCACCCTGTTTATCATTTGTATACAGTAGGCCCATCTCCTGTGATCAGGCAAGTTTTCAAATGGAGGGAGTGAGAAACTAACCCAACCATATAACCTTTCGACCTATAAGTCTATCTTGCCTATTTGGCCTACCAATGACTGCTGTAGCCTAAAAACAATGCCAGGGGTGTAGAAGGAGACTTTTCTCTGTGTAGTCTGGTCCTATTGGACCAGTTTCTCTCTACTCACTAGGTCCCTTCAGCCACTTAGAGGATATATATATATATATATATATATATATATATATATATATGTTTGGCTAATGGCTTAGGCTTATTACTGGCTAGCTTTCTCTTAAATATTAACCCATTTCTATTAATCTGTGTATCAGAACACAGTTGTGGCTTACTGGTGATGCCCTAGCTTCTCACTTCCCAGTGCCTACATAGCATCTCACTGACTCTGTCTTCATTCTCTCTGTCCTTTTGGATTTCCCACCTAGCTAAATTCTGCTTGTCCATTGGCTGAAACAGGTTTATTAATCAACCAATAAAAGCAACACATATTTGCAGCATACAAAAGGACCTGCCACATCACAGGAGAGTAAGCTCATACCTGACACTGTCTGGAGCACCAGGACCCACAGGCTGGATGACCCAGAGATAGAACCAAACATGACTGGAGAAAACAAATGTCAATGTAATGATGACAAAAGATATTCTACTATACTTAAGACTGGTACCTAGCCCAACTGTCATCACAGAGGCTTCATCTAGCAACTGATGGAAACAGATGCAGACCCATAGCCAAACAGGGGAAGTTTGGGAATCCTGCAGAAGACAGGGAGAAAGGACAGCACAAGAAAACTCACAGAATCAAGGAACGTTGGTGTCCAGGGGCTCACAGAGACCAAACCAACAATCAGCGAGCCTGCATGGGACTGACCTAGGTACTCTACGTATATGCTACAGTTATGTAGCTTGGTCCTCTTGTGGGACTCCTAACAGTGGGACCAGTGGCTGTCTCTGACTCTTTTACTGGCTTTTGGGACCCTACTCCTCATACTGAGTCACCTTGCCCAGCCTTAATAAATGGGGAAGTGCTTAGTCTTATGGCAACTTGATATGCCATGTTTTGTTGTAAGTCCCACCCTTCCTGTACAGAAACAGAGAAGGAGTGGATTTAGGGGTAGGAACAGAAGTGAGTGGATGGGGGAGAGATTGGGAGAAGAAGAGGGAGTGGAAACCATGGCCAGTATGTAAAATAAATGAAAAAAATCCTTTGTAAATAAATTGAAGTTTTGTATATGGAAAATGGAACTGGATTCTGGTCATAGAAAAATAGGTTCCTTTTTCACATAGGTCAATAATTGGTAGGGTATTTGAAAGTCTTGTATAATATGGACACTTTCCCCCTAGAGAAGATGACCCTGCATCTGAAGTCATGTAGCATCCCTGCTGCTTGTTTATCAAATGCTACCATTGCTTGCCCTACTCATCATGAAACCCCAAAACATCCCCACTGTTTTCTGAAATATTTTCCCAAGGGTTGTACTTTTTGAAAACTATTGGTTTTAAGTATAATTTTCTATCACTCAAAAGTTTAGACACTTATTTTTCATACATACAGCTAGGATCTTTAGAAAAAAATCGTAAGTTGGTTATAACAAGGATAATTGGGCATCAGACACTTGGTCCCATGATTCTCATACAATAGTCTCTGCAAAGTCTGAGTTGAAGGCAAGGACAGCAAGTATGAGCAGCTGCCATCTTACAGGTGTAAAATAAGTGGACACATTTGTTTTTTTAATATTCTTCAAACATGAATTTAGTATCATTAAGTAACTAGGATTATATTAAGGCTGTGGTACCCAAAGAAAAATGCATAAGACAGTTATACCATGAAGGGGTATGGTATTGAGAATGAAATGGTATATATTCTGTAGCCTGGCAGTCAGCAGAACTTATAAAAAATTACTTTATCTTTAAACAAGTTTTTGTAGTGTTATGATTGTGTTAAACATCCTAGTTTTTCACCCAAGAGAATCACTCTGCTGGAGCAACAAGAAGAAACAAAGCTGAATAGGTCACTTCTGAGAAAATGACTTTGGCACCATAACCTACATATCCTATACCATAAATTCTGTCAGCTCATGTAAACTAGCAAGAGTAGGTAAGAAATTTGTTAGGTGGAAGATACTTTAACCTGTCCCACTTTTACAGATGTAGACTAAAAGAAAATCACTAGATACTGAAATAGATATAGAGTTCTGGATTCTTCAGGAAGGTTGACAGGCAGTGAACATTCTGTTAAGAAACATTCCCACCTAAATTTTTCCACTTCTGGGCTGTCATCAAGTAAGCAGTGTTGGTAGGTGATATAGTGACTGAGTAGCAGATTGAGTCTCTCCTAGCGGTCAGTATAAGTCCAGCAGCTAAAATCAAGAACATCGCTCATTTACTCATTTCACAAATGTAGAGTGTCTACTCTAAGCCACGTACTGTTTAGTTGCTGAGTTATAACAGTAAATAAGATTGAGCTCTTTTCATAGGCTCTTCCATGTCTGAAAGTAAGTGCATAAATAGGCATGTGTATATTAAATAGGTACAAGAAAGATAGTTATTGCTGATGAGTGACTGCAGGGGAGAATAGAAGCTATTTGTCTGGAGATGTCAGTGAAGTTATCCATTGAACTGTCAGAAGGGTTTTCTCTCTCATATGGTTACCTAAGAGCTGAGATACGAATGATGGCAAGAGCGTTCACTTAATCTACATCCTGATATCAAGCTGTTCAGGCCCACTGGAGTAGATGTACTATTGCCGAGTCCTGTGATTACCATTGAAATTGGAAACTGTGCAGGACATGCCTATGTTTCCTCTTTTCCTCAGTGAGTACATCCTATGCCCCCCAGGAGACAATATAGTAAAGCAAAAAGCTTGGGCTGGAAATGTGGTCCTAGTTCTGTGACAGTAGACAGACACATTAGCCATAGTCAAGGTATGCACTGGGCTGGATTTATTTCTTTGTAGGATGAAAACACACTGTGTGCTCCATAAGGAATTTCAGTGCCTAAACTGGTTCTTACTGTCTTTCTAGAATTCAGAATCCAGATCCTAACAAAGGTGAAGTCTCAATAGAATCTGTTACTGTTACTTTTATCAGCTAATAGGAAAGATTTCTTCTAGCCCTAATATTTGACTAATTTAATGTGGTCTCTTTATGATTAAGAACAATACAGCTTTTTCAGATTCTGCTATATCTTGCTCTGCTATAGAAGATATATTTTTTTCTGGAACACATTTCTTTTACCTATTTCCAGTACACTAGAGGGACCCCATGGTGAATATTAAAAACAAGCATGTAGTAGAATTTTTTCCTAAAGTGAAATGTATTATTTGCTGTATTATTTTTCCATGTTGAGTTTTACCACATGAGGATGGGTTACCTTCTTCGGGAGGGAATGCCACAGTTTTGAAGCTTCACTATCGCTTGCTTGCACTGAAATGTCAGGGCCACTTCTCTACTCAAATAGCATGTAGGATGTTAGGAGGATATGTGAGCACAGGAAGTTAATACTCTTCTAGAATTGCATTCTATTTTGGAACTGGACTCTCTCTTTGTCTCTCTTCTGTTTCTACTTTCTTCCTTCGTAGTGTGCCTCCATTTGGTTGTGTAATGTCCTCATGAGAATTAAGAAAGGACTTTGTCTTTCAAGATGTTACTCAGAGCTTGAACATAAAATTAGGTATCTTGGTTTGGTACTTCTAGCTGCCAAAGAAGGGATGATGTTAGTGAGGTGGTTGTATCACTTAACACTTATTTGCTACAAATAATAGAAAACTTGATTAATTATGGCTTCAATCATGGAACAGTCACTGATTATCCAAGAAAAGACTGGGAATAGATAGATCGAGTATTCATGCAGCAGTTCTATGGATTTGGTTTTTGGTCTATCTTAGTCCCTTAGTTAGTCTCCTTATGGTCAAAAGATGACCACTGCAGCTCTCTATTTATTTTCAAAAGCAAAATACAGGGCAGAAAGAGTGACAAAAGACACTTCTCCTCATATACTCTCTGCTCTCATTCTATAAGAACCTGGGAGAATTTGGAATCACTATGTTGCTATTTGTTACTCAGATTAATTGAAAGATTTCAGTCTGGAGGTAGGAGTGAGACTCAGAAGACTGGGAAATCTAATGAAATGTTGGAAGCCCAGGGACCTCCTGAAATTACAAAACTCAGGGAACAAGAAAGTGATAAGCTCATGATGCCCTGACCCAAGGTTACATAAACAGTAAACTCTTATTGTATAAGGGACTTTCTTTGGTAGGACTACCTGCCCGTTGAACAGGGAGCTCGATAGCAACAATTTTCATGAACCAACACCCATGTTTGAATGAGCATCGTAATAATGCAGAAGAGCCAGGCGTTGGTGGCATCCACCTTTAATCCCAACACTGGGGAGGCAGAGGTGGGTGGATCTCTGTTAGTTCTAGGCCAGGTTAGTCTACAGAGTGAGTTCTAGGACAGGCTCCAAAGCAACACAGAGAAACCTTGTCTCAAAAAAATAAATAATGCAGAAGCCTTTGAGTCAATCAAGCTCTTGTAAATAACTGAATAAAACTCATTGACTCACCAAGTCTATCTGGTGTAGCTATACATTTGTTCACTGATGTCCAGGAACAGCAAAACAACACAACTGGTGAACACACGCAGGCCAACAGAATCAAAGGTATTGTGGAAACTGGATGATTTTTATGAGGGTAGAGTGTATATAGGGACAATCTCAATATAGCTACCTTTCTTTGATATGTGGTACAGGATGGTGGATGTCCCTCCTGTAGTTGACATTGTATTTTCCCTACTTTCAGTGGTGAGACAAAGAACTGCAACCAAGGCTGAGTTGTATGAGAAGTGGAGTGCTCTTAGGGAGAATTCCAGAGTAGCCATCTTCTATCTGCTATGGTATGTCATGCCTTCTTATGGAATTGGAACTGCTATAAATGAATGAAGTTGTTTTTTGAAATGGTTGAGTACAGTGTAACCCTTGAAAGTAATTTGTACAGAGCAGGACTATAAACAGGCTTGGTTAAGCTTGTGTGGCCCTGGCTATGGATAGATATATAACTGAAGCTAAGCTGTTCTCTTAGGACTTGCTTATTTAATGCAGTATCCAACAGGAAGAAGACATGTAGATACCTCTGATTTGTCAAGGAAATTAGAGAGGAGAAAAGAAGGATATGTTGGCTTGTACTTTCTGACATCTGGTGAGTCACAAGGGAGAGAGTATAAATTAAATCTATGTTAAAGAGGTCTTTCTGGGGAAGCTCATGGAAGGAATAAAACATTAAGGTGAAAGAGAGAAAGGGAAAACCCTCATCATTAGGTTCATAGAAAGAAGAAAAAAAATACAGTATTCAACAAGAAAATGGTGGCCCTAGTAATGGCCCAGTCATGGAACCATGATAACCAGGAAATATTTTGCTTCTGTATGTTTGAATTGGGGAAGACTTTTAAACAGGAAATCATAGAGCCTACCACAGATTGGCTCAAGTAGTCGTGAAACATGAGAGTAGATGATATTCATCTGAGTGCCATGTGTTAATATACAGGCATCTGTACTGGCCTGTCTTGGGGTTCTGACAGGATACACCCTCAGCTGCTGCCACTAAGAGCACCACCTGTGCATATTCACTATGTTCCCTTCCCATCATTCTTTCTTTCTTTCTTTCCTTCTCTCCCTCTCTCTGTCTGTTCCTTCCTCTCTCTCCCCCTCTTTCCTTTCTTCTCTCTCCTGCTGCTTCTGTCTCTGGAGGCCTGTCTCCCCCTCCCTTTCCTCCTTTTATGATCCCTTTCCCAAATTAAAAACAACAACAAAACCTCTGCTTGAATCCTGTTGCATGGCATCTTTCTCTCTCATCACTTTTCCTAAATTACAGTATCATTCAAATAGAAAAACTTTGTAATATGATTACCCATTCCTCCTTGAGATAAGGTCAGCAGAAACTGAGGCAGGATGTTAGAAACAGTTCCTGATGGATAGGCTAATAGGAGCTACAAGGGATACTTTGTTATCACTAGAAGAAGGTCCCATGAATATTAGTAACTGGAAGAGGACAGACGAAGGATGAGTATGACTGAGGGAACTGGGAATACAAGAGACAGTGTTTGATGCCCAGCTCATTGGGCCTAACAGGACTGTTACATGGAAAATAAAAACCCAGAGACAGATTTTGGGGTTCAAGCTTCAAGCTGGAGATCAGGAAAGCAAAGCAGCCAAGCCACTAGCTCTTACCTCTACCGCAGGCTGATCCTGTCTCCATGAGGTCTCCACCAAATCTCAGATTGTTCCCTCTTCTCAGGTGGCTGAAAAATTAATTTCCGCATGAGACCCTTTGCTTTTTATACCCCCTTCTGCTGGGATTAAAGGCATATGATTCCCAAGTGCTGAGATCACCTTTGTGTGAGCTGTTTCTCTTTAGGATTGGATCAATTTCATGTAGCTCAGTGTGGCCTTGAACTAACAGAGATCCTCTACTTTCCAAATGGAGGGATTAAAGGTGTGTACCTCTACTGCCTGGCTTCTATAACTAACTAGTGGGTCTTGCTTTTCTTTCTGTACCCTCAGGCAAGCTTCAATAAATCATAAATAATATATCACCCACAGGGGACTGTGCTCAGAGAAGAGTTAAGAAAAGTTGATTTAGCAGGGACCTCAGGATGGATACTAGGCTTTATGGCTTTCTTTGGCTCTACAATAGGCCATGATATTTATTTTTTTCTGATTCTTTGACAATTTCATACAATGTATTTTGATTATATTTATTCCCCTCTTCTCCTTAAGTCCCCCCAAGCCCCCACTCTTATCATCCTACTTCTTTAATTTTTTATCTTTTAAAAACATCATCCATTGAGAAGCATTTGTGGCTTCCAAATATTCTGGGTATGGGGCCATCCACTGGAACAGGATCAACCTACTAGGTCCTTATAGAAAATGGACTCGTCCTCCCCCAGAGGCCATCTACTGTCCAGAGTTCCTCAGTTGTGAGTGGGGGTGCATAAAATCTTTCCCATTCTGTCTTAGTTTGCCTTTTTATTGTTGTGATCAACATCATGACCAAAAGCAACCTGGGGAAGAAACAGTTTGTTTCACTTACACATCCTAACCCCAGTACTTCATGAAGGGAAGTATCTTAGTTAGGGTTGCTATGGCTGTGAGGGAACACCATGACCAAAAGCAAGGGTGTTTATATTTATGCTGGATCTTTCTGTCTCAACATAATCTCAATAATCTTTCATAGTTATATGCAAGACTTGCATTCATAGAGATTCTCAAGATGATTTCTGTTAAGATTGACCATAGTATAGACAAAGATGAACAGAGGTCTTCAAGGATATAGCTTTCTTGAGTTGACACTCATACTAGGGTATATCCTTTCATGATTTAGCTTCCTTTGAGTCACTCATGATCCTACAAGTAATCCCAATCAAGTCATTGGTTCATCAAGTTAGACTAGGCTGTGATTGTTTTGGTATTTGTTTTTATTTTGTAGGTTTGTCACCAGTATTCTATCTGGAGTCAGTAGGCATTTCTTCATATTTCTTTAGGAAAAGTCATACAACATATGTATATTATAAGTCAGAGTTTCTTCACAAGATTACTATGGACAATATAATATAAAAAGCAAGATGTGGCCCTTTTAGTCTTCAAAGGACTGCTGTGGTCTAAAGGAAGCTTGAAAATGTTTCTTGATTGGGCAATTCACAAGGCCATCTGTTCTTTTGGGGGATTAAAAGGACTTTTCTTATTGTTATTTTATTTAGAAAAAAATTTTTATTTTACATACCAATCCCAGTTCCTCTTCCCTTCCCTTCTTTCGCCCCCACCTCCCCCCATTCCACCACCATCCACTTCTCAGAGAGGGTAAGGCCTCCCTTGGGGAGTCAACAAAGTCTGGCACATTAAGTTGGTATAGGACCAGGCCCCTGCCTACTGTATCCAGGATGAGCAAGGCATCCCACCCTACTGAATGGACTCCAAAAATCTAGTTCATGCATCCAGGATAAGTCCTGATGCTACTGCCAGGGCTCCCCCCTGCAACAGATGGAGCCACATAACTGTCACCCACATTCAGAGGGCCTAGTTTGGTCCCAGGCAGGATCATATGAGCAAGGGGGGTGGTCAAGATCATGACTGGGGAAACCACAAAGACAGCTGACCTGAGCTAGTGGGAGCTCATGGACTCTGGACTGACAGCTAGCTCATCTGTTCTAACTTAGATTTTGAAAGAATGAAAAGGTTTCCCAGTGAAAGAGCTGTTTGATCTGAATCTTGGAGGATTGGTTAACTCCAGGAGAGTAGAAAGAGGAGCAAGAGGTGGGTACCTTAGGGAAGAATGGGAAGGTAATGTGAGAACATGGCAACAGAAAAATTCTGCGAAGTATGGTAAGAACATGGGGAAATTTTAAATATGTGATAAAAGAGGAGTGGAAGAAGTAAGGTTGAACTGACGATGAAGGGAACTGTGCACTGCATAGGAAAGGCAAATTGCACGTTGTATTCTGAAAATAAATGCTATAATTCCTAATGTGCCAGTAAGATGTGTAAGATTTTGAAATGTATGCAATCATGCATCATGCCAATTACCTGGAAATTCACTATATGGTATCCCAACAGTGAGTTCATGATATCAATCCCTTGAACATTATTGATATGCCCATTTTTGAAAAATAAAACCCTACATGGTGCCTGCAATGACAGCAGTAATGATTCTGATGGCAATGAAGACAATATTTACTGGGAACTTGCTATACAGAATATACAGTCTAAGAAGTTTACACATAGCAAATCATTAACTCTTTCCAAAACCTCTACAAAGCAAGTACTACTTTCCCTTTGGCTGACAGAACAAATTGAGTCATAGATAGGTTACAATACCTTGGCTATGCTCAGTGTAGCATGTCTCAACCAGGACATGCATGTCTCAACTGTGCATGTTCCTGTTTCAAATTCTCTGAGGTGCTGGAGAAATGGCTTGGCTCTTAAGAGCAGCTGATGCTCTTTCATTGGACCAAGATTTGATTCCCAGTATCCACAAAGTGCCTCACAACTGCCTGCAACTCCATTGCCATGAGATTTGGTATCTCCTTCTGGCTTTCATGGATACTGGACAAACATATAGTACACACACATTGTCTTAGCTAGGGTTTCCATTGCTGTGAAGCGACACCATGACCACAGCAACTCTTATAAAGGAAAACATTTCATTTGGGGCTGGATTACAGATTCAGAGATTTAGCCTATTATCATCATGGTAGAAAGCATGGTGGCATGCAGGCAGACATGGTGTTGGAGAAGTAACAGAGAACTCTAATAGGAAGAGAAAGTAAGCCACATTGAGCCTATCTTGAGCATCTGAAATCTCGTAGCCCACCCCCAGTGACACACTTCCTTCAACAAGGCCACACTTCCTCCAGCAAGGCCATACCTCATAATAGAGCCTGTCCCTATGAACATATGGGGCCACTTTCATTCAAACTAGCACACATACACATGAAGATACTGACACATATATAAATAAATAAACCTTCCAAATTCTCTTTTGTGTCCGTGTCATTGGGTCAGCTTTCTCAGCTCTCTCTCTCTCTCTCTCTCTCTCTCTCTCTCTCTCTCTCTGTGTGTGTGTGTGTGTGTGTGTGGGTGTGGGTGTGGGTGTGGGTGTGTGTGTTGTATGGCTAACATATCAAATAGTTCTAGGGGGACAGAAGTGAGATCTAACTGGTGTGCACCAAGTATTGCTTTGCTAGGAAAAACTGCCTGAGAGCAGGGGGCCTGGTTGAGAGAGATCAATATGTCAATGTGAATGTTTTATTAAAACCTTAGCCTTGGTTTCTGGCCCAATAAAGTGTTTTGTTTAGAACCTAATCAGAGCTATTGCTGCCACCCACATTCTGTGGCTGACAATAGACTCAAGTTACTTTGGGTCATTGATTTCAGCTCTCTCCCCCCTTTTATTTCCCACCATGAATCTTACATTAAATGCCTGGAATATGATGCATACTATAAGAGGCCTTGGGGATGGCAAGACAAATAAAATATAAATCTTTGTCCTTGGGGAATCAGGCAGTCATGTTTGTTTGCTTGCTTGCTTCCAACACACTTCAGAGCTCTCTGTATTTTTCAATGAAAAAAATAGAGAGATATTGTTCATTAGATTTGGCCCAGTTACCAGGGGAGCAGCCTGGGATTATGTAAAGCACACGAGGCTTGAAGTTAGGAGAGTAGACCTCTGGTCTGGACTCTGCATCTGTAAGGCCATGGGACTGACTGAAAGCTGCACAATGGGCAGGTGATATGGGGAGATTTGTAGATGTTGACTCTATTATATTATCGATTGATGGTTGTTTATCTCTGCCTCTAAGCAGCTTGCAGAATGTCTCAGCAGTGGCTTAACCCTGAGGAAAATCTGTGCTTCTGGTGCCCAGCCATGTTTTCTAACCAGTACTGTCAAACTCACAGAGGTCCCAAGAGGTCAACTATCAAAATCAACTAGAGAAATCAGGAGGTCTGCAATCACACCTTGGGGAGATATGTACCCTATCATTTCCTAGCTGTGGGATCTGAGGGCCTCTGGTAAGGGAAACCCCCAAATAACCATGACATAAACAAAAAAAAAATCTCCTTCCTCCAAATAGGCTATTGACAATGGCTGTAGTAGCCCACTCAGACACTGGGGCCACTGAGTCCTTCTATCTTGTTATTCTACCATCTCTAACATGGAATTTCTGTCTCAACGTTTAAATTGATTTTCCCAGCTGCAGTAATCACAAGTAAAATCCCAAATGGAGAGGAAGGATGAACAAGAAAGAATTTTCTCCCTCCATTTAAAAATGTTAACTGCTCTATTAGGATTTTGGAGGATGAGAGGACATATTCATATCATTATACCCAGCATATTATACATACTCAAGGGATGGGAGTAAGTATAGCTATGAATGTGAAATGTCAGATCATAGGTATCAGTACTAACTCAATCAGTTTTTCTGATTTTATATATGTTAGATAGCATGTATGAAAAAAGCCAGTCAGTACCAGACTGTCAAGTGTAGCTCCTGCTATTGCTTCTCTCTCCCTTCACATATTTCATATCTACTGAAGCAATAGCAAAGAGAACATGAAAGAAATAACTCTTCAGTGAATTATCTTTCTATGAAATCTATTTTGTAGCAATTTTCTAAGTAATTTTTATCAGTGGGGGAAAGTAAAGGTGAGAGGGGACTTTTTCATTAGTAAGAAACTCTTTATCCTATGTACAGACTAAGTAAGTAAAGCTAAGCTGTTAAAACAATGGAGAGCTACAGCTAAGAGGCAAGCCAATGTTGGCTCCTTCTATGGGAACAAGGTTCTTTGGCTGTCATCGATCATATCCAGGCAAGGCCCTCTTCGATTCTGCAGAGGAAAGAGAGAACTGGAAGGCAGGGTTACTGCCTACTGAGTCGACTTCCACTTCCTAACCATCAATGCCTCTTCCACAGAAGATGCATTGCCTTCCCCAAACACCACACATAGCCACCAGGTGGAAGGCACATTAGTGAAAGCACATTTAGGACTTCAAAAAGGCATGTTTCTCTCAAAAATCCTTCCCCTATGCTCCTGTGAACAGACTAAGCCACAAGAGTGAAAGGGTAGGAGCCTCAGGGCTGAGCCCATTCCAAGTGAGATATTAACATGACCACTGCTTGAAATCCATTTCCCTTATTAATTAGCACATTCGTTCATTCTTTCAATGGTGGTTATTAAAAGACACTGGAAATGCTTAATACATCCCTAAAGGGCAGCAAGCATTATGATGGAGATCAAGATGGAAGTAGACTTTGACAAAAATGGGAAAGGGGTAGGGAGATTGTGGTTAAGAGTGCACACTGTACTTGCAGAGGCTCCAAGTTCAATTCCCAGCACCAGGGAGTTACAGAAAAACAGAAGAAAATGAATATCTAACATAATTTCACAGGAGAGAGAAGCTTTTTTCAATTTGTAGCCAGAACCATGTCCTGCAACTATCTACTTCCTCCTTTTCTTTGAGTATAGGAGCGGCCCCCCAAACAATTCTCAGTCAAGTAAGGGGAAGTGGGACAATCTTGTGTAGGAGTGGACTCTTCTCTGTGTTTAGTAATGGCAAACAGAGACACCCCATAATCCATTTAGAAGGTTGGAAAGGTAAACTGCCTACACTCGAAGCACACAAACATGGAGTCAAGGGGATCATCAGGATACCGCAGAAACTCTGGGTTTTAACTTGTAGACTGCTGCAGGGCTTTGAACAGATGATGCTGATGTGTATAGATAAGGTGAAGCTACTGCAACGTTCTAAGCAGAATTTGGTGACTGGGAGATGACTGAGTGATATAAGTACTTGCTGTACAAGCATGAGGACCCATGCTTGAATCCTCAAACTCCTTGTGAAATCTGAACTGATAGATAGCACACACAACTGTAATCTCCATGCTCCTGTGGTCAGACAGGAGATAGAATCAGGAGAATCTTGCCTGGGGTATGTAGTGGAAAACAGCAAAAGACAGCCTGTTTCAAATAATACAATAGGTGAGGACTTTCAAGGAAGGTTGTTCTCAATCTTTCACATGGGTGTAGTGGCATGACTTGTGCACAGTTCCATTTACCCAGTGTGTGTGTGTGTGTGTGTGTGTGTGCGCGCGCGTGCGCACTTACTCAAGCATGTACAACACACACACACACACACACACACACAGAGAGAGAGAGAGAGAGAGAGAGAGAGAGAGAGAGAGAGAGAGAGAGAGAGAGAGACTGAATAACAGCTCTCCAAAGGTGTTTTTTCCTAATTGGATATTCTAGAACAATGTATAAATGTTACCTAATGGATAGGAAGGGTTTAGGAGGCATAACTGAGATAATGAGATTATGTTGTTGACCAATAGACTTGAAAATCTGTAGACACAAATGTCTTTTCAAGAGAAAGCCATGTGGAAGAAAAGGCTCTGTAAAAATGGAGAAAGAAGCTGGAATAGCTCAGTTGGGAGAGCATTAGACTGAAAAAAATGGAGACAGAGATTACAATAAACCAAGGAGTTCTATCACCCACCAGCATTTCCAGTAGAAAAGGCAAGAAGCTGACTCTCCCCAGGAGCTTCAAGAGGAAGGATATCACTGGTGAACTTCTCAGTTCACACTGACACTAATCTATGACTTCTGGCCTTGAAAACTGTTAGAGAATAAATTTGTGTTATTTAAGCCACCCAGTTTGTGGTATTGTGTTATGGCATAAACCAGATACTAATATAGATATGGTGCTGGGAGGCAGAGGACTGTTGTAACAAATATATAGGAATACAAAATTGACTTTGGAATTGAGTAATGGGTAGCAACTGAAAGAATTTTCAGGAGCATGGTGGCAACAACAAGATTTTCTGAAACATTCCTACTGGCAAAAGTGCAGAATTCAATGGCATTCATGGTGAGAGTTGAGAAGGAAGAATGTGGCAGAGAAAGGCTGCCATATGTACACTCATCTCCGAGAGCATATATATCACCAAGTAAGAGTATTAGTAGAAATGTTAGCATCTATGGTGCTTTTATGTGTGTGTACTGGATGAAAATGAAGAGTGAATTATTGTGAGAAAGCAACCTTTTCTTGTACAACGGCAGAAAACAGAAAGGTGTACTGTAGTTTTATGGAAAATTGCCCACGTAAGTGATAAACTTGGATATTCACTTGAAGAGATTTCCAAGGAAAATTTGATTTTGTGGTGTAATTTCTTCTGGACACTTGTGCTATAATGTTATGAGAAGAAAGGGAAAAGCAGACAGAAAATTGGTAAGCAAAAATGAACCAGGACTGGAATCTTTAGAAAATTTGTACTCTAGCCTAGCTTATAAAAGATGCTAAAACCAGAAAAGTTACTGTTAGGAAACAGTGCTCTGGAGAAAATCCCAAGAGTGTGGCTAGACAATTGTACTAAGAGCATGGAGGAGATGATTCAGGCAAGAATTTTGTGGATATTTTTTACTGCTATGAATCTGTGTGTCTTACACTGGAGACACAAAGGGCTTTCAATAATGCTATATTCCAACCCCCAAAGCACTACCAACTTAGACTAAGAGCAATACCATATGAGAGAAGCCTACTGGGTTTATAATTTTTCTTTTTAAATTAACACTTTACTATAAGGAGATCAAAATAAACAAAACAGAAAAATGAACTAGACTCCAATCCTGTCCATCTATACAGTTAGTATGGACATTCGGAAGCTGTAGAGCTTCACGTTATATTCTACACTTTCACCATTTTTCTTGGGCTTTTCCACTATCAGAAAACAAAAATTCCATGACAGAGTTAAAACTGGAAGTAGAATTGTCTTTATATCATCTTTTGTGACTTAGGTGTCTGTTATTCATCCCCTAGTATTTGTCCTTTCTTTTCTCTCTGTTCATTGTACTGTACCCACAGGTACATTTGTTCACACATCTAATTTATATTCCAGGCTAAGACAGCATATGAAGAAGAACAGGAATTTCCTTTCTTTCTGAGATTATGTACATTCTCTTAATATTATACATTCTAAGTTTTTACAGTTTTGTAAAAATTTTGTGATTTCAATTTTCTTTAGAACTGAATAGCATTCCATTTTATTTACATACATTTATTTACAATAAATTTTCATTGTCCTGTCATCTATTTATGGAAAACTAAGTTGGTACTATTCCCGGTTATAGTGAGTACAGCAACAATAAACATGGTATATAAATCTTTCTATGGTAGGGTATAGAGTTCCCTGCATATATCTCCAGGAGTAAAAAAGCTGAGTCAAATGGTCCAAGTTGTCTATAGGCGGGACACAAACTGATAAAATTACTTAGCTAAAAGTTGTGATGTTCTTATCTGAGGCATATATGTGGTCTTCCCGTGTGATGGTTAATGTTGTCATCTTGAAGGGATATAGAACAGCATTTCTCAGCCTGTGGGTCGAGATGCCTTTGGGGGTTGAATGATGCTCTCACAGGGGTCACTTGAGGTGATTGGAAAACATAGATATTTACATTACAATTCAGAACAGTAGCAAAATTCCAGTTATGAAGTAGAAATTAAAATAATATTGTGGTTGGGGGTCACCACAACATGAGGAACTGAACTGTATTAATGGTTGCAGCATTAGGAAGGCTGAGAATCACTGACCTAGAATCACTTAGGAGGCATGCCCATGAGAGACTTTCTAGAATGGATTGAGATGGGAAATTTTACTCTAGAAGCAGGAAGCACCATTCACTGAGTTGGGTGCTATGCTGCATACAAGGGAGGAAACCATCTGGGCGTAAGCACACACCATTCTTTCCTTCCTTCCTGTGGGTGAAGTGTAACCAGCCCCTGCACCTTCCTTGCCATGATGGGTTCCACCCTGGAAGTCTGAGACAAAATAAACCTTTTTTTTAAATCTTAAATTGTCTTTGTCAGATATTTTGTCACATCAACCAGTAAGTAGTTAATACATCCAGTAAACACAAAGGCTAGAATCTGAGTTCTGGGATACCTATCTCAGAACACATAGAGTTTTAGATCTATGATTCTGCTGCAAAATATTATCATGCTGAGCTGACCAATTCTCATATTACATTCATTTTCACAAAGAGCTGCCTGCAGTACTCTTAGCTTAATTCAAATACTAAATCTCATTTTAACAGTGACAGACAATTTCTAATGCAGCTCCTGCTGTTACCTATGAAGTAGGTAGTATTGATTGGGCTCTTTCAGATGCTAATTGACCAATTCTAGAATGCAGATTCTCTTTAGAGACCTTCATTTGTTTTACCTACTTGATTAATTACTAGTAGTTATTATGTTTATGCAGATGTATTTGAAAGTAAACTATATTTAGAATACTAATTCTGAATTTCCTTCCACTCTAGTCCTTTAGTTTTGCCATTCATAACTGATCAATGAGGTGCCTGCTTCTTTACAGTCACTGTCAGTAGAACAGTCCTGACACGGGTCTGGCAAAACAAGAGACAAGAACTTGTAAGTGGTTTCTTAATGAAGTGTACCCAAGGGAGAAACACTGAAGGAAGGGGAGAAGCTGGACATGGAAGAGGAAGTAGCTAAACAAGGGTATAGCCTCAGGTGGAGCTCCAAAGCAGGCAGCCTTATAAGGTGATTTTGTAGGAGCACTCTACAGTCCACACCATGCCTCATGGCAACCTGAGGCAGAGCTAGGAGCTTATAACTTGAGAGTAATTCAGTTCCTCAGACACTGGAAGAACACAGCAAAGTTCAGAGGAAGAGCACATGGAAATGGCACAAAGAATATGAGGCTGTTAGAGCAGTAGCTACTTGCTTCTGTGACTTTCAGAGCTTTTCCCTGGCCCAGTGTGTCTAAGGACTCATCTTCAATGAGATAATCACAGAAATTAGAATTAAGCACTTAGAAAAATTCACAGCAATATGACAATAACTTGATGATTGTTGAATCTAATGTTAATACACACTGGAGTCATTTTATTTTGCTTGTCTAGTAGTTTTCTTAACTTAGAGCTACAGAACACACGAAAGTGTTGCTATTACTAAAATATAAAACCATTCCCCAACTCCCCAAATGAGGCTGAAATTTAACCCACATTTGTGTCATACCAGAGACTAGAAACTCAGTGTGACTGTGGTGTTTAGAAATATATAACTTTAGGAGGTGATGTAGATTAGAGGAGGTCATCAAGGTAGAGCTTGAACAAATACTGACAGCTTTTTAAGAAGAGAAATATCAAAAAAGAGACATACAAGTAGATTCCTTTCTGTCTAGTCATTGGGTTCCATGGTCAATGGATTGTGCCAGTAAGAAAATCATCATAAGCCCCATGCCTTGTACCTCCAGAACTGTGAGCCAAAATAAATATCTTTTCTTTACAATGTAATTTGTTTCTGGTATTTCATTTTAGTAATGGAAGTGGGTTAATACACTATTTTTTTTAAATATCTACTTAGTTTCTGTTAGTAACCAAGTTACAAATGAGCTATGAATTTTTGTTTGATTTTACATTTTAGTGGAAGATCAAGATAATAAATATCCAGGTAAAAATTATCAGATGGACCAGAACAACAATTTGTATTATAGAAAAAAGTGAGGGGGGGAGTAGATGACAGGGACAGAGGACTTTTAGGGTGGTTGTATTTGCTATCCTTTAACACAAATTTACTTCCTTAACATAATGAACTCCCTGATTCTGTGAATAAAGAGACAGACACAGCCTGTCTGGCCCAGGGTTTCAGATCTTATAAAACCACAAGGTGATGATGGAGTTTCTTTTCTGCCTGGTCCTGCAACCATTTTGCCCCAAATGAACACACAGAAGCTTCTATTAATTTTAAACTGTTTGGCCGATGGCTCACGTTTCTTATTGGCTAGCTCTCTCATAATTATTAACCCATTTCTATTAATCTAAGTATTTCCATGTGATCTTATCTTACTGGAGAAGGATCCTGGACCTGTTAGTCCTTCCTTGGCTACCTGGAGCCTCTCTGGTCAGATTCAGATTCTTCAGTCCTCTCCCCAGAATTCTTATCTCATAGTTCCACTTATACTTCCTGCCTGGCTACTGGACAATAAGTGTTTTATTCATCAACCAATAAGAGAAACATATATACAGTAGGACATTCCCCATCAATAATCAAGGTATTTGGTGCATTGTATTCACAGTTCAAGGCTCAAATGGAGAACCATCTAATTTTCTTTTGTGGTGCATGGCATTGACATGCTAGTGCTTTACTGTCTTCATTGTTTTGACACAGAGCTTCATGCTAGCTTTGAATCTACTATGTAACCCAAACTGGTCTTAAACTCAAGATTCTACTACTGCTTTTGTCCTCAAAGATACAGGATTACAGTCATGAGCCACCATACCTGGCACAGGACAACCCTCATCTCAGGTCATAGGTCATTTGAGTTGCTTCATAGAACAAAGACATCCAGTTTCTTGTAGTTGTTGGTCAAAGGTCACCCTTATTTCTAACGTCTACCCTTGGCTACTTGTCAGTAGATGTTCTACCATGGATGCTTATTCCTTCAATGTCAGCAAGGGAGACTATCTTTAGAAAGACTGATGGCAAGAAAATCTTAAATATAACAAAGTCAGGAAGTGATCTTCCATCATCTCTCCTGACATAGGTCCTGCTCATACCCAATGGCAAGGATTATAAAAAGGAATGAACAGAAGGAAGGTATGATGACAGCCAAGTTAGAGGTATCCATCATAGTGGTCAAAGAAGGTATAAATGAGGTAATATCTAAGTAACAACTTGAATGAGTAGCAGAAAGCTGATAGAAGATTGAGCAGTACAAATGTAAAGACCTGGAGGTCAAACATGGTTGGCGATTCCTTGATCAAGGATAGCTTGGGGGAAGAGGGATTACAAGAAATGAGCTCAGAAGGATACGTGGGAATCAGACCATGTGCTTTATAGCTTTGTCTGAGGATGTCCATGTTCACCGAGTGAGATAGGATTTTGATGGGTTTGAACTGAGGGCTAGCATGATCTGATATAATCTCTCTACCTCTGGTATTAAAGAGAGAGAAAGAGGTGAGGACTCTACTTAGTAATAGACACAAGCACTCTGGCTTCTTAGACCAGGATAGTAAAAGTGCTACTTGAGGTATTCAGATGGTAGATATATAATCAGAAGGAACACTGATAAGATTTGCAGCGTGGTTAGATATGTGGCAAAGAAAAAGAGCAGAGCCAAAGATGACTTCAGAGTTCTTGGCTTAAGTAAGTCAAGCAATGAAGTCAGTGTAACTGAGACCAGGGAGATGGTGACAAAGATAGTGTTGAGGAGGCATTGCACAGGAAGTACAGATGTTTGATTTTGTACGCATTATTTTGGTTTGCTTATGTATCAGGTGAGTGATGGTGATAAATAAAACAGAGTGTATGAATCAGAGGTTCATAGGTGAGGTCAGGGTGAACAACAGAACTCAGCAGTCATCAGCACAGTGATGGCATAAAAACACGAGATGTGATGAGTGACCTTTTGGAGGAATCTGAGAACCCAGTCTCCAATCAGAAAGAAGAAGAAGACCCCCTTCAGGATATGGGAAAGGAATGACCTGTCTGTGTGGTAGGAAGAGGAAAGGCTAAGAGAGTGGCTTTGTGGAAGTCTAGAAGTTTAGAGATCATGAAGGAAAGAGACAAACTTACAGTTCAATTAGAAGGGCAAGGAAGCAGGATTGATTATTGATTTTAGCCACAGGGAGGTTACCAGTGACCCTGAGAAAGGTTGTGTTCAGCACAAAACCTGATGGTATAGGTGTGATGGAAAATGTAGGGAGGGGAGGAGCTGGAATAGAAAATTCATGCAATCTTTTGGAGTCATTAGCTGTCAACAAGAAGAGAAGAATAGATGATTGGAGATGTCTATGTCATAAGGCCATTGGTGCTAGTGACATGTTTATTTGCAAGTATGGCACACCCAAGACATCCGGGTGCTGGGAAGGCAGAGACAGAGGGATCCCAGATATTCACTGGCCAGACACTCTAGGCAATCCATGAGCTCCAGGTTTAGTGAGAGACCCTGTCTCAAAATATAGAGTGGTGGGAAAGACATAGGACGTCAGCCTCCAGCTTCCATCTGCATCCACACGGAACATGCATAGATGGAGGATACTAGGTCATCTTTGTGTGCTGATGGCCAGGACACATTAAAATGAGAAAAGTTGAAAATTTAGAGATGAAGTGAATGAGTAAAGAGTGAGTATATCAATGGGATAGTAGTATTTCATTTCCTTGAGGAGGTTATTCCTTACGAAAGACCTCAAAATGGTACTTGATAAATGAAAACTGATCAGAAATTTGTATTTGACTCTTGTTACGCAGTATCTTACAACAGAGAAAAGGGTGAAAGCAATCTTCAATTTCAGAAAAGTTGAGATTCAGATTACTATAAAGGTAAGGAGTCATGACTAGTGTGAAATGTACCATCCTCTTAGGTGGTTCAAGTTTGATTTGTCTAACTGGGAGAATTAAGAACTTCTGTGGTCAAATGCCAGGAGCCTTGGGGGCACAGTGCAGTCTCTCCCTACCGAAGCCTCATCTCAAGGAGCAAATCCCTGAGTTACTTCAGATCTCCATCCTGTCTCCAACAAAAAGAGGTTTCATTATTTTGACTTGGAAGTTAATTCTTTAAAAAATTTAAGTTAATCAATCAATCAGTCAGTCCATTAGGTGTGTGCATGCACACACACCCATGTGGGTTCAGGAGCCATGGGGTGAATGGAGAGGTCAGAGGACAGCTTGTGGATGTTGGGTTTTTAACTCAGATCATCAGACTTAATAGCAAGTGCCTTTACCTGCTGACTGATCCTGCCCTCCCTGGAAGTTATGTCTAAGAAAGCAAATTGGGGGTGGTGTGGGGAGAGAGGGTGGGAACATGAGGGATTGGGTTGGTTGTGTTGCGGGCAGGACAGAGGGGGGAAGTAATGAAAGAAATGTCTTGATGGAGGCAGCATTTTGGGGTTAAGGGAAAACCTGGTGCCAGAGAAGCTCCCAAGAATCCACAAGGATGACCCAACTAAGACGCCTAGCAATAATGGAGAGGGTGCCTGAACTGGCCCTCTCCTGTAATCAGATTGGTGGCTACACTAATTGTCATCAGAGAGCCTTCATCCAGTAACTGATAGAAGCAGATGCATAGATCCACAGCCAAACTGAGCCCCAGGAGTCCTGTTGAAGAAAGGGAGGGGGGATTAGATGAGCCAGAAGGGTCAAGATCATCACAATGGAACCCATAGGAGTTCACAGACTCTGAACCAACAGCTAGGGAGCCTGCATGGGACTGACCTAGGCTCTCTACATGTGTGTGACACCGTGTTGCTTGGTCTGTTTGTGGAGCTCCTAGCAGTGGGATCATGACCTGTCCCTGGCACTTGAGATGGCTGTTGGGAACCTATTCCCTTTGCTGGGTTACCTTGCTCAGCCTTGATGTAAGGGGAGGAGCTTGGTTCTGCCTCAACTTAATGTGCCAAGCTTTGTTGACACCCATGGGAGTCCTGCCCCTTTCTGAATAGAAATAGAGGAGGAGTGGATGCAGGAGGTGGGGTTGAAGGGAAGCATGGAGGGGAGGAAACAGGAGGAGAGGAGGGATGGGAAACTGTGGTCAGAATGTAATAAGTGAAAATTTTTAATTAATAAATACAAATATAAGAAAAATAAAAGAAAAGGAAGCAAGAATGGCTAAGCTGGAAAAAGTTGTGTGTGTGTAGTACAGCAGCCTCTCTGAAAGTGAAAATTGGAGGTGTCTCAAAGAGCAGAGAAGTGGGGATTCCAAAGACTCCCTGGGATTAGACAAACAAATACTGTACTGTATACAATAGGTCCTTGAGTCAGAAGGGAGGAGAAAGGGAGAAGGCAGAGCGTACAAGGGGATCAGGAGTCAAACAGCAATTAAGCGAACAAAGGTCAGCAGATAATAATTACAGGCAGTTAGGGAGGGAATTAGAGCTGGAGAGGTGCTAATTACACGAGCCATTTAGACAAGGGCGGGGCTTTTCTGAGAACAACAAAATGAGGGTTGATTACCTGCTAAAAATAAAGGCAGGCCTCTGAGCCAGCATCACAAATCTGGCTGTGTCCCAGGCAGAGAGAAGTCCTGCACTATCTCAGCGACTCTGTGGATCCTGTGGGAGTGGCCTGCCCCCACCCCCTTTCTATGTTCTTATGCACACCAGTTCCAAAAGAAGTAGCAGAGTTGAGTGGAATTGGAGGATACAGAATAAGAACATGGGCATCTAGGAATCCATGTAATCCTTTTAGGTGCTGACTGGGCCCCATAGAAGGATGCTGATCAACCAGAGGGAGTGAAGTCTAGGTCCTTTTGTTCTTGGTTAAGTTGTCTACAGCTGCAGAAAGAGGTATGTTTCATTTTGGTTTGAATGCAGTCAATGTCTATACAGACTATCCTAGCTTTGTAGCCAGGACAGAATGTTGGTCTAGCTTTCCCAGCCGGGGGCATAGTATCCTTTATTTCTCCTGTTGCTTTGTGAGATCACATTCATTCTTTGGGGGCCATGGAAGTAACAAAAGCTACAACAGAGGCAGCAGAAGCAGGAAGTGCACACCCAAAGCATCTACTGCTTGTCCAGACAGCATTTCATTACATCTGTACCCATTAGGCTCCAGTGGGACACTTGAACTCACTTTGTGAATATGGACACCTTTGGTTGTGAAAATTTTCTCTTGTGATGATGATGTGATAACTTACCAGGTACTAAGGTCTCTATGTGTTTCAGTAGCTATTTTTACCCCATGTTGGGCTTTTCTTTTGTAATATTTTTCTACTGTTGAACAACAAACAGACCCCAAGACATAATGACTTGAAGCAGCAATGCAGTGACACTTTAGATGGCATCTGGGGTTGTAGTCATCTGAGGTATGATGGAACTAGAGTGAGGTGGCCTACTCACAGAACTGTTGTTTGTATTTGGTGTTGTGGAGGTCTCACTCCCCCTTCTTGTTGCTCTTCAGTTGTACCCTCTTACAATATGGATGTGGGCAAAAGTCCAAGAGGGAAGCACCTGTGTAGGTTTGTTTTTACACAATCTTCAAAGTTACATATCACACACTGAAACCATTCCAATATTAAGTTGATCCTACATTTCATACCCAGTTCACAAGGATGTGAATATTACTATCCTATAAATTTTCATTTTATTTTATTATTTTAACAACCCAAAATATTTGTTGGGTCCCTACTATATGCTCAGTACTGTTTGTAAACACATGATAAATGAGATCCAATTGATCTGTTCAATGATTCTAGTGGCAGAGAGGGTGAGAATAACCTAGAGTTGCTCAACAGTTGAATGATGACACATAAATAAGTGTAATTCCTATTTTCAAGGAATTGAATGTCTAATGGAAGACTCTTAAGAGACCTTCACAAAGAGATAATAATTGGGTTAAACACACACACACACACACACACACACACACACACACACACACACACACGTCTACCTTTACCTAAGAAGTGTTTAAAACCTTAGTGTTATGTGATTATCTGCATTCAGTTAATAAGAACTATTTCATTGCATTTTTTTATGGAAAATGAGAGTGTTTCCAAGATCAAAAGCAGAGGCACACTGTAAATTTAGGAGTAGCTTTCCAGAGTGCAAGGAAGGTGTGGTTTGGGAGGGTAATGAAGAGTAGAAACATGGTACCAAATGTAAATTGAGTGTATGTTGCTTTCCTGGAAATATTTAAATGAGAAAACATGGACTTTTAATTGAGTAATGTAGCACATAAACACTTAAGTATCTTGCCTTTGCCTTTGCCTTTGCCAGCTGGGGCACATCTATAGCTGGAGTCAAAGCAGAATGTCAGGAGGTGTTTCCAAGAATAGAGACATGATTCCATGATTTGGGGAGGGGAAAGAATAGACTTTTTAAATAGTATAATTTACATACAATCAAATGCCCAAACACTATGTGTACATACAAGCCCATACTCAGTGTCATATATACGCTGCCACAATAACTTAAACATGTTTGAGTCTGGATACAATTATATTGAAATTTGGAACAAATGCGTCTAGATAAAATATTTATTATAGGAAAATTCCTCCCTAAATCAACATCAGAACATTTTAGGGCTTGGATGGAAAGGGAGCATATACATAACGAGCTTCCACTAATGTCCTGCCATGTCTTTGTGAGCTGCATATTAACACCTCCATTCAAAGAAGGGAAAACCCATATAATAATAAAACCACATATAATCTGTCCCAAAGTCATATTATTTTGTGATTCTGAATGAAACATAGACCATGCTCTCTTTTTCTCAGTTGTAGTTGTAATTTACTAAAATCCAACCCATATTTTATTTTAAGTACACCAACACTAATTTCTTACATGTTTTGATTGAATATCTGTGGCCAGCACTGCCCTGGTTACTAAGGAAGATAACTGAGATAAATTCTTGGTGTCAATTCCTAACTGTTATGAAAGTCTAGAACAATGGTTCTTAACATTCCTAATGTTGTGGCCTTTTATTATAGTTCCTCATGTTGTGGTGACCCCCAACCATAAAATTATTTTGTTGCTACTTCATAGCTGTAATTTTGCTACCATTTTAAATTATAATGGAAATATATATTTCTTGATGGTCTTAGGTGACCCTATGAAAGGGTCATTCCACTCCCAAAGGGGTCATGACCCATACCGAAAACTGCTGGTCTAGAATGTGTCCAAATGAAATGAAGTAAAAGAATAAGTATTGTTTGGTAATCATAGTTTGGATTAACGAGGAAGTACTAATAGAATGAAATGTATGAACAAGCATTAGCAGCACTGAGAGACCATTAGATTAGACAGAGAATAAAGAGACAGAATGAGAGACATAGAGAAAGACTGAAAACAGACAGAGACAAAGGGAGAATTGCTACCCAGTGCCGACTCCACAGAATGGCAGGGTCTGTGTCTGCCCAGACACAGAACAAATAATCCTTATAATCAACATGCATTCCTCTGTCCCTGGAAGGTGGCAAGTTCCTTGATAATATTAAATTCAGGGTATTTACAGGAAATAGTCTTAGTTACTGTGAAGAGATAATGTGGCCAAGGCAATTAATAGAAAGAAGATTTTATTGGGACTTACAGTCCTAGGGCCTAGAGTCTATGGCCATTCTGGCAGGCAACAGAAATGGGGCTGCAGCAGGAGCTGAGAGATTACATCCTTATTTGAAAGCAGGGAGCAGATAAAATTAGCTGGGACTGGCAGGGATTTTGAAACCTCAAAGTCAGCTCCCAGTGGCATACCTCCTCTAACAAAGCCACACATCCACATCCTTCCCCAACAGTTCCACCAACTGAGGATCAAGTATTCAAAGATACGAGCCTGTGGGAGCCATTTTCATTCAAATGACAACCTAAGTCTATCTAAGAAGTTGTTAATTAGTGAAGTCCATTCAAAAGCATGATGAAATAGGTCACAGAGAAGGGAAGAGTTACATTAGGGTCAGTGATAGAAGCTGGAAGGATAGAATTTCCTTTACAAAGCTCAAAGTATAGCTTGTGAGACTTCATGAGCTCTATTGTTAGAATTTTCACCTATGGTGTTCTAATCTTCAATTTTCTAGGAAATGCTCTTTTTCTTCTCCTCCTTCTCCCTCTCCTCCTCTTCCTCCTTCCTCCTCCCCTCTTCTTCCCTCTCTGTTTTCATGAAATGAAGCCTTCATCTCTCTCTTTCTTTCTCTGTCTCTGTCTCTTTCACACACACACACACACACACACACACACACACACACGGGGGGAGAGAGAGAGAGAGAGAGAGAGAGAGAGAGAGAGAGAGAGAGAGAGAGAGAGATTCCTTAATTTAATACATTTGTTTCTTTTGGAAATTGTGTAAGAGTACTTTATGTTCAACTCTCATATCTATCTTAGGGAGTGCAGAAGTTCACTAATAGGCAACAGTATTCACTTGGGTCCAGTTTAATTTTCAGGGACAGCCAATCATTTTCTTTATACAGTCTCTTATGAAAAGTTCTTTATGCCTCAAAGTGGGAGGGGGAATGAGCCCAGCAGGTGAGACTCCAGAAGACAGGCAGGTCTCAGATACCTGACACAGCCCAATGCACTGAAGATGTTCCTTTTATTCAGCAAATATTTACATAGACTCTTCTTTATAATATATCTTATGTTAGTAATACAACAGTGAACAAGACAGTCTTTGCCCTTGCAGGTTTAAAAAGAGCCTGTGAGGTTTAAAAAGAGACAAATAATAGCAAAATATGAAACAAGGATGTCCAATCTAGGTTGTGATTTTATTTTTTTTAAGTTAACTTTACCTTTCAACTGCTTATTTCCATGCCCCTTTGATGAAGATTAGTAATAATGTTAAGACACCTGGGTAACCTCCCATGGTGGCTATTTGCTGGGTCTTGTTAGGGTTCTGGGCAGATATTGATAAGGAATCAGAAAATTGCCTGCCCAGAAGTCAAACACTGCAAAAATACTATTCTCTGGTTTTGTTTTTACCAAATAGTTACTTGTTATCTTATTTTTGCTTTCTCTTGCTATGATAAAGACTATGAACAAAAGTAACTTGGGGACGAAAGTGATAGGGGAGGTCCTTCTGCGTATATTTTTGTCTTATTGGTTGATAAATAAAGCACTGTTGGCCAACAGGGGAGCAAGTTAGGCGGGACTAGGAGAGAATGAGGATTCTGGGAAATATAGGAAAGGGTCAGTCGCCCTGTGATCACCAGGAAGACAGGATACATTCTTCCAGCGTCCTTGATAAGATATCCTCGATAAGATAAGTCTTTATAAAATATATAGATTAATAATTATGGTTGATACGTAAGACAGAGATAGCAGATAAGAAATCCTAGTCATTGGCCAGCAGCATTGTACCTAATGTAAGTCTCTCTGTGTTATTTTGGGGCCCTAACATGGCGGGCGGAACTCAGGTGGCTTTGGAAAGATTTATCATTACAGGAAAGGGCTAATTTTATCTCACAGCTTACTTTCCCTCCTGAAGGGAAGTCTGAAGGAGAGGTCATGGAGGAATGCTGCCTTCTGTCATGCTCTCCAGGGCTTACTCAACCTGCTTTCCTACACAATGCAGGCTCTCTTATACACAGGTAAGATCACCTACAGTGAGCTGGGTCTTCCCATATCAATCATTGATCAAGAAAACACCCTTCCACCCCTGACTAGCCTCGGGGCCAGTCTGGTGAAGGCAATTCCTTAACTAACTCTCCCCTCTTCCTAGATTACTCTAGCTTGTGTCAAGTTGACCTAAACTAATCAGCATACTTTCTGTTAAAAAGCAAAGATGGTAATGGTATACAGGTATATTGGGACATGACCCCCAAATGATATGCCCAAATTCTAACACACAACCCATGTCAGGAAGACTTTATTTGGGGAACAAATTTTTACAGATAAAATTAATGATTTTGAGACAAGATTTAGAGTATGCTCTAAATCCAATGACTGGTGCCTTATAAGAGAAGGGAAAGGTCCTTTTGAGAAGTCATGTGGACATTCCTGTAAGTCAAGGATCCAAAAACTGTCTGTGATTGGAATCCAGGAGAGGAGCAATGTTCTCTCAGAATCTTTGAGAGGAACCCATCATGGTGTGATGGAGGAGGTACTTCTGTGTATATGATTGTCTTATTGGTTGGTAAATAAAGTACTGTTGGCCAATAGGAAAACAAAATAAGTGGGACTAGGAGTCAAGGAGGATTCTGGAAAGAGGAGGAGAAAATGCAAAGTCACCATATGAGCCCAGGAACACAGGATGCTTCCGCTGGCGTCCGATAAGATAAGTCTTATAAAGTATATAGATTTATGATAATTAAAACTGAGCTAGCAGATGAGAAATCCTAGTCATTGGTCAAGCAGCATTTGTACTTAATATAAGTCTCTGTATGTTACTTGGGACCTTAATGTGGCAGTGAGTAGAACTTGGGCAGCCTTGCAAAAAGTGCCCACGTGGCAGGAGGGGTCTGGCGGCTTGGCAGAAAGACTTATTGTTACAATGGTGGTATTTTGATTTCAGACTTTCAGCTTCTAAGACTGTGAAAGAAATACTTCTAATGTCTTAAGCCAGCATGTATTTAGACTAGAAAATGAATTAAACAGTCAGTGCAACTTTGCTACCATCCTGTTGACAGGGCAAGAAACTGGGGATTGTGATGAAGGTGTTCCTGTTACAGAGAATGAAAAGATGAGTTCTTTTCAGCCTTGGGACCTAGAACAGGCAGGTCCAAGTGGGTGCATTTTCTTTCTTGGTCAAGGTTTGGACCTCAAACTCAAGGATCCTACTTTTTTTCCCATTCATTTATTTATCTCATAAATAAAAGTCATGCACAATTATGATACAGAATACCGTATGTTCACATTGGCATGGCTAAATTAAACCAATTAACATATTATATCACACATATTCATCATTTTTGTTTTGAGAACACTTAAAGTATACTATCTCACAACTTTTAAAATATAGCATATTGTTATCAACCATATTTATCATGCTCTCAGTAGACCTCAAGACTTCAGAGAGTCCATGCCTCTTGTCCAACTGTAATTTTATATCATTTAACCAATTATTTCCCCATTGTTAAAAGACCCACATTGAAGCCTAATAGCCACAATTCTGCTCTCTGTTCCCATAAGTTCATCATTTTTAGGTTACACATAAAATTGAAAGTGTGTGACATTTGTCTTCCAGTGTGTCACTTATTTATTTATTTATTTATTTGGCAAGCATAGAACTTTACTACTTACTAAAGATGAAATCAAATTTGCATGGACAGGTGAGCACTCACTGAAACACCTTGGTTTCATCACATATTTGAGTTTCAATTAGCATATATATACATATTTATATAAAAAGAGCAATAATGGCAATATGTTATGCATCAATAGTAGCAACAGCTTTTCCAGGTTCTGCAGTCATTTGAACAAAATTGTGGAGACATCCAGCACAATTAATCAGTACAGGAGACCGCTTCCTGATCATTACACCAGTAGCACAGACACTGAGGTCAACAATTGATAAATGGGACCTCCTGAAACTGAAAAGCTTTTGTAAGGCAAAGGACACAGTCAACAAGACAAAACGGCAGCCCACAGACTGGGAAAAGATCTTCACCAACCCCACATCTGACAGAGGGCTGATCTCCAAAATATACAAAGAACTCAAGAAGCTAGTCCCCCAAACACCAAACAACCCAATTAAAAAGTGGGGTACAGAACTAAATAGACAATTCTCAATAGAGGAATCTAAAATGGCTGAAAGACACATGAGAAAGTGTTCAACATCCTTAGTCATCAGGGAAATGCAAATCAAAACAACTCTGAGATACCATCTTACTCCTGTCAGAATGGCTAAAATCAAAAATACCAATGACAGTTTATGCTGGAGAGGATGCAGAGAAAGAGGAACACTCCTCCACTGCTGGTGGGAGTGCCAACTTGTACAGCCACTGTGGAAATCAGTATGGTGACTCCTCAAGAAAATGGGAATGAGTCTACCACAAGATCCAGCAATTCCACTCCTAGGCATATACCCAAAAGAAGCACATTCATATAACAAGGACATATGTTCAACCATGTTCATAGCAGCATTATTTGTAATAGCCAGAAACTGGAAGCAGCCTAGATGCCCCTCAACCGAAGAATGGATAGAGAAATTATGGTACATTTACACAATGGAGTACTTCTCAGCAGAAAAATCAATGGAATCTTGAAATTTGCAGGAAAATGGTTGGAACTCAAAGAAACCATTCTGAGCGAGGTAACCCAATCACAAAAAGACAAACATGATTGATATGTACTCACTCATATGTGGACCTGCTTTATGATACATAGTAGTGACCATGCTTTATCAGAGCTGTTTTTAATGATGTTACTCAGAATGGTTTCCTCCCAGATGATGACTGAGAAGCTAATTTAAAAAAAAAAAATGGTGCCAAGTACCACAAGAGTAACAGAACTGTGCTGTTTTCTGGGATTATGGTTTTTACTTTGTTGTTGTTGTTGTTGTTTGTTTTTTGTTTTTGTTTTTTGTTTTTTTTAAAGGATCTTACTTTTATATATGTTAAAAAGTACATCAAGCACAGATATTAGCAAATAGAGAAATAACACATTCAAATAATCATTTGGAAACATTAGGTATTTAGTATCCAAAAAGGAATTAAAATAATCATCATGACAAAAAATCATAAGTTCTTTTAATTCCTTGTATGTATTACATATTCATGAATACTCTAATCTGAAGTTATTCTCTACTTTCCCAATGAGAAAATCAACACAAACGTTGTCAATATGAATAGATAAACTTCTACATAAGTAGATGAAATAATCAGATGCATGCATATTCTATACAATTTTTAATAAGTTATAATCTATATTGTAATTATAAAAATGTACCCACTTAAATTATACCTTCTATTTCTTATATATCATAAGCCACTGTTTAAAAATCTCCAGAAGTCTTTTGACATTATCTTGCTGTGATTAGAGACATTATTTGAGTCAAGTAAGTTAGTTTTAAATTTTTAAGACTCAAAAAGTTCTTTTCTAGAGAGCATAATTAGCATTTCTAGATGAATTGTTAGATAGAAATTGTTAAATCCATATCCAACACTGTGAAATCTTTCATTGTTTGCTTGGTTTTGTGTCCCTTTGAAATAGGATCACCTTATGTAGTCCAAGATGGCCTGGAGCTCATAATCAGCTGAGGGGATTATTGGCATACCTTACCACACTCAGCAGAAATACTCGAGCGTGTGTGTGTGTGTGTGTGTGTGTGTGTGTGTGTGTGTGTGTGTGTGTGTGTGCACAGCTTCCCTAATGTTAATATTTATTAGTTTGCATATTAAGATGAGCTTTCAAAATCTTGTTTATAGATCTGGATGTTGAGATACATACTTGAAGTTAAGTAATCTGACTTTGTCTTAAGAAAAAAAACTCTTGTTTACAGTATCTAAAATATGAAATTTCGGACTTATATTCAAAATTGTAACACAAATATTAAAAAGCCAGAGACAGGTATTGGACTTCAACTTGAAGATCAGAGAATCAAAGCAACCAAGTCATCAGAGAGGTCTCACCTCTACCAATGTTCAGACTGAAGGGGTGATTCACTGAACGTCAGATTGCATCTCCAGACTGCACTGCTTCTCAGCAAATCTCAGACTGCTGCCTGAGACTGCACTGAACTCCTTTTATTCTCTGTAGTGCTAGAACTGATTCACTCTCATGTGGCCCTGGGTGGTCTTAAACTCACAGAGATCCTTCTGCCTCTGTCTCCTGAGTCCTGGGATCAAGGGTGTGTGCCACCACGGCCCAGCTTCTATGGCTGTGGCTAGCTTTGCATTCTGATCTCCAGACAAGCCTTATTAGATCATAAGCAATATATCACCACATATAATAATCATTTCTTCATAACTCCAATAATTAGTAGACTTCCATTGAATTTTTTATCTCTTTAAATCAATTGTGCCAGACAACTTATATAATTATCCTATGTCAAAATTAATTGATGTGGCTCTAGGTTACTATATCTCTTTGATAATGTACTATTTTTTTGCAGCATATGGATAATTTGAGAGGATGTTCTAAAACATAAAATGTTTTGGAAGACTTCAAATACATGGGGACTCACTCTATTCTAATGTATTTTTTGGTGGTACTGGGCATTGAGCCAAGAGCTACATGCCTATTAAGCATGAGCTCTACCATTGAGCTATGTGCCCAGAACTACTCTAATGGTTGGTTTTATTTTATTTTGTTTTGTGGAAAGACATGATAAAATAATTAAAAATATACCTTAACTGAATACTACAGGAAATCTGACCATTTTTAGTATCTGGGGGTCTCAAATATCTTCCTTTTATCTTAATTGTATTCAAAAGCTACATTGACACAATATGGTTTCCTCCATTGAGAATTTAGATTAACACTCAATGACACTGGATGGTCTCTGAAACTGTAAGGTCTTTTGAGTCTCTGTGTGGGTGGCTTGTGCTGACCGAGGTGTAAATGAGCAGATACAAGAAGGCCTACAGAGAAGAGCTGGGGAATGAGCCCCACAAGCAAAGGGATGAAGAGGGGAGAAAGCATATCATGCTGACCCCAGGTGCTTTAGAACTAGAGTCTCTGCTTGTGGTCTCCATGAGCCACAGCTATGCTTTAGCTTCTGTCCTTGCGGAATTCATGAAATTCATAGCTCTCTTTTCACAATATACCATTAAGTTAGAGAGACTCTAAACCTAACACCTTTCAGTATGGTTGTCTCCAGTTAAACATACTTTTCTTCCAAGGTCTCGGTTGCTCTAGCTGATAAATGGAGACATTGGTGCTCTTTAAAGGTAGCATTAAGATCAAATAACTGGTGTGCATGGGAGTTTTTTTTTAAATTATAGATTGCTCCCTCCTCCAACCTTTTGCCACCAGTGGTGAACAGAAGAGCTACCCTAAAGTTATGAGAGCAAGAGAAGCTGGTCCTGTCTCCAGCCTTGGGAGAACAGGCCCTGCACCTCTCCAGGGCAGCACAGTAGAGCTGTTGTTGGGAGTGCCGTTGAGGACATGAGAACAGGAGAGCTGACACTTGCCCCCATATCTCCCTTGTCAGCCAGGTGATGGCATGGGAGAAGGAAAGATGCCCACCCTCCACTGGAAGATCTGGTCTCTGGGACACGAGAGTGGGAGAACTAATCCTGACCCTCACCAGCTGCAGCACTTGGGAGAGTGACCTCAGCACCTCACCTGGCCAACACAGAAGAACTAGCCCTGGTATTGTATGTGCCAGGGAGCTGGCCCAAGGGCTAAATGTCAGGAGAACTGGCCATGCCCCTTGTTGCTTGATACATAGGGTGAGCTAGCCCAGGTAGTCCTGGATAGGTTGCCCTGGTGGTCAGGAAGAGGAAGAGCTGGTAGACTTGACCAAGCAGCTACCACCCAGGCCCAGAACCTGGGGTATGATTTGAATCACCCAACATCCACCTCATCTATGATCTGCTAGAGCATGTGAAGGGGCCTGTTTTACAGATCCAAGGCTTCAGGATCTCCATGGCAACAGAGCAACATCAGGATATCCAAGAGGAGTCCCAGAGTGGGCCCAGTATCAAGAATATAACAGAAGCCAGAGTCATTGAATGAGACCAATGACACATTGCAATGAATACTTGCAAGTAAAGATGTATGAACTAAAGGGTATATTCTGTGACTCACTGAGTCATAATACAGCTTCCACAACAAGATTTTTTTCTTTTCTTTTAAATTTTACTTTATTTTATTTTGTGGGGGAGGTTGCAAGGGCAGAGGGTAGAAACAAAGGGACAGTTAGATAATTGGGATGCATGCTGTAAAATCCACAAAGAATCAATAGAAAGTTAAGGAAATTATAGATTGAAAATATTCATGAATATTCTAATTACTCTAATTGTTAGGGGTAAGTTATGGGATATCTTTCTTATGTCTACAAAGCAAGCTCATGAGACAACAGTGCTGCTCTTTCAAGCTCTGGATCTTGGGACTCAGCCTCTATCAGACTTTGCATGTTGTTTTGTCTAGTGAGCTAAGAATGATGCCTGCCACAATGCAAGTCTTTAGACTCAGAAGAATTCCAGAAAGGCTAATGGCCCCAAAACTAAATAGATCCCATATAGCAGGAAGCTCTTTTCCTCTTCAATGTTTTTTTATTCCTACCCTAGTTTCTTAGTTCTAGTAGCACCTTTGAATATGCTTCTGTGTAGTCCATCAAGGCAGGTCTCCACATATCAAACATTTCTTGTGACTTTACTCAGTCAAAATCTCCCTGACTTTCAGACTTGCTTTGGATTGGTGGTCTGAGCAGTGTGACTAAACAATTTTAGGTAACATAGATTTGTTGTTATTATTGAAGAAATGACTCCTTTTTTTTTCTTATTATGTGAACAACTAAGAAAATGCTTAAAAATTTCTCTAAATAATGAAGGAAACCAAAGCTAACACTTTGATATTTCATATATATGGAACTAAATATAACAGAAACACACATATTTATGAATATACAGTTCATTTAACTCTGCCCCCTTTAATATTATATTATGAATATTTTTTATTACACTCAAAATACTGTTTTAGTGTAGGCATAACAATTCTTTATTTGGCTTTTTCATCACATAAATCATTCTCTCACTTCAGTAATAAATTTACATTGACCAGCTTTATAACTTTGAATATAAGTCTATTTATTTAAAACACACACATACACACAATGTATATCTGTATATTAATAATTAGATGATTTATTCAAACACATATGATAATACTTTTAAGAGAGAAGGCTTGGGACAGAGAGAATACATGTGATTTCAGTATTTGGCTACATTTGCAAACCTGTGTTATAAATTTTACTTTTTGTTACTAAGTTTTCATAGTAAACACTCAGACCTTCTCTCATAAAACAATTGGTACCATATACTCAGTGTAGTTTCGTGATAACTCTACCTTATGGCTTATGACCTCAGACATGCTCAGGAAAATATCTTTTTACAACCACAATCCTTTCAGGGATGAGCATTTGAACAAGGATGGAATCTTCACATCCAATAAGAGCCAAGGATGACACTTCTGCTACAACATAGGTGCAGGGATATCATCTTTGCTGGGCTTGGAAATGGGAGAAGTAGGTGCTCATTATTGCTATGGAGTTCTCACCTGGCCCCGACTCCTGACCCTGGAGGCTTGAGAAATAGCAACAAAGAGAAGCCCAAGGGAGAAATGTGTAACAAGAAACTAGTTCCTACCACACTGTTAAGTTTCTGAGTCAACTTCTTCCTCTTCTTTCAGAAGCTATTACTTTCCCTGAATTTTTTGGGACTGTGAGCAAATATATTCTATATTTCTTTCTTTTTTTTTTGGAGGGGGGTCTCAAATGCACTTTGATGAAATTAAAAATTCTGCTGGATAAGTGCATTTGGCATGGCCCATGTGAAGAATGATTTTCTAACTCAAAGACTGATTCTAAAACTATCAGTCTTTTGCTCCTTTGCAAAGGAAGTAGATTGGGAGGTACCCCAAATCAGTAAGATGCATTGTTACTGTTTTGTTGTTAGTATTTTCACTCCTTTTAGGATGAGGCTTGGACCCAACAGATGTCCTCTCTTTGTTTCAATAATGGCCAACAGGAAGCTGGCTTCTATCCCAGACTGAACAAATAAAGGAGTTGGTTCAGCAGTGAGAAGGTAGATGTACAGATGGTATTTTCTTTACTTATTAAGGTTACAACCTGTGGCCAGAAAGCCTCATCTAACTTAGGGATTTTTCCCTAGCGAGTTTGTGTTTGTCAACATTCCTGAAAAAGCCATGACTCTGATTACAGATAAAGTAGATGCACCGGAATGTGACCAAAGCCGCACAGAGAAGGGAAAGTGTCTTTGACTTAGAAAAAGATGCTCTTGGACCAGCTAACTCCAGAAACAAACTCTTGTCACTGATGACCTATATCCACTCTCCATACCAATCCAAGGCTTACGATGCTGTGGAGATAGCTACATGAGGCATCCATCTAAAAAACCAAAATTTCTCAATTCCTCAAAAATGTTATAAGCTACTATTTGTGTAAGAGTTGAAAATGATGGCTCTTGACCACCACACTGAAAATCCCCAGAATGACAGGGAGCAAAGGGCCATGCTTTCAATTTTATGGATGGAAGGCTTGTCTTCTTGTGATCTGGAGTTCAAACTGGACTTGCTGAGGGAAAACAAACAAAACAAAAACCCCTGACCACATACAAGCAACACTAAGTGGACTCAGAAATTTATATTTACATGTTTAAATAAGAATCAAAAGGAAAAGAAGACATCAATCTGAGAGGGAGTGACATGGGAGTGAGGGACATGGGAGAGGCTTGAGGGAGAGGACCTGAGTGGGTTTGGAGGGAGGAAAGGGAAAGAGGAAGTAATATAATTATATTTTTAAGTAAAAAGAGTGAATTTTAAAAAGCTGATTATTTATTATGTGTTATTCACGATTTACATTAAAGCAGAGCACTGGAGAATAAACAATGAAAAGACAAAGAAACCTCAGGGTCCCTGTTCCTGCAGACAGGGCAGCAAGCACAAGATTTTCTGGCAGCATTTTGGAGAGGGTTTAACTGATCCTTTGATGTTGTGGCCAAGGTAGACTTCCTCAAAGAACTGAGGTAGAGGGCATAGAAAAGATAATGAAGGCTAAGGGGTTGACAGGGAGAACATTGACACAGAAATGAGCATACACCCAGAGAGGCAAGTGTGAGGATCTACAAGCACTTTGTGAGAGCCAGACTAAATCCTACAAGAGTAAGGAGTTGATAAACATCTGTGCCAATTTTGGAATGATCCTGTGAACTGCTTTGACATTCGGATATTTACCTTGAGGGAAGTCAACATGTAAATGGAAAGGCGCCTCTTTTATATTATAGTTTTAATTTTTCACAAAAGAAAGGAATCCAGGATTTATGGGCTTCTTTTTTTAATTTTTTATTCATTTTACATACCATCACAGTTCTCCCTCCCTCCCCTAACCTTTCCTCCATTCACCCCTTAGAAAGGGTAAGGCCTCCCTTGGAGAGTAAACAAAGCCTGGCCCATTAAGTCGAAGCAGGACCAAGCCCCTCCCCCATGTGTTAAGGCTAAGCAAGGTATCCCACCCTAGGGAATGGGCTCCATAAAGCCAGTTCATGCACCAGGGGCTTCTTTTATGGTCCAGACAAGGTGTCATTTATAGGGGAGAGGTAGCTAATGGAAAGACTAGAGCATGAAGCTGTACATGGGTATTGGCATTTCTGCCCATCTGTCCCATTCCCCCACCCCCTTCTCTATGGTGATTGGTTTTTACAAAAGTCAGCATCATCCTTCCAGATCTCCAGGTTACCATTGAGAATCCTTAGTGGAGACTGAGATCTTAAAAAAACAATGGCAGCAACACGTAAGGATTAGGGAAGCTTCCAAGAGGTGCTGGATTTGAGCTCATGGATTTGTTCTATCTTTGGAGAACCAACTCCCAGGGGCCCCTTTGGTAGCTGTTACTGTATTTGCAGTGGATCTGATATGAGGAAGGACTCCATAAAGTAGTTTTAGCTTTATATTTAATCTCCAAAGCAGATGTCACAGACGATAGCCTTCCCACTTAACAAATGAAGAAACTGTGGCTCTTTACTTTGAAAGGTAAATATTCATTCATTTAATTTGTGACAGATATTTATTCATCCAAAAATTTAATGTTTCTATGTGGTAATGAATAATAATAAAATCAGTTTTTGTTAATTTAGCATGCACAATTTAGGTGAAAAGCAGATATTTAACAATAACAAGTTTTCCCAAGAATTTCTTTCTTAGAGAATGGTTTATTATTCATTTTAGTGTGGTGTATATAAGCCTCCTAAAGTATGGGCTTACAGGTTTCTCTATAAATCCACTGAACCCAGTGTGTGTATATGGCCCATTAGTACTCTCTGACCTTAAAGATTGATTTGAAATTGCCATGTGATCCAAGGCTAGATTATGTCTAAGAATTTACAGAAGCAGTGAGCAGAGACAACTGTGCTCTGCCTCTCTGGGATTCTGGTTTGTCACTGGAAAAGATAGTGACTGCTTTTCTTACCCTAAGGGGTAGGGAAGGGTGGCTAGTCAAATATCTTCTTGAAAAGAAAAGGTGGTAACCCAGAATAAGGTGGAATTTAGAAATTAGGATATGAAGACAAATGAGCCCCTGGGAGTGGCCAGGGAACATACAGATGTGGCAAGGCCTTTCATGTTAGATAGGGGAATATTTAGCTTTAATTTTGTTTGGTTTTTGTCCCGACTGATATATTTACAATAAGAAACTGAAAATTATTAGGAAGAAAGTGATTGTGAGACTGGGAAGGAGGAGTCAGTGTGAGGCTGTGAATACTGTGTGTTTCACTTCATTCAGAGTGTGGGTTATGTCATAGCACAGCTGGAGGTGCCCACACAGAGTTAGTCCACTACCCGTACTCCAAGAGTAATGCTATTGAATGGGTGCCCTCCGTTTCTGTGGTGCTGTTGTCTGACTTTTCCCAGGGAAATGTAAGTAAACATCTGCTCAAAAGATAGGGTGCCAGGAACAGACTCAATAAACCATTCCATTCAAGTCTAGTTGGTGAATCAATAAGGTTATTGGGGTTATTTGGAGGACGATAGATGATTCAAAGGCAGTTAAATCACTAAAAAGCCCATCTCACCCTCAGGAATAACTTGTGAAAAAAGTGTATCCCCGGAACTCCCTGTCCAACTTGCTGGCCACTCTGTAGAAAAGTCTTCTCTTCTCTAGTAATTATAGCCTCGGGAAGGAGCCTTGTAAACCTTGTAACATCTAAGTTTTATGAGTTTCCTGAGTCTCATGATACTCTATTCTCCTTCCAGGAGGAAGTGTGTGTGTGTTTGTGTGTGTGTGTGTGTGTGTGTGTGTGTGTGTGTGTGTGTGTGTGTGAATGTTTGTTTGAGTGGAGGCCAGAAATCTATCTCAATCTCATCGTCCGTCCGTCTGTCTGTCTATTGTGATATGGTATCTCAATTAGCCTGAGATCACCAAATAGACAAAGCTGGGTGGTCAGTGAGCCCCAGGGTGTATCTGTTTCCACTTTCTCAAACCACACTGCTGGCAGTACCATGTTTCCCCTCAGCTCAGTTAAGGCAGCAATTGGTATTTCCTCAATGTTGGGATTGGAATTATGTACCAGCATACTCATCTGTTTAAACCTGGTCACTGGGGCTTGAACTCAAGTCCTCATGCTTGTATGGCAAGCACTTTATCAACTGAGCTAGCTCTCTAAGACTTAGAATGTTTCAATTCTAAGGAAATAGCTACATATTAAGTACCTCGTTTCTGACTTAGATGGAGCTGCTTTGGGGGAGATTTTGCCATTCTCCCCTACCCCCAGACAGGAAAGATATGATTCAGCCTAAAGGCAATAACAAGTAACAAGCTTATAGACAAAGGGCGGCTTGGGTTCTGGGAATTGTGATAATGAGGCTGCTAAGGGCCTCTGGGCCGAGCCAGCTGCTAAGGACACAGGCCCTGGCCAGCTCCTGCCTCGTGTGGGCTTTGACTCGAAACAGTAGAAGCTCATTAGGGACGAATGGTTTTAAAAATAGTACCATCTTCTCTAATCAGGCAGTGGGCTAGCAGTCAGACCCCTCTCAAAAGGAATGTGGGCTGAAAGGGGAAGGCTGGGGCAGGCACTGAAGGGCATGGTAAGACAGCTGTAGCCAGCTGCCACAAGCTATAATTCTGGCCGTATCATCACCCACCTCCAAGGACACAGTGCTTGAAGGTCTAATTAGGCACCCCACCACCACCACCACCACAGTACAATGGACTCCTTAGGAAACTTTGCCAGCCACTGCCCCCACCAGGAAACATTTGGCTTGGACTTAGGTTAGGCCAAGGCAAATCTGGAGGGAAGGAGTAGAATGGTACCTCACCCACACAGGCCTGGCCTTGCCAATAGCTCTGGGTTTGTGCTTCTGGGATTTCTGATGGGAATGCTGAGAATGGGTGAGAGGAAGGCCCAGACTTCCTCCCCACCCAGACACTGCTTATTGGAAGGATGCTGGCGCAAACCACACTGCTGGCTGTTCCATGCTTCCCCTCAGCTCAATTAAGGCAGCAATCGGTATTTCTTAATTGCTGTGCCTGTTCCATCTCCTGCCCCTCCTCCTCTCTTTGTCCACTGCCATGTAGTACCAGGAGACCAGTTTGTCCTTCGGGAATGGCCTGGGAGGGAAAGGGAAATGACTCAAGGAAGCTGAAAAGCCTCGACACCTACAAGAGTCTCGCAGAAATAGTTCAGTAGTTAGAACACTGCCTGGCTAACCCTACACCCAAAGCTGAGGCTTCCCTCCAGCAGCCAGGGTGACATATGGGCCAGCACTTTCTGGTATTTTTATCTGTTTCTCTTTTTTATGTCTGGTTTCCTTAGTTCTATGGTTCTTGCTTGAGAGGTGTCTTAATTCTAGCATAATTGTATGAGGGGCTTTGTGAGAGGAGAACAGCTATAAATATTAAATGGAAAACTGAAAATATTTGTGTGGAAAGAAAAACAATAATGTGATAGTAAGGGACAGTGTGTGTGTGTGTGTGTGTTTGTGTGTGTGTGTGTGTGTGTTGGGTATCATCTATAAACTTTAAGAGGTTGGTTTGAGTCTTTCATAATGAACATGTATGGTCTTTGAGCAAATACTAAAGGAATTATTTGACATACATGAACTTCCAGAAGTTTAATGGTTAATTCTAATGGAGGCATTCGGGGACTTTGAAGCAGCTCTGTGGATGGTCTGGGGTTCTCAGACTAAGATTGTCTAACAAATGCGTTACTTGATCTTTCTTTCCTTGCTTCTTCCATCCACTCTTTTCTCCCCCTTTCCTTCTTCCAATTTTTTATTACTTACCTGCAAGACTACAAGACTGCCTTTCTCTTACTTCCTTATATTTTAGAAAACATTCACATTTAAGGTTCTGTATTGAGTGATAACACAATTAATTAAACATAGACCTTTATTAGAAACATCTTAGTGCTAATTCCGAGAAATTAGATACATTTATACATGACTATTATAAATGGTGTGTGTGTGTTTAACTTGATATGGTCAAAGCCCTATGGGATTTGTTATTTCTCTTCCTTGGCTATTAACATATCACCTATTATGTTCAATTGCTAGTGACTGTACTTTGGTATTCAATAAGCTACTATTCAATATGCTCCCCTTCTTGAATGATATTTGTAAACCTAGACACTCTTTGTTTCAAGGCAAATATCTATTTGAAGCCTATGAGGCCAAAAATCTGTTTTACTCACTTCTTGGATATATCCAGTTGATTCAGACATTCCTAATTGGTGATTTAATTGGCAGTCCTGGTGTGCCTATGAGATGTGAATAGAGTGTGAGGACAGACATTATGACACAATAATGCAGTCCAAGATGGTTAATCCCAACTAATGCTTTCTCTGAGCTTAGTTTTGGAATCTGTCTCTTTTGTTGATAGTTTATTAATCATTTTTGGCAAAAGCCCCATAGAGTATGTAAGTAGCAAGAAAGGTCATGCTAGCACAGTCTGGAAATTCAGTCAGGTGATTAACCCCTCAAAATACTAACTGGGTATTGTGTAGAAGAATCAGTGGCTCTCTCCAGCTGTTGGGCATTAAATTAACTGATAAAAAGACTGGAAAATGTCTCATTCAACCTTTGAACCATGATCTCTAATAGAAAAGCATGTGAACCACAAATGTGACCTAGTATGTAATCTAAGATTTTCTAGTAGTGGACAGATTTTAGCAGGTAAAATGGAACAAATGTAGGTAATTTTAATGCATATTTTATCAAATTCTCTGTAACAAAATATTTCAACATGAATTAAATTAAAAATAATTGGTGTGTGTGTGTGTGTGTGTGTGTGTGTGTGTGTGTGTGTGATATGTTAAGGACTTGGCTTCTAGCTTCTGTGGGTGTTTGACAGTGGTTGGATCATGGGGAGTTTGGCTTCATCCCTGGATGAGTTCACTGTGGACTCATAATCTGAGTTATTAGGAGTAGGGGGTTGGAGGAATTAGGCTCCTGCAGATGAGCATCCGAAGGGTATTCTGCCTGTCTTGTCTGTCTTTCTCTGCTTCCTGGACTTCATGCCTCCTTATGATGATGTTTGTTTCATTATTCTTTTCAGCATGATGTTTTGCTTCCCCACAGGTCCAGAGACATGTAACTAGCCTACATGGACTAAATAAACCTTTAAGTAGTTTTTCTCATAATTTTTAGAAGACCAGAAAGTAGACCACACCAGGTTTTCAAAATTTAGCACATATTTTGTGTAGATAGTTAGCCACATTTCAAGCAGAGCTACTGGGTAGGGCAGCACAGTTAGGAAAATCTAGTCACTACCAGAGCCTACTGTCAGAAGTATCAGCACCAACTTTCCCCTTTATCCCATACATATACACATCATGTGTGCAAAGTACAATTTATCCATGTAACAAATTTGGAAGCTGTGTATTTTGTCCCTGTTCTGTGCATGAAAGAAATGAAGGTCAGTGGAATGAAGTCATTTGCATTACAAATGACCACAACAAGTCACAAACTTGTTTGATTTCAAATCCCTGTACTTCCCACTGGCCAGCGTTCCTTAAGATCTATATACTCCACAATAGAAAGGTTTAGGGTCAATGACATTGCAAGAGTGTTTTGTGCAACAGCCCAATTTTGGAGATTCACTACATAAATGAGCATGTTAAGGTCTCTGAGGGGTTCTGCAGGTAAACACGTAGCATGGACCTGTTTATCCATGGGGTATTTATTGAGTTCTAAGGAAACAGTGTTTCCCTGTACATGACTGCAAGATGCACAGTGCCAATGGGATTCTGCTTTGTGAACCAAGTCTCCAAGTAACAGAAGAGGGCAGTTCACAAATAATGACAGGGTTTTTGAATGTCAGACTCAGACATTCAAAGGAGGCATTGTCTGGTGACTTCACCCTAACAAAAACGTTGTTCCCATCTGGCCTCTGTAGTGTCAGATTAAAATCAGAGAGTGTGACCTGTAAGACTCATCTCATGCACCCTGCATGCACATAAGAACCCAGATAACTACTGCTTCCTGTATCTCACACAATGGTGCTTTATTTTCATAATGTTAGCTAAGGAACTATAAGAGTTTATGATGACTTTTGAACCAGTGCTGAAAAATTCACACTCACATAGTGTAGTTTCAGCATAAAAACTACATAAAAAGTTTTCCTTTTTTGAGGATTACTGGCACAAATACAAGAAAATTAGCACTTAAACTTATTAAGTCATAAATTTGGCCAAGAGACTTCATAGCCCACCAATAGGGAGGAGCTAACATCATCACCATCAATATTTTAAGATGAGGAAATGGAGTCACAGAGAGGTTAAGTAACATACATAGAGGTCACTCAGCTAGAAACCAAGGTAACTACCCTCCAACTCAGGAAATACTGAGCCTGCATGTCCACTAGCAACCCACTTCATCTTGAGTGGATAAATCTTTTAGAGTAGTCCACTTTCAAGCCCAGTTGAACAAGCGTGGTAAGTAAACTTGTTTACACATGTGCAGAGACAAAGAAAAAATATAGGAGACAGAATGCAGATTAAAATATGTTAGAGATTAGGAGAGAAGTAGTAGTGGGCCTTGCTTTCATATAGTGCTTCATTAAAAGAGTTCATACACACCATCACAGTGTGATGGTCATAATAATTTATTTGTGCTAGATATTGGAATTGATAATGGTGGCCAAGTGTGAGGGGTTATCTCCTATTTGATGTCAATTTTCAGCTCCTTCTACCTCTTAACCATTGCTTTCAGAAATCAGCCTCGTGTCCCTTCTAGTCTCCTCTCATTGCCTTCATTCTGTTAGACACATGTTTTTTTTCATCTTGTGATGACTGGTACCAAACTCAGGACATTGCACATTTGAGACAAACTCTCTAACATTGAACTAATAGCCCCATTCTAGACACACTTTACAAGCTTTGTGTTCCATGTTCCTCTTTTATATCTTAGGGTACATTCTGCAAGCTCTAAGTCCAGACACCACCCAGGCTGCACTCCACACATTTCTAAGGCCCCAGTGAGACTGACCAATGTTGTGTGGCAAGAAGCCAACACTCTTATTTCCTGAGGTTGGATGGCTGGGAGGCCTCCTCCCGGTGTCTCGGCCCGTTTCCCAGCACACAGCTGCTGTGCTAGAGAAGGGGTAAGTGTTTCAGCATTTGACTGGGAAAGCACACAAGTGAGGGCTGGAGGACAGAAAGGCTCCTCCAGAGTCAGTATCAGGAAAGAAAGATGGAAACCATGGCAACTAGGAGCTTGATTAGAATCCATCAGACTGGTACCCGGAGAGTTGCATCCAGGTAATAGCAGAAAACCTTAAGGGTTAGCTGAGCAACTATGTATTTTTCATTTGGTATGCATGGAAATTAAGGTTTTGTTTTGTTTTTTTTTTCTTAATTGTCTAGTTCCTTTGCTGGAGCATCAAACAGAGAAACTACTTTGAGGGGACCTGGCTGTCACTCTGACACACTGTAGAACATTTTTTTATTTTCTCCTTTGCTCCTTCCTAATATAATCAACAGTTGTACAAATTAATTATACTTTTTAGGTTTTGTCACACAAGACACACATCATAACTTACCTGGGGGATCTACAGAATGTCCTTGTAGCCCCGGAGTCCTCTAGAAAAACTATCATTTGGGTAACTTCAGGAGGTAGGACCAAGAACTTTCTTTGACATCTCCCAGTTTTTTTTTTTAAAAAAAACATGCCAAAATGATTCCCAAAAGAAGTGAGAGGAAAAATAAAAAACATAGTGGACCTTATTTGGTGACCAAAACTTCACATGTTTCCTTCACTGAAACATGACGATAGTGATGTTAACTGTCATTTGGTGGATATTTGCCAAACACTTTTCATACCCATTTATGCTATTCATTCAATAAAAAAATTACAATTACCTGCCTCCGTGTGTGTGTGTGTGTGTGTGTGTGTGTGTGTGTGTGTGTGTGTGTGTGTTGCTGATGACTGAATATAAGGCCTCACATTTGGTATGCAAGTACTTGCTCACTAAGCCACACATTCAACTCATATTATACTATTTAATTCTCATAATAGCTTAGTAAGTTAATTATTTTCTCCTGATGAGAAAACCAAAGCAAGATTTCTTTCAAAGCTTTCCAAGTTTTCCTCAGTTGGTGTCAATATCGGAAGCAGGATTTGATACATGGGATTTTTTCCATATTCTAAATCTCTTTCTCTTGACCATTAATTTATTAATGATTCATTCATCCAACAAACATTTATTGAGAAATTGTTATGTGCTGGATACTCTTTTAGGTGCAGGTAATATGAGTGGACATACAGGATTTACATTCTAAATTACAGATGCACAGAAATCATGAACTTGTGAAATTATCATATTCTAGACATTGACAAGTTCTGAATGCAAATTAAAGTAAGATAAAGAATGTAGAGGATAATTCTGGATCTATTGGAGTTGTCTTAGTTAGGGTTTCACAGAAGATAAAACAACATGACAAAATCCAACTTGGGGTAGAAAGTTTATTTCATCTTACAGTTTATAGACTATCATCCAGGGAAGTCAGCTTAGGAACTCAAGTTAGGAGCTGAAGCAGTGTTCATGGAAAAGTGCTTCTTACTGTCTTACTTTCTATGGCTTTCTCAGTGTACTTTCTTATAGCATGCAGGACCACTAGCACAAGGATGGCACTAGCCACAGTGAGCTGGGCCCTCTAATATAAACCATCAATCAAGAATATACCCCCTAGGTTTGCCCACAGGCCAATCACATGGGGGTGTTTTCCCAATTGACATTTCCTCTTCTCAAATGACTCTAGCTCATATCAAGTTCACATAAATCTAGTAAGCACAGAGGTTCTGTTCATAAAGTCCTTACCTGAGCCAATGAGTTAGAGTATATTCTCTGATTTTCCTTGCCAATTTCATGGTATCAGGTCTTAGTTGAGGTCCTTGATCCATTTGAAGTTCAATGTAGTCCAGGGTGAGAGATATGGATCTAGTTTCATTCCTTTAAATTATGACCTGTACCATCTATTGATGGTGCTCTGACTTCTGTAGTATTTATTTTTGGACTCTTGTCAAAACTAAGGTGTTTGTAGGTACATTGGCTATGTGCAGGCCTTCAATTCTATTCCATGAATCAGTGTGTCTGTTTTATGCTAATACTATGATGTTCATTACTATAGCTCTGTAGTGTCATTTAAAATCAGGACTGGAGATAATCTCTACCAGTTCTTTTATTTTTCATGATTGTTTTAGATGTTTTGGTAGGATGACCATTTTCACATTATTAATCCTACCAATCCATGAGTAGGGGAGGTAGTTCCATCTCTGGAAGCCTCTTCTTCAGTTTCTTTCTTCAATGTTCTAAAGATTTTGTTACACAAGACTTTCTCTTCCCTAGATTTATTCTAAGATATCTTACCTGCTTATTTCCTTTTGAAGCTGTGGTGAATGGTATTTACTGTTTGACTTATTTATTTTCAAAAATAGTCACAGTAAGTCTGTTGTTTATATGTAGGAAGACTAATGATTTTTGTGAGTTAATTTTGTATGTTACTACTTTGCTGAATGTATTTATCATATTAACTCTTCCCTGGTGGAGTTTCTAGGGTTTTTCATCTATAAAATTATATCATCTAAAAGTAAGGATGCTTTGACTGCTTTGTTTTCCTATTTGTATTCCCTTGATCACCCTCATTTATTTTATTTGATTTTAAGCACTGTATTGAATAGGGCTGCAGAGAGTGGACATCTTAGTCTTGTTTCTGACTTTAGTGGTAATACTTTGAATTTCTTACTTTTTAGAATGCTTCCTCCAGCTCGTTGCAAATTTCCTTTATTATATTGAGATAAGTCCCTCATATTCCTAGTCTCCCCAAGACTTTTATCATAAAACGATGTTGGATTTTGTCAAAGACATTTCTTGCATCTAATGGATTGATCATGTAGTTTCTGCCCTTTAGTTTGTCTATTCACTGGATTACATTTATTGATTTACATATATTGAACCATTTCTGTGTCTCTGGAATGAAGCTGACTTGATCATGGTGTATAATCTTTTTCATGTGTTCTTGAATTCAGTTTGTAAGTGTATGAGTTTTTTTCATGTTTGTTCATAAGAGATATTGGCCATTCATTTTCTTTGTTTTTTATATAATCTTTGCCTGGTTTTGGTATCAGGGTAATACTTGTTTCATAAACAGAATTTAGAAATATTCCCCAGTTTCTATTTTGTGGAATGACTTAAAGGAGTAATATTGTTAAGTCTTCTTTGAGAGTCTAACAGAGTTCCCCACTGAATCCATGAAAGTCCTAGTAATGGCCTTCCTGATAATATATACCCACTAGTGGAATAGTAGGAATAACCAATCATCTTTTAATTAGATTTAAGGTATACTCCATGACAAAGAGTCCATGCCTGACAATGGCAATGAAGCCAAGAACCTGTGACCAAACAGTTCATGGCCCTCAGAGAAAACATACTGCTTTTATTCTGCTAATTGGACATAGCAGTAAAATGACTCAATGATCTGGTATTGCCAATTGAGCAGTACATTGTTCAGCCCTCATCAGAGAAGCTAATTCTTACAAGAGATGCACATAACACAGAAACCTACAACTGGTCAAAATACAGAGGATAAGAGTTTGGAATGTTCCCCTCTAAGTGAGATGTCTGCTTTCACAATCTTTCCCACGAGGTCCAGGGATCCATGAGGAAGAAAAGGCAGAAAGATTCTAAGAGTCAGAGATTGTAGATGACTTTAGGGAAGTAGTATTTTCCCAAGGCTATAGAATAAATGCACATATGAAGCCACAGAGATTGTATAGAATGTGCAAGACTTACATAAAGTCAAGCCAGACAAAATTCCAGCATGGAGGAGGGGAGGGGGTATGAAGTTCCATCTTCTCACTGGACAGATATTGGCATTTGATTGCTGTTGGGACAGAAAAGTCAGTTTTCTTCAGTGGAGTGACACCTGATATATTGACTACATTCCAGGGCAGGCACCATGTCATTAAGCAGTTGCTCGACAAAGGTTAGATTGGATGGTTTTTGCTTTTTAAGAGATAGACAGGCAACAGACATACAGACAGATAAATGATATATGAAGTTGAGGGGGTAGGGAGATGTGGGAAGATATTGGGGGAGTTGGGGAGGTAGGGAGGTGAGAGAATCTGGGAGAAGCTGGAGGAGGGGATGAATGTGATCAATACAAATTATGACATTTTCCAAGGTTCAATAAAAACATTATTTTAAAGAGGGATATAGAGACTGTTACACTGATTTGAGCTAAAAGGCCAAGAAATAATAAGAATATAGGGAATACTAGGGTAAAGGGAGAAACGTCATTTTATAGTGGCTGTTAAGGATTGTCATTCCCTCATAAGAAAACTTTTTTTTATATCACACATATTCATCATTTTTATTTTGAGAACACTTAAAGTATACTATCTCACAACTTTTAAAATATAGCATATTGTTATCAACCATATTTGTCATGCTCTCAGTAGACCTCAAGACATCACAGAGTCCATGCCTCTTGTCAAACGACAGTTTTATATCATTTAACCAATCATTTCCCCATTGTTAAAAGACCCCCATTGAAGCCTAATAGCCACAAAACTGAGCCTGAAGGGCATAAGCCTTCAGGATGAGAAGGGTTCCAGTTAAGGGAATAAAAGTGAAGGCACTAAGGTGGGAGTTTGTGAAGACAGTTTCTGTCCCACCTGGTCCCACAACTTTTTAACCCCAAATAAACACACACAGGCTTATGTTAATTAGAAACTGTTTGGCTGATAGCTCAGGCTTCATATTGGCTAGTTGTCTCTTAATTATTAACCCATGTCTATTAAACTATGTATTGCCTCGAGTCTGTGACTTACCCGTATTGCTCCAGTATGTTACTCTTTCATCAGCCACATGGCATCTCCCTTGCAGATTCTCTCTGCCTTTCTCCTCCCAGCATTCTCCTTGTCTCATAACCCCACCTATGCTTCCTGCCTGGCTACATCAACCAACAAGAGAAACATATATACAGAAAGACATCCCCCATCAAGTTTGCCTGGTGCTGAAGGAACAGCAGAGAGAAAAATGATAGAGAAAGGCAAACCTCTTCAGAGAGGTTGGAGAATGGGGGTGGGGAGAGCAAGACCAGTAGAGTTTTGTAAACCATTATGTGCTTGCAGTGAGTGAGGTGAGAGGTCCAGAGAGGGCTGTGATCAAAGGAATGAGTTGGGTTAATGACATTCTGAATGCCTGAATTCGGGAGGTAGCGTTAATGGGTCCAGGAGCAACATACTGCATATTCACAAGCATCTAACATCCAGATCTTGGCTTGGGTAGGTTGGATTTGGGGACCATTTTACTGTGAAAGAATATGGGCTTTTCAGAGAAGTTATTAGCATCAAGGAAGGAAAAATCAAGGTTAGCATAAAATCTTGATGAGGAAATATATCAAAAATAGGGTGAAGACAAGTAAAAAAGGGACAGAAGTCTAAGACACTCTGGAGAGCAAGATAAATATGATAGGATTAAGTTAAATCAACAAGGTACAATATAGACAAAATATGTAACTGAATAAATGAATAAATATGGAATAATGGGCTAGGGAGATTGCTTAGTGGGTGAAATGTTTTCTGTCTGAGTATGAGGACCTGAGTTCAGAGCCTCAGGACTCGTGTAAAAATTAGATGCACCAGCACTGTAGGGCAGAGACAGGTGGATCCCTGAGAGTCACTGGCCAGTCTAGCAAAAATGGCAAGCTCCACATTTAGTGAGAGAACCTGTCTCAAAAAATAAGGTGGAGAGTAGTAGAGGACAAAATCTGACTTTGACCTCTGGTGTCTACACATACATACATGGCTGGTAGCACACACCTGCACACACACACAACTAAACTGAAACAATGTAGAATAATATAAACTCATTATTAGAAAATAAGAAAGGACATTGCTACAGCTTCAAAGTATAACCTCCAAAATGCTGGCTAGTTAAAAAGGAAAAACTGATAAGCTGATAGCCATGGGATGTGACACTTTATATTTAATAATCAAGGTTAAGATCAACAATAATGTATATCAGCCCTAGGTACCCTGTATGTGGCATCTTGAGAATCTAAATGCATCCTGTCTGCAGCAAACTTACTAAAACGACCTAGTCTAGAACTGAGAAGATTGCTTGTTCTGTAAAGTCCTTGCCAGAAATCATGGATGCCTACACGTAATAGCCAGGGTATGCAGACATATGTGTATGCAATCCTAATGCTGGAGATCAGAGAGTGGTTCCCTGAAGTTCGCTGACCAGCTAGTCAACTTGAATTGATAAAGTTCAGGTGTAGTAAGAGACTGTCTCAAATTGTTTCCACATCTATGCACACACATACACATGCACCCAAATACACTCACACATATAAACATGTACATAAATTTGTCACATACAAACCAGCAAGAAACTAAAAGATCACACCATGATGTTAGAAATTTTATAACACAATTGGTCAATACATTTCAAAGAATTTATCCAAAGATTAAAGACCAAAGCAAACAACAAAATCTATCACAAACAAGAGGAAACAAGAGAGGTAGCAGCTTCGTGCAATGTGAAATCCTGAATTTTATCCAGGAACAAAACTGCACACACAAGCCGGGCATTGGTGGAGCACACCTTTAATCCCAGCACTTGGAAGGCAGAGGCAAGCGGATCTCTGTGAATTTGAGACCAGCCTGGTCTATAAGAGCTAGTTCCAGGGCAGCCTCCAAAGCCACAGAGAAACCCTGTCTCGAAAAACAAAACAAAACAAAACAAAACCCCCAAAAACAAAAAACAAAACTGCACACACATAATGCATCAGGGGAATGGAGGCAAGCACCCAGCAGGAGCTGTGGCCAATGGTGTGTTACCTGTATAAGTGTTCTGGCTCTATTGATTATGTGGATACGAGGTAAAGGATATATGGAAATTCACTGTAATATTTGTGGAACTTTCTAAAAGTCATTATTATAAAGTAAAAAGTTAAAACATTAAAGGACAGAAAAACTCCAAGGCAAATGAAATGTCCCTGTACTGATGAATAAACCACATTCAGAAAGATGACGTTAGGCAAGCAGTTAGGAGACTCTCATAGAGAAGAGGCAGCTGAGAGTAGCCATGGTTTGGCCCAGGGTGTAGAAGGGGAGGAGGTGAGAAGTCATTAGATTCTGCAAAGTTTTGATAATAGAGCTATCAATATATGCTGGTTGAATACTTTGGGGAGGAAAAATAAGACTAAGAATGACTTTGAATGTGTCTGATCCAAGTAACTATACATTTGACAGAATGCATTTGTAAGGAGGTCTACATCCATCATTCCTAACACTCTAAGTTCTGTAATGGCACCTGTTTTAACTTTAACAGCAGTAATAATATTTCCCAGTATTTGTACTGGGCACTCTATATGTACTATCCCATCTGGTCTTCATCTGTTTGGTAGAACCATAGGTGTTCTTGTTACGCCTATTTAACAAATAAGAAATGGAGACAGAGGCTAAGCATGTTGCCAGCTGGTGAGTAATAGATTTTTGTGTAGAAATATAGGGCCTGACTCTGGGGCCCACACAGTTAACTGGTGCATTCTGTTGCCTAATTTTACAGTTGAGGAAATCGACATTTAGGAGGTTGGATAATCTGCCACAACTCACACTGTTCCAATGTGGCAAAGCCAGGTTTTGGTGCCAGCTCTGATTCCGAGGTCCAAGCTCTTCACCTCTCTGCTCTGCTGTTGGAACAGAGAGATTAGAATGGAAGGGGTTAGATGCTCCCCTGGCACAGTCTGCATGAAACCAGGGGCTGTTGGTGAAACACCACTTAGGGGTAAATCCATGTAACACAATATGGCTGTAGGCTAGGGACTTGATTAGTATTCTCACGATATGTTTGTACACCAACTAAGGCTGTTCCACGACCCTGAACGATAAGAAGGGGATGTTATTACCAGGCTCAGGGCAGCAACATAGTTCCATATGCTGGAACCACATGTGCCCAGAAATCCTGCTATGCCCATCAGCCTCTCTGGTCTGCAGCCAGCTGGAGAGGAAAGGAAAATCATGCACTCATTTTAATGGGCCAAAAGGTCCCTGTTTTTATCTTTCTACTCTATTAAAGGCATCTCTCACCTACTTTCATTCCCAAATCATGGGGAAATATCTTCAGTCTCTGAAAAATAGAGTTTTCTTACAATAAACAAGAGAACAACCCAAAATAATTTGCCCTAAGCACGGTGGAAATAATTGAGTCTGGCTGCTAAGAGAGTTCATTTTTTTTCTTACAAAGTTATTTTCTGTCTTTTCTATGTTTCATAATGAGCACATGAATTTCATAGTTATCCAAATTATTGCTGATGTGTTAGTTACTTAAAAGAAAAATTGTATTGTGAACTCTGAAATAAGACTCCTTAGGTATGAAGCCTGAGACTACCACCCCTGTCTATGTGATGATGAATGTGGTACCTGATAAATGAGAGTCACGGTCTGCTGAAGTGGTCAGTATGTGCACCTACTTCATGGGTATCTCACTGGGATTAAGGAAGACAATATATGCAAAGAATTTAGTAATAACTTCTGACTATTTTGTGAGGATAAAAATGCTAGACTTTTCATTGGGGCCATTTCCGTTCTCTCTTGCTGTCTATTCTGGGTACTGAACTCATATTGTGGGCCAACAATAGCACTCCTGGGAAAAGAGGATCCATCAGTTGGGGGGTCTGAAGGACTATAGATAGGAGGGAGATTTCCCCAGGAAAAAAAAGTGATTATTTTGCTTATTATGGTTCATTGCAAATCAGTCAAACAAAGGCTGGTGTTTTTGTTTTTTCCCATTCTCAAGGGGACACGTCTTCAGAGTGTCCAGTAAATTGGACTTTCAAAGGTAAATGTAAATTCTAGTGTTAATTTATTTAGAGTGAATTATTCAAAGAGTCATATGTCAGCAAACCTCATTTTGTGGCACTATATTAATGTCTTCCTTAAATACAACTCGCCCTTTCTAAAAGCTGTTTTATGGGTCCAGGAAATCTGTCTATTACAAAGAAGTGCTTATTGTAAAGGATGTTTTAGTTCTTGGGTTCAATTAGGGAGAGAGCCAGGGTCAATGGGAGCCCTATGTGTGAACAACTTTAATAGCTGAGATGTAGTAGGGAAGTGGGAAGCCCTCTAGAGCACATGAGATTTTACCCGGCAGGAAGTGACTTGAAGAAAGATAAAAGAGTTTTATTCACATTTCATCAGCCTTCAGGGATCTTAGTGACAAAGTCTGACCAGACCATTGTAGTGAAAAAGAAGGCAAGTTTAGAATGGAGGTTTCTGGGTCCTAGAGCCTTCTCTATAGTTCTTAGGAGTCTGGGGGTTCCTCCTTGTTCAATGTGGGAGAGCAATTTGTCTTCTCTATATGACAGTTTGTGATTGGTACCAAAGAGCTCTGAAAGGATTCAAAAGATTCAAAGACTAGGAATACAGAGCAATGTATGTTATTATTATACTTATGATTATTAACCACTATTTTTATTACCATCAGATCTCAGGTGCTCTTGATCAAATTACTTTGACTTACTAATTCCTAGTTCCTTCATTAAGAAATGAGTACTCAATGCCCACTCACCCAGCTCTGTTTAACTATACTAGGTGTTAGAGCAATAATGAGAATTCTGACGTGATCCCTGCTTTAGCAGAATATAAGATACAGATGGAAGTGCTGGCTCATGTCTGTACCACCAGGACCTAGAAGTGTTCCTGGTTCTCTAGGAGCTCAGTTGGTTGATTAAGTGAAGGAGCAACAGTGGCTAGCAACCACCCTGCTGATTTTCAATATTAGCATAATAAAAAGGATTCTTAGCCCCTAAGGTAGCTCCCTAGGTAAAGATGTTTTTTTTTTTTTTTTTTTTTTTTATGTATCACAGCTTCTTTTTGGTCTCCAAGACAAGCCTTAACTCTCTGTAAAAGTTATTTGTAATTAACATTTATTATCTTCCAAGAACTTGGCAAAGTTCCTTTGTCCTCTATACTGGTTCTGTGATGTGGACACTGCAACATCATTATGCTTATTTACATATGGGAACCTAAGCTCAGAGCTGGGATAGAGCTAGCTGGCCTCATCCCTCAGAGCGGCTGAGATGCATTCTCCACAGTCTAAATAATGTTTGCTGTAAGGCCCACCTCCTGTCAACTATAGCATTATGTAGAAGGGCTCATTACCTTTACCTGTGCTGTTTCTCTCCAGCACCCTGTGTGTGCCTACTACCTTATCTTCTTGACAAATACCTGTTGAAGTACTGGCATTTTTAAACTGAGACATTGGTTTACAGAAAAAAAAATAAATAAATAAAAATCACCAGCAGGCTCCCTCCCCCAACAACACTATCTTCAGCAGAAGAAAAGGGCTCATTACAATGGAACCCCAAACTTTGCCCAGGCCCCTCCCACAAGCCTCAGCCAGTTCCCTTGCAAATGATTCTCAATGTTCAGCTCTAAAAAGATTTATAACATCCTTCAGCTGCTGACGATATTTCCCTATTGATCCTGCTTCCGGAGCTGTGCTCTGGGGACAGGGAGTGACCAAAATGCTAAATTTTTACCAGGCTCACTGCAAAATCAGCCAGACAGTCTAAGCCTCCTTTGGGACCCAGAGCTGCAGGCGGAGAGCTACTGAGTCACACACTTCCTCCTGATGCACAGTGAGCAAATGCTCTCCCTCCCTTTCAGAGCTTCAAAGCCAGTTTCCAAATTTAATCCATGGTCTCAGCATAAAGGTTTCGATCACCCCACTCTACTGACACACTCAGTCCATCACAGCCCCACGGTCCCATCCCCACCCTAGCACAAAAGTCCCTCTCATACTGCTAACCTGGATTGGCCTAAAGCACAGGTAGCTTTCTTGCTGGTCTTTTTTAGTGCTCTGAGAGCAGGGGCTGTGTAACTCCAGCACCTAGAACAGGGTCTGTTGCTGAAAATATTGTGTTAAAGAAGGCACAATGGTCAGCATTTTCAGCAGGAGCAGAGACTTTGAGATGTTATCAGATAAGTTCTACACATCAAATTCCAGTTTTAAGGTTATTAGAGACAGAAACATGATGTGTTTTGTGTTTAGATAGAACATCTTGTCCGTAGAGAAGATCTGTGTCAAAGATGGCAAAGTATGTGTGCATGTATCAACCCTCCTATTTATCATACCCATGATAGACATCATTAATTGTTCAGCACATATGATTTCATTGAGTAAGCAGGTAGGCATTACCAGGCAGGGGTGTGCGGTATCTAGCTAGCTAGGAGCATTGTACCACATTGTGCTTTGCACCATAGATGATACTGTGGTTTCTCAAAGTTGGATAAAAAATTCTTTTATGTATATGCAAACTATCACCATAGTTTCTTATGATTTGACACCATAATTTATTCTTTCATTTAAAAACATTTATTAAGCATCTGTTATATACCAGGAGCTATAGAACATATACATAAAGAGTATTCTTTACATGTAGAGGGAGTATTGTAGTTCCTAACTTCATGAATATATATACATAAGATGTATTCTTCAGCACATTTCTTATTTAATAGAGGACATAGGCACATACTGATACATACAGTTGATCTACATTGAGATAAGTTGTCTGACAGAAATATAGGAACGCCGCAGATGGTCTACGAAGTATCCTGAGAAAGAGTGATATGGTGTTTCCTGTTGTGTTATAATCACCGTGAACTAGTCACTTGAAACAATAGAAATTAATTGCTTTGCTGCTGTTCTGGAGACTAGACATACAAAATCTTATCTGTATCTAAAAGCAAAGTGTTAGCCAAGGCCACACTTGTCTTAGAGGCTTCCAGGGTGAATCAGCTATTGCCTCTTTTAGTTTCTTGTTGTTGCCAGCATTTCTTGGTGTGTGGCCTCATCTCTCTCTAATCTTAAGCCCCAGATCTTCAAATCTTTCTCTGTTCTGCCTTCCAACTTCTTTTCTGTGTGGCACATTCATTATCTCCCCCATTGTAATGACACACAACTGCATTCCATGCTCCCCTAGCTATCCCAGAAGAACCTCTCCATCACAGGGTACTTAATCACAACTGTAGTCTTTTTTCTATTTAAAATAATATTTATAGATTCCAGTGGTTTGGATGTGGATGTATCTGGCAGAATCCAGCACTTGAGCCAGTGCCTGGTTCATTGTATACACTCAACAGATGCTGCATGAATATATAAAGTCGAAACGAACCTGGGAACACGGCAGTGAGTAGAGAGTCACACATTACTTATATGGACAGTCCATGGTGAAAGAATCTCAGAGCAACATCAGAAGCTCTGCTTATGTCGTCATCACCACCCCTAAGTTAGTAAGTGACTTAGGTTCTCTATGAAACCATACCCTTGCCTATAGAGTCAGACTACTAATGTCTGCAACTGAGAGAGACAAAATGAGTCAATACTGACAAATCATTTAGAATTTGCCTGGGGCAAAGGTGTTTTTCAAACTGCATTTTATGTCTGATTAAAATATATTTTCAACTATTTTAAAAAGTGTAACTTTCCAAATAATACATAAAGGAGCTCATAATAACAGTGACATACAAGAAAACACCAGTGTTCTAACTCTCCTTCTACAAATTGACTTTAAACTCAGTAAGTTATCGGATCTAAATATTTAACATGAAACAATACCAACAAAGACATCACCTATTCACCATGTTGTGGTTCAAAGGTGATTCCAGTTGAAAAGAGTACATCTTCTGGGGGAGAATTTCATAAATGTTCATGCATTTGCAAAGAAGACTGCTTTGCCTTGTTAGAAAGGATACATATGTTTTACCTAAAGAGAGAATATTTGTGATTTGTTGAAATATAGTGCTTTTGCTTTAATGTTCAACTGCAATTGCAAAAGGTGTGGGATCAAGACAGGATCAGCCTTTAGTTCTTGCACAGTGGAAAGTTGACCCAGAAATGGCCAACTAATAAGATATCTCCCTCCCTCTCACCCTCCCTCCTTCCCACCTTTCCTCCTTTCTTCTCTCCCTTGCTCCTTCCCTTCCTCCCTTCCAGTTGTTGCTCTCTTTATTATAAAATCCCTATTATGATAGATTTTTAATTTTTAAATTTATTTATTGGCATACTTTGATGATATATAACAGTAGATGCCTTCATTATGACATTTCATGCATACATGTCACATAATTTTGCTACATTTCCCCCTATTACTCTGACCTCTTGTTCTCTTACTTTTGGTATTTTCTTCCTCTTCTCACCTAGTCTGCCTTTTGCTTTTGGGTTTATTATTTAATTATTTATTTTGTAGTCTAGTAAATTTCAATAGGGTTGCTTACAGGGTCCTTGGAAGGGAGTTACTTACAGGAAGAAAATGTAGCTCCTTCCTCTAGCAACCAGTAAGGGTCTACCAATACTCAAGGAGGGGTAGAAGGGCTCATGAGTCCCCCGCCCCTTCAGCTATCACCATCATGCTAGACTTGTTGTAGGTACATAATAATGCAAATACACACATGGCATGAAGGCAGAAAGGAGATTGAGAGAAGGAGACTGATAGAGGGAAAGAGGAATGGATAGGGGTGAATATGGTCCAAATGTAACACATATTAGAAAAAAAAGAATTTCATTGTAATTAAACTTATATCTAAAATAAGTAAATAGAGAACTATAAAAGAATCCAATATCCCTGTTCAGGTGGTCATTACTCTTTGTCCAGTGTACCTTCAGTGTTTTGATCTTCTTCTGCATCCCTGTTATAGCTTTCTCATGCTAACATAAATGACACCTTCCTGTCTGGTGGCTGCCCCAAAGCTTTTCTTGTCTGCCTTTCTTGGGACTCAGGTTTCACACCCACAGATAGAAATCTTCAAAGAGAGATTGACCAACATAATAAAGTCACCAGTGCAGGCTTTGCAAAATGAAGCAAGTCTTTGATCCCTCTCTGGTTGCCCCTTAGAATAAAATGAAGTCTTTGAAGTGAAGATCAGAATGCACACAAGTGACAAAACAGGACCAGGATGTTGCTATGTTAAGATGAAGATGTGCTGTGTCTTGGTTGTTTTGCAAAGGGAGGACTAGGCTCAAACTGCTAAAATTAGCATTAGGAACCAGATGATAATTCAAGCTGAAAACTACCCTTGCTCTAAACCTTACACATTACACATTCTGCCCCCAAGAACTTTTCCAGAATGTAATCCAGATGCCACATAAATCAATATCCACTTCACTTTGCACAGTCCTCAAACATACAATACCCTGCCTTCTAGAATTACCTCTTGAAATATATGACATTTGCCACTGAAGCTGTGCAACACAAGGGCTCATGCCAGCATGAGCTGAGACCAGCTTGGCAATGTGAAAGCCACATGATTCACACCACAAGAGGAGGGAATTTAAAGATGTCTACCAGGCAAGATGGCTATGAGTTGTTCTAGGGCCTGGAAAGAAGCCTTTGAAAATGTTCAGTGCTCACTGCATTCTTTCTTGGTCAAATACATGCACTGAAAGCCAGTTGAGGGTTGAGAGGAGGACAATTCCAGCCTCCCACAGGAAGTGGGAGTACCCTGTGCTCAATTCTACCACTTCAAGTTGCCAGTAGGTGGCAGAAATTCAAAATATTTTTTTTAATTCTGCTTTCTTCTTAAGAAAGGTACAAGTGCGTCAAAGAGAGTCTTGGATAATCTAGCCACATCTGTATGAGATTAGAGGCAGTGAGAGAATGGTTTGTGAGGGTAATGGATCACCAACTTGGATTTCCCATGCTTTTAAGTCATTTTAGAAATTTCCCTGGAAGACGCGGTGCAAAGTGTTGGGTTCACTGTATGATTTTTACCAATCTTCATGAGAAACTGTTCTGAATTGTGTGGATTTCATTTTCCCACTAACTCTTAGGAGCTGAGTATTTCTGTTGTCTGTCTACTCCTTGTATTTTGAATGATTATAATCCAGATTTTTCCAAAGAAGATGTAAATAAGAGCCTCTGAGCACCATTCACTATCTGCTCAAACTACAAAGACAGATGCCTAACAGGTGGGAAGACATTTAACACCGAAAAGATGTTCTAAAAACACATCGTTTAGCATGAATTCACTAGGCACAGTTAAATGGAAACAAGAATTGCCAGATGTGCAGAAAAACCATGTCAAGCCGTGGAGAAGGAAGACAATCTGAAGTAATTTCAATTCAAATCTACAAGTGATGTTTTTTAGGCTCTCAGGAAGAGCTGTTTGAAAGCAGCAGAGACCATACAGTGAAGAAAGCACAGTGTGAGCATTCCATTTTCTGAAGAATCTAAAAGAAGAAGAGAAACCTTGTCCATTTAGTTCATTGTTTTTGAAAGACAGATTACTCCCAACCCAGGAGTCTTTAGAGGGAATATGAGCAGGTTCTGTATCAACTTCCAAATTCTTCAGGAAAGACAGTTGGAAAATTTCAAATAATTTTCATTACTAAAGATTAATTTCTAAGGATAATCAAGGAATCAATTCAGATCTTAAAAAAAACTAATCAAACTGAAAAACAAACACTATTCACTATTTCACCCAGTGGAATTTCAATTCAAATAGATATTGAATTCCCTTACCCAAGTGTGATAGTAGGCAAGCCACCAAGTAGGCAAGTTCCTATTTGGTGGCTAACCCCAGTGAGTCCCGACCAATCACATCAGTTGGTCACTGTGAGTGTTCTTTGGGTTTGAATTTTTATGACTCATTCAGCTTAATTAGGGTTGTTCTTTACTGGGTCAGGAGCAACTCATGAGTAGCTACACCAGAGAAGAAAACAATGTTCCCTGCCTCCACAGACTTTTACTGTCAAAAGCTCCTCAATTTGGATGGGGGCCTCAGGAGCCCATCCCCCATCTTTGACAGAATCTTCATAAATTAATCTTGTGTAGATCTTACTATTTTTATAGCCCTTCCACATCAGACTCGCTTGCCATGCAAAGTGAGTTCTGTCTTCTCTCGCTGTCCTTTATTTGGGTAATAGTAAGGTTTTACATCTGGGTTTATAAATTACTTTGTAATTTGCCTGTTCTATGACAGACAACTTACAGAGGGAACTTGACATGTTTTATCCTTCTTCTGCTCAGTAGCATTTTCTTCACATCAGAACAAGGAAATATTCAACGAAGTCCGTGAAAAGAAAGCAAGTGTGTGCTAGTCAAGATTTTTTTTCCTTGAGTATGACAAAATACCTGACACAACAGCTTACAAAAGGAAGGGTTAATTTTGTCTCAGGTTTTAGGCCAAGCTCAGTTGGATGTATTGTTTTGGTTCTAAAGCATGGCTTGGGGGAGAGGGGGAAATCCTTATTGCAGTCATGAAGGAGAGCAAGGGAGTGGGGGGGGGCAAAGAGAGAGGGAGGGAGAGGAAAGAGAGGAGGAAGAGGAGGCGTAAATATGACATCCATGAAAAGATAACCTTTGAAAGCATTCCCCTGGTGATTTACTAACTCCAGTTAAACCCTACTTCCTAAAGTTAACCACCATTCTTGCAATAGTACCATCAGCTGGGACCCAAGCCTGTGAAGGACATTTCATATGACAATCGAAATACTACATGATGATTTTGGGTTATCCATATGCTCAACTTCTTCTAGGGTGAGAACATTCTATGGAAACATTGTAACTAAATGAACATATTCACTATAAAGCACTTAGGCTGCCCCCATTTAGTACTGTATCCTTCACTTAGCTGATTCTCTCCCTCCCTCTCTTCCTCCCTCCCTCTCTCCCTCCCTACCTGCACCCCTTCTCTGTCCCTCCCTCTTCTGGCTCCTTCTCCCTCTTCCTTTCTCTGCCCATACTTCTCATTCCTTGGTAGTCATAAACACAAGGAGCTTTACAGTTTATTTCAGGAGGGTCCTTGAGGCCCCTAATGATAGAAAATGAGTTAGCAGAGGAGGAAAGTAAAGCTGTTTCCTGTTACTCTGAGATCTAAGGACATGTATTCCTCTTATTCTGAGATTTTAAAACATGGTATCTTCCTCTTGCCTTTTTCCCTTCATAGGATTTTATTCTCAAGCATTTTTCTTCTAATTTGGTCCGACTCCTACTTATCCAAACCTGTTCTGATCCACATCTTATTATCTTATAAAGACAAAGCTAACTGTCTCTTGTTCTCAAGCTTTCCAGTAAAGTCACTAGACATGCTCTGTGGTGTGGCATTTCTGATGTGCTCAGTCCTGCAGCAATCCCTGATACAACATTCTGATTGGGTGTTTTATGGCACCTCTACCAGATTATTGGAAGAGCAGTATTTCTCTGGTAGAAAATAATGATTTTATTACTTAGAAAGAAAGGTATTCGATGTACAGGAAAAACATTTCTTTTTGTATTTACTGCCATTTTTCTAAATGACATGCTATCCGTTTTATTTTCAACTCCCCATTCTGGTTTAAGTATTACTTGCAGACTTGAAGCTATAAAAAGTGAACATGGTGATTTTTCCTCAACCTAACACCCTGACAAATAACATCTCTTGTCCCTTAATTGAATTCTTCATGCAGAGTCACACCAAAAATTTTAGTTACACAAATATTCAGTGGTTACTTAAATATTAATCAAATGTACTCTGCTATGATAATACATGTTAACTTGTATAACAAGTGTGAGGGGGAGAGAGTCAGGCAACCAACCAACCAAACAACCAAAAAAAAACCCAAAAAAACCCAACAGTTGGGCAAAACAAGATTAGTAGTATAGTTCACCCACCCAATGCCTTTGCCTTTCTTCCTCTTGATACATTTAAGAATTCTAAAAGTTGTAGAGAACTAATAATCCAAGTTCTTATTATCCACAGGAGTGCAAAATGGTAGTTTGTGCTGGGATGCTACGGAGACAGAATTCTAAGGTGACCTTTTGCTGTGTGACTTTTCTTGGGGAGATATGAACAGATGTCTATTTGTTCCAGATAGGGCATGAATGACAGGCTTTAAAATTGATTCTACCTGAAGTCTAACTTGGTAAAAACATGAGTTTATTGAAGTTACTCACAAGAACTTGTGGCGAAAATTACTTACAGGAGCAAGTGATGGGGGATATCCTTCTGTATGTTGTGAATACATGTTTCTATTATTGGTTGATAAATAAATGCTGATTGGCCAGTAGCCATGAAAGAAGTACAGGCAAGGGCTACCAGACTAGGGGGATTCTGGGAGGAGGAAGCGAAGCAGTGGCCAGGGAGATGCCATGTAGCTACTAGGAAGATAAGATTCTGGGTATTCTCCAGTAACCTAAGACCAAGTGGAGATACAGAGATTAATAAATGGGTTAATAATTAAGAGTGAGCTAGCTAACAAGTTACCTGAGCCATCGACCAAACAGTTTATAATTAATACAAGCCTCTGTGTGTTTATTTGGGACTAAATAGCTGTGGGACCAGGTGGGACAGAAATTTCCATCTACAAGCAAGCATCAGCTTTACTGAAAGTCTGCCCTGCATGTGATAACTCAGGAGAGCAGCATTAGTAGAGTTCTCTTCTCAAGTTGCACTCAGTTCCACTAAAGAGTCTCCTCTCCCCAGCAATTGTTTACTGCTTCTATAACCATAGGGAAGGGCCTTGAGAATCTCTTAACTTTCTAAACTTCTTGGATCTCCCAAGTTTCTTTAGCTTCTTGAATCTTATGAGCCTCTCTCTTCCCTCCAGGAGTAGATGCCACAATTCAGAGGAGGGAAAACACCCACCACTTCCTCTGGCTTTTACATTTTCTTGTGTTCCATCTTTTCCAGTGTTCTATGATTCTAGGAGCTGTGTTATAGATGTCTGAAATTGTTTTTTAAAAAAATTATATGTTAGCAGTGGACTACAATGTCATGGCAGTTACTTATTCTAGGCCAGCTTGACCAGTCATGAGTTTCTTCAGAAAACACTGTGCACTTCAAAACAAAATAAAAAACAAACAAAATAACACACACAAAAAGAGAAGGATAGCAGTGGTATTCTATGGTGACAAGCATAAATGTTTAGAAGTCAATTAGGCATATCACATTCACTTAACAACACGGTAGTAGTTGCTTCCCCACTGGGGCCAATGACATCTCCATACATAGATTTTTGCCTTGAACCCAAATATTGTTTCTCTTATATGGAAAAGGCCTTAAATCCAATTGGAAAACAGTTGGTTACAAACCCAACAGTTATGCCACTATTTCACTAGCAGTTGTATCTTACCTAGTATCTTGGTAGTGTAGCACACAGGATCTTTATCTAAAAATGACTGCCAGTAACAATTCTATTCCAGTGACTTGCATATTATCAACTAGCATGTTGAAAGCTGGTTTTTATTGTTTTATGAACATGATGTACATGTAAGTCTCTGTCACTCAGATCTGTTAGAGCCTCTTCTACTTTGTAAGATTCATATCCCAACACGAGGCTCAGCAAAGTTACTAAAAGTTCATACTGCTTTCAGTATCCCTGCTGAATTAAGTTCTTGTTTTAAAACTCTTCTGTAAACAGTACTAGTTGGCCTAGTAAACTGGACATCACACACACTCTTTACTGCTCACCAATGATGATAGTTGTTGTGGATTATTTTAAGATGGGTTGCATTTATTTATTCCATAGAACATTTGTTTAATGATGCAAAGATGTGTTGCATTCTTTTATGTGGCATTTGTTTAAATATATGAAGCTTGTTGTTTTGCCTGATTAATTTAATAAAGAGCTGGACAGCCAATCTCAAGACAGGAGTAAAGATAGTGGGGCTGGCAGGCAGAGAAAATAAATAGGATGACAAATCTGGGGGTAAAGAAAGCAGAGAAGGAGAAAGAGAGGAGGACTCCAGGGGACAGCCACCCAGCTACTTAGCAAGCCATGGAGTAAGCAGCAAAGAAAGGTATACAGAAACAGAGAAAGGTAAATTCCCAGAGGCAAAAAGGTAGATGGGATAATTTAAGTTAGGAATGTCTGGCTAGAAATAAACCAAGCTAAGGCTGGACATTCACAAGAAAGAATCAAGCCTTTATATAATTTATTTGGGAGCTGGGTGGAGGGCCCCCCAAAAGAGTAAAGAGTTAAAAACAACCAACTACAGATAGTGTCATCAATGATGATTGATCTTCCTCTGTTGTCTTCTAGTCCCTGATATTTCTGTGCTCTTTTGCTGGTGATAATCAAGAACCCCTGATGGCTCATTTGAACCATTCCATCAGATACTGATTTCTTTCATATTGCCTCAGTTGTTCAGTCTCAATATCTATGAAGAATAAATATAATGCTATTGCATTTTCTACTTCCGTGCCACTCATATTTATTCTTCATATCACATAGTCTCATAATCTAGGTTGTGGGACTCTTTGCATTCATTTTTAGAAGCATTTGACAATTCAAGAAATTCTGATGGAAGTATTCTCTATTTATTATAGTTTTCTATACTGTAAATCTGTTAAGTCCTCCATCTTCATATTATCCCTTTCTCCATTAGAGGTTGGGGCTTAGGAGTAGCACCTACCATTTTTTCATCTCTTCTTCATTCTCTAATACTCCTCATGGAGGAATTTTTAAGCTGTAAAAGGACACTCTCTAAGGTGCTGTCACTGGGAATCATAGTTAAGACATCTCTTATCTTAGTCATTGCATATGATGTCACTCAACTTTTCCTATTTATTCCTGTAGAGTGTCTCTTGAATCCATCTGTTTCCTTTCAGTTTCCATGCCCCTAGTGATTTCCTGGCTTTTGCAGTATCCTATCTTTTAATATTTTCTTATATGATCTTTCTCATCCTTTCCATTTTACAAACAGGAGTTTAAGTGATAAAGTTTGAGGATAAAAATTGAATGCGGTCGCAGGAATCTGTAACTCAAGCATCTAGGAAGTGAAGGCAAGAGTAACAAGAAATTCTAAGTCATCCTAAAGGTCATAGTGAGTGTGAGACCAGCCTGAGCTATAGAGACCCCATCTATAAACAGAAGAAAAAGTAAAGGAAAACAAATAATGGCATAAATAGAAAGAAAAAAGCATTAAGAATACAATTCAGCCTTACAGAAGCTTATCAGTTTCAGGAGGTCCCATTTATTAATTGTAGATGTCAGTGACTATGCTATTGGTGTTATATTCAGGAAGCGGTCTCCTGTACCAATTCATTCAATGGTACTTCCCACTTTCTCCTCTAAGAGGTTCAGTGTGGCTGGATTTATGTTGAGGTCTTTGATCCATTTAGACTTAAGTTTTGTGCATGGCAATAAATATGGATCTATCTGCAGTCTTCTACACACCAGTACCCAGTTAAGCCAGCACCATTTGTTGAAGACGCTTTCTTTTTTCCATTGTATAATTTCAGCTTCTTTGTCAAAAATCAGGTGTTTGTAGGTGTGTGAGTTAATAACAGGGTTTTCAATTTGATTCCACTGGTCTACCTGTCTATTTTTGTGCCAATATCAAGCTGTTTTCAAGACTATAACCCTATAATAGAGCTTGAAGTCAGGGATGATGATGCCCCTGGAAGTTCCTTTATTGTTCAGGGTTGTTTTGGCTATCCTGCATCTTTTGTTTTTCCATATAAAGTAGAGTATTATTCTTACAAGGTCTGTGAAGAATTGTGCTGGGATTTTGGTGGGGATTGCATTGAATCTGTAGATTGCTTGTTGGCAAGATTGCTATTTTTATTATGTTGATCCTACCTATCCAAGAGCATGGGAGATCTTTCCATTTTCTGGTATCTTCTTTAATTTCTTTCTTTAAAGACTCAAAGTTCCTACCGAGAGCATGATAAATATGGTTGATAACAATATGCTATATTTTAAAAGTTGTGAGATAGTAGTATACTTTAAGTGTTCTCAAAACAAAAATGATAAATATGTGTGATATAACATGTTAATTGGTTTAATTTAGCCATGCCATTGTGAACATATTGCATTGTGTATCATAATTGTGCATGATTTTATTTATGAGCTAAATAAATGAATGAAAAATAAATAAATATAATAAAATAATAATGAAAAAAAGACTCAAAGTTCTTGCTATTCAGGTCTTTCACTTGTTTGGTTAGCATTACCCCAAGATATTTTATGTTGCTTGTGGCTATTATAAAGGGTGATGTTTCTCTGATTTCTTTCTCAGCCCATTTATCATCTGTAAATTGGCAGCCCACAGAATGGGAAAAGATATTCACCAAACCCACATCTGACAGAGTGTTGATTTACAAAATATACAAAGAACTCAAGAAGCTAGTCACCAAAACACAAAATAACCCAATTAAAAAGGGGGTACTGTTAGGATAAAGCTGCTTGGCCAATGAGACAGCAAGTTAGACGGAACTAGGAGTCAAAGAGGATTCTGGAAAATGTAATAGGGAAGTGATGATCCAGGCAGGAAGTGACATAGAAGGAGACTCATTTAAGCGAAGGAGAAACAGAAACGGCTCTCTTTTCCCCTCTGCTCCTGCTCCAGCGGCACAATGTGATCCACCGGCCAGGAGGGAAGCCAACAAGGTGTCCGATAAGATAAGTCTTATAAAATATATAGAATTATGATAATTAAGACTGAGCTAACAGATGAGAATCCTAGTCGTTGGCCAAGCAACATTGTACCTAATACAAGTTTCTGTGTATTCATTTGGGTCTAACTTGGGCGGGTGGCTGGCATAAAGCGTACACGTGGCGGTGGGGCGCGGCAGCTTTTGGCAGAAAGATTTATCATAACAGGGTACAAAACTAAATAGAGAATCCTCAATAGAGGAATCTAAAATGGCTAAAAAACACTTAAGAAAGTGCTCAACATCCTGAGCCATCAGGGAAATGCAAATCAAAACAACTCTGAGATACTATCTTACTCCTGTCAGAATGGTAAAATCTAAAACACCAACACCAGTTTATGCTGGAGATGATGTGGAGAAAGGGGAACACTCCTCCACTGCTGGTGGGAATGCAAACTCTTACAGACACTTTGGAAATCAGTATGGTGGTTCCTCAGGAAAATGGGAATCAATTTACCACAAGATCCAGCAATTCCACTCTTAAGCATATACCCAAAAGATGCACATTCATACAACAGGGACATCTGTTCAACTATGTTCATAGCAGCATTATTTGTAATAGCCAGAACCTGGAAGCAACCTAGATGACCCTCAACTGAAAGATGGATAAAGAAAATGTGGTACATTTACACAATGGAGTACTACTCATCAGAAGAAAAAAAAAAACAATGGAATATTGAAATTCACAGCAAATGGATGGAACTAGAAGAAACCATCCTGAGTGAGATAACCTAGTCACAAAAAGACAAACATGGTATGTACTCACTCATATATGGGTTTTAGACAGAGCAAAGGATTACAGCCACTGTCTACACTGCCAGAGAAGCTAGGAAACAAGGAGGACTCTATGAGAGACATACGTGGTCCCTGGGAGAAAGGGAAAGGGACAAGATCTCCTGAGCAAATTTGGGGCATGGGAGGGGAGGGGAGAGGGAGCTAGGAGAATGAGAAGGGGAGAAGAGGAGGGGTGAGGAGGACATGAGGGATCAGGAAAGTTGAGTCGAGGGAAGAATAGAAGAGAGCATGATAACAGATACCATAATAGAGGGAGACATTATAGGTTTAAAGAGAAATCAGGCACTAGGGAAATGTCCAGAGCTCTACAAGGATGACACCAACTAACAATCTAAGCAACAGAGGAGAGGGTACCTTAAATGTCCTTCCCCTATAATGTGATTGATGACTACCCTATATGCCATCCTAATAGCTGATGGAAGCAGAAGCAGACACCCACAGCTAAACACTGAGCCTAACTTCTGGAATCCAGTTGCAGAGAGGGAGGAGTGATGAGCAAAGGGGTCAAGACCAGGCTGGAGAAACCCACAGAAACAGCTGACCTGAATGAGGGAGAGCTCATGGACCCCAGACTGATGGCTGGGAAATCAGAATAGGATTGATCCAGACCCTGTGAATGTGTCACTTAGGAGGCCTGGGCAATCTATTGAACCTCTGGCAGTGGATCAGTATTTATTCCTAGTATACGAATGGACTTTGGGAGCCCTCTCCACATAGAGGAACACTCTCTCAGCCTAGACACACATGGGAGGGCCTAGGTCCTGTTCCAAATGATTTGACAGACTTTGAAGATCCCCTATGGAAGGCCTCACCCTCCCTGGGGAGCAGAAAGGGAATGAGATAGGGGATGATTAGTGGAGGGTGTGGAAGGAGGGGAGGGAGAGGGAACTGGGATTGACATGTAAAACAAGCTTGTTTCAAACACAGGAACTACAGGGCATCTGTGGTGGTTTGAAAGAAAATGGCCACCAAAGGGAATAGATCTGTTAGGAAAGCTATGTCCTTGTAGAAGTAGGTGTGGCCTTGTTGGAGGAATTATGTCACTATGGAAGAGGCCTCTTTTGCTCAAGCTTCCCTCAGTGTGACTTTCAATTGACTTCCTGCTGCCTCTTAGCGACTACTCCAGCACTAGGTCTGCTTACACACCATCATGCTCCTGGTCATGATGAAAATGGACTAAACCTATGAAACTGTAAGCTTTTCACCCCAATTAAATGCTTTCTTTATAAGAAAAAAATAAGCTTGTTTCTTAGTTAAATAAAAAAAAAGAATATAATTCAGTTGATAAAGTACTTGCCTTGAAAGCACACAAAACTGAGGATTTATGTAAAATTCTGAGTATGGTGGTGCCTGCTGTGCTTGTAATCCTGGTGCTGGAGAGCATGGTAGGGGAATGGATCCCTAGGACTCACTGGCTATCCAATGGAGCCACTTGAGAAGGTCTGGGCCAAATGGAGACTCTGTCTTACAATCCACACCGCCAGAGAAGCTAGTAAACAAGGAAGACTCTAAGAGAGACAACCATGCAGCCGTTTTGTGACTGCAAATGGAAATATGTTTAGCAAGAAGCTGATATAGGGATGGCTCCACAAAGATATCACCAAATTATTATTATCCCATCCCTAATAGTCACTGCTACAGTTTGGACAAGGTTTGCTCTCGCTGAAACTCATTTCTCTTTCTCGATCCTGGTAGTAGGAGGCATTTCCCCTAACATTTAGGTCTAAGTCAAGACAATGTGAAATGCAGCATCTCAACCAAAACCTAATGGCGAAGTTAGTTGAGTTAGTTCTTCAGAGGCCGTATGACCCTGAGGGCTAAGGACCTTGGACTGCCCTTTCAGTTTTGAGATAACATCATGACATTTAGTCATCTATTAGACAAAAATTTCTTGATGGAGTGGGGTGTGTGGGGGGGTGGGGAGTGGAGTTTAAAAACATTTTTGCCAGTAAACAGAACTTCACATTTGGATTTTTATAAGTGGGTGGAGTGATGTAAACTCACCACGCCCAGTGGCAGGATGGTGCCACAATGGTTCCAGTGAATAGGCTCTTGTTTCCACAACATTATTCTTCCACTGTCTTGCCAGTTGGAAAACATCATGTGTTTTTCCTCTAGAGATAGGGGATCAATTCATTTCTCAAGTATCCCACAATAACATCCATTGCCCTGAATCTTTAGCCCTGTGTTGGATGATTTCTATTACTCAGCCCTAAACCAAGAAGTCTTAGGAAACTCTAAAAAGGGTGCAGGATTGTCAGGTTCACCTGAACAGGAGAACCAAAAATGCCAGATCCTATCAAGCCTGAGGGCAATGGAGTCAGTGGCAGGCTGAATATTTGCCGTTCAAGAGAATTCCTCATGCATTTGTCTCACTCTACACTAAGGCCTGTTAAGCCTGGGGAACATTAGGCAAAAGTACAATGGCATTGCTCTTTAGGCAATTAGCTTGCAAAGTTAACATCTGAGGCAATTACACATAGTCAAAAACATTCTGGAATTGATGTAGAACAGTGCACATATAGTTTGCTGTGTACAGCCCTGTGCATATATGTATAGGACGTACAATGCAATTGGTGATGTAGAGTAGTACCCATAAAAGAAGTCAATAATGTTTGGAAAGAAAAAAGTGTCTATTTTGGTTAACACTCATCTAGGCAAGAAGCCTACACCATGGAAAGCCAGAAGAAACTGGGCCCCAAAATGGCACAACAGCATGTTTCAAAAGAAACTTCTATGAACAGAGATAGATTCACAAAGGTATCACCTAATTACTATTATCCCATGCCTAATAGTCTCCCAACTTGGTATTCTTTTCATAAACAAGGCCCCTATAGTTACCTGTGCTTACAGTTTTGATACTGGTGGGGTGTGGCTGAGGATACTTTATTGTGTTTTAACTATAGGTGCCTAGGAGAAAGGCCAGGAAGCTTGCTCAAAGTCATCATAATTAAACTCGTACCTCACTCTGGCTACAGTGGACTTGCACATCCAACACCAGGAGACTCTGTATTTGTGCTAGAGCTTCACAGACCTGGCCAGGTGAGTCCCATTTTAAGAAATATGATGCTTTTTCTAGGACACCTTGAAAAAAATCAACATGTATATTATAAAGTGATTAAATGAGTACTCTGCTACCAAATCAGATCTGCAATATGTTGGCAAGAATGAGAGGCTTGGAAAATGTCATTCTTTCACTTTGTTCTCATGTCTTCTCTATCCTCTTGCTTCCTCTCCCTTCTTTTTCCTAAAGTTCCTTAATCAGAGAGTTGTTACAAACACTTGATGTTTATACATTTTCTCTGTGAATTTCAAAGTATGCATATATTCTGAACAGGGGTTGGAATTTAGGACCTTATATATTTTGGACAAATATTGTACTACTGAGCTATATCCCAAACCTCCAAATTTATTTTGAGAATCATGAATATAGTTTATAAATTCAATTTTGTGAGTCATCAAATTGGGTGGTGAAGAGCTGTGAATGTGGACTTCGTACATAGCTCTTGATAGCCTGGAATGCTTTGGGTTTGGAAAGAGGATGACTGAAATTCTAATGCACTGAGTATTCCTCAGTATTGGTGGTTTGGGACCATAACCTCTGGAACTCTTGAAGAAGGCTTTATGGGAGGAGGAGAAGAGGCTAAATCTGATGGAGTACTCAGTTCTGCTAAGGAATTTACCCGAGATGAGACAAATTGATTTCATCAAAACTGGAGCCTATTTGCCTGATGCTTTTGAGTAAGTTTTAGTAATATCACCAAACTCTTTCTTGTTCTTACTCCACTGGAATTTTGAGAGCCAGGGGAGAGAAGATATTCTAGAGTCCATTGTCTTTCTATTATTCAATACAGAAAAACAAATTGTACTTGATTTATAGTACTTAAAAAATTTGTGCTTGTGTTTCTCCTCTGTCTCTAATGTGTTCAACAAGAACTGGAGAACGAGAGTTATAGATGGAGTTTTTAAAGGCTTCCTCCAAACTTATCTTATCTGACATTGGACAGGCCATTGCAAGTGGCCTCAGTGGATGTTTCTACACATCTCCTGCTTCCTGCCGTTCATTCACTAGTAGCCAGAGCACTTGTTTCAAAACATACACCACAGCAATGTAAAAAAGAATCCTGTTGTGAGCCACATGCATGAACTTAAATATGCTCATTGTCATGTTAATAAAAAACAAAAGGAAATGTAAAAGTAATTTCAATAATATATTCATACAATGCATTATGTATCTGCAATATTATTGACATATAATATAAAGCTGCATGTAATCAATGTAGAAAAAATATTGAGGTGCTTAATATTCTGTTTTTCCATTCTAAGCTTCTCAAATCCACTACATATTTGCACTTATAACACATTATAATTATGGACATCTATGCTGCAAGGGCAGATACCCATGTATGTCCATTGACACCCAGAAAGGACAGGGCAAATATAATTAACCAAGACACTCCTTGCTGTAACCAATTTCCTATGGCAGACTACTTTCCACCTGTTGTTCGTTATGTATATGTAAATTCCATGGAAGCAGAGATTTAGGTTACATCTCCAGCACCTAGAATAGTGTTTACCATGCAGCAAGGACTGAAGAAATAATTGTTGGGCATGTAGCTTATCTATGAATGAAAGAAAAATGATTCAAAAGGAATGGCACATGTTTGTAATCACAGTTCTTGGGAGGTAGAAGGGGGGAGAAAGTTCAGGAGTTCAAGGTCATTTTCAGCTACATAGAGTTTGCTGAGATCAGCTTTGATTACATAAGACGCTGTCTCCAAAAGAGAAAGAAAGGCTGTGGTTGCCTTGCTCTCCCCAATGGACTTCATATGGCCAGCCAGTTCCTGTCTCAAGATATTTGGCATTCCCACCATCTATAAGGCATTCCCCTCAACATCCAAATGGTTTGCTTCTTCAATTCCAGTCTTTCTTGACCATCTCCTTTAACACTGGACCCCCCTAGACCCCTAAACAACTCTAATTTACTTTTCTCATATTACAACTTAAAATGGAGTTACTTACTTACATTACTATTTCTCATTTCCTGTTAGATTTTATACTTCATAAGGCTAGTAGCTTTGTTGAGAATTGTCTATTCACTGCTTTATATCAGCTCCTTAAAAAAATACATGGACTTTAGTGGACATTCAGTAAATATAATAACTGATATTTAGAAAAGAGGACTGGTCTTGAGAATCCCTAGCTTCTATTTTTACCATGTCAAGACTATCTATGTGCCTCTAAACAGACACAAAAGACCAGACAAAAATTATGCCAAGTGGGCACTGTCATTGACTAATCACTATTTCATGTCAGCCACTGGTTTTCAACTATACATTATTTAATCCTCACAATGGGTATTCTTATTGGTTTTCTTTTCGGGGAGGAGAGTGAGGGTTAAGGAGGCTGAATTTTATCATCTGTAACATGGAGTTGTTATCACCAATGCTCTTTGCCTCCAGCTCAATAATCTTTCTTTAGCAACTTGTCACAAGAAAATTGGGTTCAGGCAAAGATTCACGAGACTGTCTTCATACCCCAAATTACATACTTGAGGACTGGGAGGGATCGGAATAATAACCTGAGGTAACTCTCTGACTTCACAGAATAGAAGGAAGGCTCACAGAAGGTAAATCACACACCAAACACACCCAGCTAACAACTGACCAATTTGAAAATATAAAAAAGCAATTTATTTCATTCCATTGTATAGCAATCCTTCATAGTGAGCTTGAGGAACAGGTCTCCATTTCAGGTTTTATTTAGAGCATTTCTGCCCCTCATAACAAATATGATAGAAGAAACCTAAATGTGTAACATTCTCATGGTACATCAGTTACATATCTCATTGCTGTACTCAAAAGCCAACAAAAACAACTTCAATAACAGAAAGTTTGTTTTGACTGACAGTTTCAGAGTACAGTACATCACAGTGGGGAAGTCCTGAGGCTGGGGCCTTCATCAGCTGGTTATGTTGCATCCTTAGTCAAGAAGCCGGGAGATGATGCTGGTGCATAGTTTGTTTGCTTTCTCCTTTTAATTCACCCTGAACCCATGTCTAGCACATTTAGTGTCTATATTCCCATTTCAATTAACCTAATCTAGATGATCAGAAATTTGTTTTCCATGGCGATTCTAAATACTATCAAGTTGACAAGATTAACCATGACACACAGCATATTCAAGATTTGATAAAAACTAAATAAGATTTTGCACACAAATAAATGAAGATTACTCTAGGGGTAATTGCATTACTAGAATTTGTAAATGGCACAAATATGCAAAAGAGTATAAGCAACAGACTGAGTTATAAGTATTTCTTGCATTTGAGACATTATAATGACAACAAATGGCTTTGGTTAAGCCCATTTACATATTTTTAATGTTTCAGGCATTGTGTGCTCAGTTTTAAGCTAAAACTAAGATGCAGCAATGTATAGTTGTTGCTTGTCTCTACACTTGCTGTTGAACTTGGGCTTGTTGTATATTTAGCGTCTCTATAAAATAGAGGTTACTATGATACTTTCTTAATATTATTTTTTAAGGATTAAGCATGGAGTTTTATGCTACTTGCCAGTCTTCATTAAGATCCCTCAGTGAGTACACTCTCATTTCATTTAAGCTTTACTGAAATATGTCAACAATGGCTCTGAGATGTTTATTTCCTTCACTGTCACTGGCACAGTTATGTAAAGGATAAAGCAACAGTATCTGGAACATTCTAGAAGCTTGATAAATATTTATTTAATGAATCAATTCCTTAAGCTATGTGCCTGTATTGTCCTCATTTTTCAGACTGGAAACTCATCTTTTGTCTTTGCTTTCAGAATGCATGACTCAGATATGTGATTTGGTGGCATATTAAAATGTATGACAAACATGTCCATTACCTTGGTGTGCTGACAGTTATATGGAAATGTTCCTGAAAATGCAAACATTCAACTTTTTAAAAATAAGAGTAAAAAGTCTGGTAAGAAATCCCAAAAGCCAGGCATGGTAGCTTTTGCCTGTAACCTTAGTACTTGGAAAGATGAGGTGAGTGTATTGCCATGAGTTTGATGTCAGTCTGGACCATACTGTCAGCTCAAGTTTATCCTGGACTACATAGCAAGACAATGCCTTGCTCCCTCCCTCCTTCAAACTGCAATTATATTCAGCTATTCAAGAAGCCAATGCTCCGGGCGTTGGTGGCGCATGCCTTCAATCCCAGCACTCGGGAGGCAGAGGCAGGTGGATCTCTGTGAGTTCGAGGCCAGCCTGGTCTCCAGAGCGAGTGCCAGGATAGGCTCCAAAGCTACACAGAGAAACCCTGTCTCAAAAAAAAAAACAAATATTGATAATAATAATTAATAATAATGAAGCCAATGCAAGAGCTCAGGAGTTCAAGGCAACTCTAGACATCCCTGTCTCAGAAAGAAAAAAGTACTTGAAATGCTTAAGAGTCCCCTTTATCAATAGCAAGCATCTGCGTGACCCTCAGCTTGATGGCTTCACTTTTACATACATCTTAATGCACATTAAAAATTATGATTGATTTTGTTTAAAAGACAAATAGTTAAGCATGAGACAATAGACATGTCTCTAAATCTGTATTAATTTTAATAATTATAATTGGGGTAGTTTGAATGTAATTGGCCTCCATAATCTCATAGGGAATGGTGCTATTAGGAGGTGTAGCCTTGTTGGACTAGGTATGGTCTTATTGGAGGAAGTGTGTCACTGTGGAGGAGGGCTTTGAGGTCTCATATATACTCAGGATACTGCCCAGTGTCTCAGACAACCAGTTCCTGTTCCAAGCCAAGATGTAGGACACTCAGCTACTTCTCCAGCACCATGACTGCCTGCAGGCCATCATGTCACACCATAATGATAATGGGCTAAACCTCTGAAAATATAAATGAGCCACCAGAATTAAATGTTTTCCTTTAAAAGAGTTTCCATGGTCATTGTGTCTCTTCACAGCAATAGAAACCCTAACTATAATAATAATAATCATTAAATTTCCAAATGTGGCTACTCTTACCATTTTAGGGTATGGATTACTGGAGACATACTTGATACCTGGTCAGGATATGTCAGAGTGCTAGAATAAACTGTACACCTTGCAGAACGATGAAGGCACTAGGCCTCAGATAATGCATTAAAGGAGTTTGTGCAAGATGAGTATGGCATAAATGTTGTACCTAAAAGACTGGAGAGACATCCCGCATCAGTATGGGTTAGAACAGTACGAGAACTGCCTTAGAGTTACCCAAAACCATTAGATAATCACCCAACCCTTCATCTCACTCACCAGTACACAATGAGTGGGAGGAAATCTAATCTAGACTGGTAAACTCCAAGTGGCCTCCTAGCACCCTCAGCTCAGGTAGGAAAGGCTAGATGGTACATCTGCCTGACCCCAGGGATATTGATAGGGTCCTTCGCAGGGGAAGAGAAAAATTTGATCTGGGATTTGCCTGTGACTGTCCCAAGGGATGGTGTGCATTCATGAATAATCCAGAGGGAATTCAGAACCCTAGAGTGTCTGCTGTTCTGAAGTCGTCTGGTCTGACTAGCAGTGAAGTCAGGCTGGGGGTAGTGACCTGTGGAGTCAGTTCAGCCTAGCATAAATTTCCCTGCTCCTATTCAGCAGCACAGCTCTATATCAATAGAAACCTGGGAAGTACTGGGATTGTGGTAGAGAAGGGGAAGGCAAGAGGGAGAAATATTAGGGACAACAATGCTTGGCCTGATGATAAGCTACAGGATAGTGAACAAGTTGGGACCAAGCAAGTCAGCCTCACTTACTGGAGACAGTCAAAGAGTGTGGCCTCAATGCATACCTTATACTTCTACTAATGATAACCACTAGAAAGCAGGAAGTGAAGAAAAAAGTGCTTGTATTAAAAACAAGGGTGTGTTAAGATGAGGATGGCACAGAGGAGAGGAGTTACTGAAATTTTGTTGTTGTCTGGCAATTGTACCCACAAGGCTATGTATACATGTGTAGATGTACTCAGGGACTGAATGGAAATGAGTCCTGACTCTGAGGAATCATTGGATATGTCTAAGACTAAAGAAAACAACACTGTGTTCAGATCTGTTGGAACCCTTTTCTGATTGTGGATCTTTGAACAGGTTATATCACTTAACTGGGCTTCAGGTGTAAGCTTGGCTATTACACCAATAGTTAATGGTTTTGAGTGCTAAGACATGCCAGGATTATAATTATATAGCATAATGTATAAAAGTTATATCTATAGATTCAATCTACATGGTTAGCTAGCTATGTAAACCTGGCAAAATAAACTTCTTTATTTTCTTAGTCATCTTCATAGCAAGAGAAACTCGGAGAAGCACTTGGTTTAAATAAGAAAGTGCTTATGAATATGAGTGAAGGTTGAGAGGATGCCATATGATAATGCATGTGTAAAACTACACCTAGTGCTTGGCACGGAAAATCATTCAAAAGATACTGGCTATGATTATCAGTTAACAAAAGTGAGTAAACAGGAAAACATGGAAACTAGCAATCTATTAGCTATTGCTTGCTCTGTCTGTAGTGCCCCAGCCCCTCACATACCTTCCTTTTCCAGTTATATGAATGACTCTTCAAAATCTCTTACCTAACTTGACTTCCAGCCAGAAATCTCTGTTGTTCCAAACTGGTTATAACTGGGAACTTAACATAAAGTAAGTCTGTCCAGTAGGTCTGAAAAGTCAGTCCTTGGTACTGACATGTGCCCTGGATACCAGAAGATCCTCTTCTGGATTCACATTCTTCCTTCCTGCTGTGCTCCACTACTCAGAGTACTTATCTTAATACACCAGGTATTATGGGAATTCCTTGTTCACTTGTGGGCTCCCTGCCACCCCCAGCTGCTGATTTTATCACAGCTCATGTGTACCATTATAACTCAGTAAAACATGGGAGTCTTCCTATGCCAGGTACCGAAGCTCATGTTAGGCAGGCATGCTATATGGTATGGGAAAAACTTCTAATGCTCTGAGCTCCCTAGAATATGTGCTATCCAAGAGAAGGGAGCTCTGTGTGTTCTGCTTATTTGTCTTCCTCAGGCTTCTAGAAGGAGGCTTGGCATGTGGTAGATACTCAACACACTTGGTATGTGCATGGGTTTTGATTCTCATTGCAGCTCAGTGACATGAGAAGGGTGGCTGTTATTATTACCATCCATATCTATAGCAAGGAGAAAGAATGTGCAGTAGCAAATCTAAGATAATCTTGGTCTCTAAGTCCATCCTTTTTCCAACAAACCATCCTTAACTGCATGCTTACTTCCCCATTTGTGTTTGAAGTTTCTCAGCAGTCTGAGTGATATTCCCCTCTGTGGAGATACATGTTTTTCAATTCTTCCTCTCACATTCTTTATGGGGGGGGGTCTTGTGACTTACGGGTCTTTCCTATTTTTCAGTTCTAGGCCACCCTGGCTTCAGAGATTGATTGGCCTTTAATTTTTCTACATGGACATTGCTCGTGCCTTGCTTCTGAAATACTCCCCTACCAATGTCTGGCTCTGCTGGAATTGCCAACTTTCTGAGCAACTGCAGATCCAGTGTTTAAGTGCCAATTCTCCATAGGGCAGACAGTATCCAGCCTATTGGATAATGTATATTTACAAATATTTTAAGGGCACATGCTTTATGGCTGGTGGCTATCCAACGTTGAAATAGAAGAGAGTTTTATGTACTACTCATATTTGTGCATTGAAAAAAAACCCGTTTTGCAAATATTATTTTTATCAAAAGGTGTTTGTCATCAGCTCAGTGAGACACACAGGACACACTCCAGTAAGTCATACAGGATGACAGCATTAGATTTGAATTATCTTACTGTAGGGGACAGTAAGCCACGCCTGTTAGAGGCTGCTACAGGTGTGCCTGACAGGCATGGTCAAGGTGAGGTCAGGATGACACGGCATGAGCTCTTAAGGGAGTGATGGGAGAGTTTGTAGGTTCAAGATACCTTTATTCAGATAAATACCAGCCAAATGCAAGCCAGAGAGTGCCAGAGGCAGCTGAGCAGTGAGCCCCTTAAGAGCCCATGCCGCGTCATCCTGACCTCACCTTGACCATGCCTTGACAGGGGTGGGCAGGCACACCTGTAGCCAGCCTCTAACAGGCGTGGCTTACTGTCCCCTACATGTCACTTGTTTGAAGGTGTTACCCACGGTCTACTCTGTCCATTCCTTACCTAGCTTTGCTCACTCAGTGATCTTCTCAAGTCACGAAGCTCTAGGTCTGTTCTCCTATCTTAGTTATGTCTCTTCTCTTCAGTTTGATTCCTCCAGTAGTCTCTGGTCACCGAGTAAGTGTTCTCCAAAACAGAACTTCAATTTTATCAGGTAAGGAAGAATTGGGCATTCAGGCTCCAAAGATAAGGTGATTGTAATATAAAGGTCACTTCTACAATGCCAGTTTCTGTTTTTAACCATGAAACTGAATGCTGCATTTCTGTATCATTAAGGCAAATATCTCAAATAATAGCTTTTTCATCTCACTTAGAAGAATTTAAATACATTGTCTGTGTCTTGGATAGAGCTTCCTTCTTTAGGTGAGGCGTATTCTCTGGCAGTATTTTACAGAGGAGATGGTCTGAGACTTTTTTCCTGGTAATAGCTATCACAGAGTTTTGTTTTTGCTTTTTTCCCCTTCTGATTAGCGGCCATAGTAAATCTACTTACTATCGTTTACACATTGTGTCACCACACTAATGTCACACTTCACTCACCTCTCCTTAGCCCAGTTTCCAGTCATAACTAATTTTTTCATTGTTTTACAAATGTAGCCTTACCACAATTTCTAATTTTTAACTTTAATTATGTTTTTCTGTGTCGATGCCATTACCTATGGTGTATAGAATGCCCTTCCCACACTGTCTGATGAGTGTTTCTGCCCCTTCTGTCACCACTGCTTTTTTCTTCGTCATCTTTCTACACAATCTCTTTTAACCCTTCTCACTTTAATTCTTTGACTCTGCTCCTTTGGCTACCTCCAAGTAAGACTTGAGTCATTCCTTTTGGGATGCCTCTAGTAGTCTCCTTTATGTCTGAGTTGGTACCCAATAAATATGTGCTGAAGAAATGCATGGGCACGAGACAGCAATGTGTAGGTAGTTACCATGATGGATTGAATGCAGAGTGAACAAGGAATGAAACTGGGGTGGGGGGAGCTCATTTTACTGGAAGTCAAAAGGATTAGCACTTGCATCATGCAGTATAGCTGACCACTCCCAGAAGGGAGACATCCAAATGTAAGATGCACAACATTAAATATTGAAAGCAAAAGTTAAATATTAAATTTTAATATGAAACATTAATGCCAATAAACAAAACCAGCCAGAAGGGGGACAAAATTAGGACCAGGCCATGGCCAAAAGGAGAGACTCATGGATTAGGCTGAAAGCTGACCGTGACCTAGACTTTCCCAGCAGGGCTCATTGGTAACAGTCACACCCATCAAATTTCCCGGGAGAAGCAAAGGAGGAGGGAAAAAGCCTTTTATAACCCACAGCCATAAAACTCAAGTCTTTCCTACAAAACAAAGTACAGTAAAGTGTTTCAGGACCGCCAAGGCTTCAGAACTTATGGTACACTGGAACAAAAATAGAGGCAGCAGAGAGGAAAATATGAGATTGCTGAGCCCTTGGGGCAGGAATCCTATCTTTGTTTGCACTGTGTACTATGGGGCTTGTGTGCAAGCAACTTGGACAGAATGAAAGAAGAACCATGAAAGGGGCAAGAACAATGTGCTTATTCCTGCTGCTGCCAATGGTTGTCTGTCTGAATAAGAAACAGTTAGGAGAGCAGAACTGAAACTACAGCACAAGACTTAAATTTGCCAGAGCTCAAACCTTAGCCCAACTAAGGATAGGAACACTTAGGTCTACTGTGACTGTCCAGGATCAATGGCTCCAGCCAAATATGAAGTCTCATAAATTGCAAATCTATGGACTTAGCTAGCAAAATGGCCTTGAGGTTAGATGTCTAAAGTATCAGGTTAACTTAGTCTAGCATCTAGATTCAAATATTGCCTTAAAACCTTTTAATTTTTTCTTATTTTAAATGAAAATTGGGGCTGGAAGACCAGATCAGAGTCTTCTGTGGCAACTGTGGTAAGGTATTAAGAATCAAAATCCATGACCATTGTAAGAAAATTACTTCATGGCTTTTGCACACTGGAGGGTTAGGTTGAAATACATGGCTGTTTGCGTTGCTTTAACCCTGGGAGTTAATGGGAGACCTGAAGGATTCTGAAAGACAGACCTTCATCAGCGAGTGTCACATCACTGGTTACCTAGAATGTAGGAAATTTAAGAGGTTACTGAATAAAACCTGTGTCTCTGCCATGTGGTCCTTAAACTTCAGAAGAATCCTGAATGTGTACAGGACATCGAGATAGAGAGGTATAATGACAAGCTTCCAGTTCCCTAAGACCCTTGTCAGTTTCTGGGGAAATATGGATACAATGGTAATGAAGTGGGACTAATTCATCTAGAAGGATAATCTTCACAAGAAATTCGAAAGCGTAAACGGGGAAATGAGCACAGATTGGTGGATTAATTTTAACCATATGGAAGGATTAACTGATCGGTGCTATCGAGTAACCCTATCACATGAAAGTCAATCAGGAGACAGCTTGGGGGAAATTGGGTTTTCTGAAAGGAAACAAAGTAAGAGTATGGAAGCTGGAGTGAAAAAGCAGAATTCGTACTATGTGGTGTTTTCTTTCCTCAGAGCTTCTTTGTTCCTTATAGCTTGCATGTTTTCTTTTCTTCCAGATTCTTTTGATTGTATTTGTCTGGCTTCCTACCTTTTTCTCCAAAAGTTCACCTTCTTCCAGCTTGTCATGTGACACTGACAAAAGATAGCCTGGGAAGTTAAGATTTTCTGAGGAGTTCCAGAAGAGAACAGCGAATTTAAAACTGGGCAAGTTTTGCCTTTCTTCATGTAGACAGCCTCACCTGTGTCTATATATGGGTGAATATTGAATACAAATGGATTCTCTGGTTGAGAAGTGAATTTCTTGCAAGTAAGAGTGAGTACATTTTGTAGTGGGAAAATAGGAGTTATCATCATACTTTATGATCATACTTTATCAATGACACTGAATTGTTTTTAATGCCTGACGAAATGCAGGATAAAAAGATTAACAAGCCACAGGCTCAGGAACAGAGCCCAGTTTTTACACTGACTCATTGGATGACTCTCAGGTGAGGTACTCAACACTACCAGGCTTCAGTGCCCATACCTAGAATTTATGAGAGCAGAGAGATGATTTTCAGATCATAACCCAAAGGTCCCAATGGCTGATGGGAAGGTCAGCCCATACAATGTCCCCATTAAAGTAAAGGCAAATTTGAACACTCACTCTTTTCACCAAATGAACTTCATTCCAACTATTTTACTTACCTTGTGGGATTTTGTGTAATAAATCATATTTAAAACTGGGTTCATGCTTCAGCAAATTGAAACTTCACTGGACCAGAATAAATAGCAACTAATATTTAACACATTTCTGTTTACCAGTTCCTATTGCATACTAATAGTCCATTTCCCAATATGAGGGAATTGTAGCGAACTCTCAGGGAACTTCTTTTTCTTGACTTGTCATTAGTGACTGAATCAAAAAAGTGTAGACTTTTGATTACAGTAATGATGAAACCCAGGATCTTCAGTGTCAAGGTTCTGTGAATGGCATCACAGATTGAGTAGTGTCAACAAAAGAGAGCTTTCTCCACATGGTACTAGATGCTAGAAGCCTAAGACAGAAATGGCAACAAAATTGGTTTTATTCTGAAATCTCTTTAGTTTGTTAACAAAAGGCTTGTAATCTTCTCTCCTCACCTTTGTTTGTCACATGTTCCTTTCCGGATGAATGCCTGTGTAGCCTCTGTAATAATTTCCTCTTCATATATAAAGTCACCAGCTGTACATGGTCAGGAGCCCTGACAACCTCATGTAACCTTCCTAACCTCCTTAAGGGCCTCATCTCCACTACAGGCTTATTTTGAGGTTCCAAATTTTGGAAAGAAATGCCACAATTCAGTTCATAACACCTGGTAGTCATAGAGACCACCCAGAGTGCTCTTTGCTTCTTAAATTGCTTTAATACCTTTGAATAGTAATATATGCACTTTCCAAAGATCAAGTGATTCAGAATGGACATATTTTAGTTTTTCTTCTCATGAACAGCTACCATCAATTCTTCTTATCCCTGTATTCTGGATAGTTTATGAATATTCAAGCCAATAGTGTGTCTGTCTCTAATATTGTATATACTGAGGAGATCTATGTCAAAACTTCTCCCTGGCTCAATTCCAGATTAATTAAATTAGAATGGAGTATGGGGACTCCCAGATGTCTGCAAGAATAGGGGAGATTTGAGAAACTGCTCTGGTTTCTTGCTGCTTACACTGTGGTCTAAGGAGCAGAATCAGCATGAGCTAGGCAATGTTAGAAATGAGGGCTCTCAGGTCCTACATTGCCTATTGATGGAAATCTACATTTAATAAAATATTTTCATGTAATTTGAGTGAACACAAAGTCTGAGAAGCTAAGTAACTTGACTGTTTACTGGTATTTCTGATGGATCTACACAATGGTGAGAAAAAGTTTACACTGAACTGGTATGATAAAAAGAGAAGACAATGGCTGATGCTTTCATGGGTAGAAGATGGGTTTTCATGATGACCTGACAAGGCTAACAAGCCCAGTGATTTCATGTCCCTTAGGAAGAAGGGACAATTTCCAAAGCTGATCTGTGTGCCTTTCTCCTGTAAGTGGTCAATGCCTAATGTGGAGCTGGAAGATACTAAAAAGCCTACTACCTCCTGTTACTCCAGTTGTGTGAGTGGACAATTATTTGATAGAGAATGAATGTGTGTCTACTATGAGCTGGAGAATGGCCCTTGTAAACCACGGTGAACACATTGCTGAATTGGCAGCGTGGCATTTCTCTGGCCTGGTGTAATAAATTACTGAGGCCATCATCCGTGGCAAATAACCTAGCCAGGCTGCCTCTAAGGCCCAGGAGGGAGAGAGTCAGGGAGGGAAGTGTCATTTAGTCAATTAGCCACGGAAACAGCATTCCTTTCTGGAGGGTAGCTTTTCCTCTCTTCAGCACCACTAACTCAAATGTCAAACAAGTTGTAACTGCCATGGATAACAGGCTAACTACAGCATTTGCTTTCTGTAATAGAGAGAAACAACCGGGCCATTTCAGGGTTACTGTTGGGGCTCTGGGATTTGGAATGGGTCCAGGTGGGCTGTTTGTTAGCAAATTCTTTACTGTCTCCCTGTTCCTGCACTAGTGCTGCTCTTAGAAGTTCCCCAGTGCTGTTTTCAAGGCTAGCGCTGGAGGAGAAGAGGAAATTTTACTTGGAGTGACTGTGGTTAGATGCTGGCCCTAATTAAATTAGAGCACTTTTCCAGCATCTCTAAACCCACCCCAAAAAGCTAATGAGGATTTGGATGCGGCCCAACCTGGAATGAACTGAGATGCCCTTCGTGGTCCTGTAAATGCCAGGTGTTTGCCTCAAAGAGGCATTTATGAGAGACACCAGTTTTGGCAATTCCTTTTGGCAACAGCAAATGATCCATGGGAACTGACCACCTGGGGGGAATGGTAGGTGCCAAGAGCTTCCTCGAGTTGCCTAAGATCACTTGGCATGGAGATGACTGGGATCACAAAATTTCTGAACATAGGCTCCCAGAAGACAGGGCAGGCACCACAGTTTGTGGACTGTCTTAAGGTAGTGTCTGGTGGGGTCTTTGGAGGGGAGATATAGTGGAAGGCCAAGTACTGGGTAGTGACAATGATGTTGAGGAGTGATCTCTGCCATGTCATTTGCCCACAAGAGTACATATTCTCCTCCAAAGGATATTACAGCACATAGGTAGTCCAATCTGGGAGCAGAAAAAGTTTTCAAGTGGTTCTTGCTTTTCTTCATTAAAAGGGAGATGGTAGTGGACATTAAATTTCTACCCAGTGGGGACAGTTTAGCCATAGGGAAATGATGACCAAGGACTGAAAGCGTATATTACCTAAAGAATCCAGGAATAGGATGCCATGTTTGGTGAGTAGGAATTGATTCCTTTGAGTAGATCTGAATGACAGAGGCAGAATTCTAAGAGAAAAGGACAGGCTTAGAGATAGAATACCGAGTTAAACAGTTAAAAAAAAATGTATTGAGTTGAATCAGCCAAGAACATGGAGAGAAGTCAAAGTAGGAACAGAGAAGCTGTGGAGATGGATCAGTGGGTAAAGTATTTGCCAAATAAACACGGGGGCCTGAGTTTGAATCCCCAGAACCAATGGAAAGCCAGGAGTGGCAGCAGATGTCTGTGTCCCTATGGTGACATGCGATCAGGGACTGAAGAGTCTTGTGGAAGGTCCTAGGCTTAGTCTGGGCTATGCAGTGGGTCAAGCCAAGCTGGAGATGAGGCTCAGCACTAGAGCTTACCCCACAGAACCACACAGGGACACAGGTACCTGCTCTCACACATGAGCACACACAACACACACACCAGTTGCACATGCACACCACATGCTAGTTTCTGTTTGCTCCTGGCTCGCAGCGGATTCAGGCATGGTTTCTATTAGCTTGTTTAAAGGGCTAAAGGAAGGATGAACATAGTTTTGGGCATAATTTACAAGTGTCTTACTTCCTCTTCCTGCCATTAACTTGGTTAAACTGTGCACAGAAGGCTGTGGTTATAGCAGGTCCCTCTCCACAGCTCTGGTCATTATGTACCAATAATACATTAACTGAATACTTGGGCATGTGGGCAATGTCTTGAGAAACCCTGATCAAACCATTCCTTTTGTTTATCAGAGATCAGCAAAAGATTCATAAACTGTAACCTTCATTGGAAGCTTGTCTCTGTTTCCTCACTTCGACAATCAATTAAATTAATAGCTACCAATAATATAGCATGTACCATATTTCAACTATCTTTCTAGATATGGTAAAGGTATTTATTCATTAATTACCACAGCAAACACTCTACTATAGGCACGGAGATTATCCCTAATGGGACAGCTGAGGTACACAGAGATGAAGAAACTTTCTCAAGGCCATATCTTAGTGACAGATAGTAGAAATCTGGCACACTTTATACAAAACTGTATCTGGAGCTTGGTTTTCCTCTATGGGCCAAATCTGTAATTTGACCCTAAAGTGGCCTGGGAATTGGCAAAACACCTATATAGTAGATGTTTTATGAAAGCCCTCCATATATATGGAGGAGGTAATACGGCGAAGCCCAAGCTATCTCAGCCAAGATTCTTGTGGAATGCATGCATCAGTTTTCAGAAAATATTTTGTGCATGAAGCATCAATGCTGATTCACATGAAGGCTACACATCAAATACCTCCAGGAATAAGACTGTAACTTTAATATTAACTGGAGGTCCATATTATTTTGGTTGTCCTTAGACTCAAAGAAAGAAATCCTTTCTGAATACAAAAGAAATTATTAGTGAATTTTAATTTCTTATTTATTTATTAAAAATTTTAATGGGACCTATTTTATAAATCACACAGACATTATATTTAGACAATTTTTTCTCATCCCTGATATATTCATATTTTGAAACCCTGCCACTATTTTCTTCCAGCTTCCTCTGCAGCTCCCCTTGATCTTCAGGTAGTCCTTTCCCAAAGAGTCCCTTGGAAACATTCCACTATAAAGAGATTAGGCATCACTGGGCCCTCTCCCCTCAGTCCTACTTTCCAGAAGACTTGAGAAATTTCTAAGATCTCAGAACTCTGTGTCAGGAGTGAATAAAGGTCAAAAAAGCCAATCTCCAAACAGAAAGGTTCTTCCAGAGCTGTTGTTTTTATGAGTTGTTAGAATGATGACACCAACTAACAATCTAAGCAACAGAGGAAAGGCTACCTTAAATGCCCTCCCCTGATAATGAGATTGATGACTGACTTATATGCCATCCTATAGCTTTCACCCAGCAGCTGGTGGAAGTGGAAGCAGACACCCACAGCAGTTAAACACTGAACTGAACTGGAATCCAGTTGCAGAGAAGGGGGAGTGATGAGCAAAGGGGTCAAACCAGGCTGGTGAAACCCATAGAAACAGCTGACCTGAACAAGGGGGAACTCTTGGTTCCCAGACTGATAGCTGGGAAACCAGCATGGGACTGATCAAGACCCCATGAATGTGGGTGTCAGTGAGGAGACCTTGGAAATCTATGGCCTTTTGTAATAGATCAGTACTTATCCCTACCATAGGAATGGACTTTGGGAGCCCATTCCACATAGAGGGATACTCCCTGAGCCTAGATACATAGGGGTGGGCCTAGGCCCTATCCCAAAGGCTATGCCAGACTCTGAAAACCCCCTATGGAAGACATCACTCTCCCTGGGGAGCAGAAAGGGTATGGAAAAGGTAGGGTGTTAGTTGTGGGGGGGAGGTTGGCAGGGGAGGAGGGGAAGCAGAGTGAACTAGGATTGACATGCAAAATAATCTTGTTTCTAATTTAAATAAAAAATGGAAAGAAAAAATAAGTGTTAGAACTGTGTGTGAAGACCACAGTATATGTTTCTTACCATATCATAACGTCTCAACCTTTTTACTATTCTCTTACCATACTGCTGTAACTTCCCTCTTTCCCACATCTGCCCTCCCCAGCTAGGTTTCCCTTAGAACCCACCAAGCTTCTGGCAGCTTCTAACAGCCACAGGCCTTTTGTCTCCTTTCCTTCCTCGTAGAAGAAGGACTAGCAGTATGCACTTGCTTCTTGCTGGGTCCGTCTGGTATTTTCCACTTGCAAAACACTTAAAAAAATAAAATTCTTTGTTAATCTCTCCAAAGTGTGTGAATAGGGAAGCCAGTCTGTTCAAAATCAGAAATAATGTCCTACAGGCAGGATCCAGGAAGGGTGGGGACTCCAACTACACCACTGAAGGGAGGAACCAAGGCCTGGATTCAGCTCTAGTGTAAAAGGCACCTAGTGGGAAGGTCATTTGGCATTGCAGGAAGAGCACCAGTCAAGAGTGAGTAACCCAGGTCCTAGCCCTTTTATGTCACTGACTACTTAGCAGCCACCAGCCTCTCTGAACTCCATTTTCTGCATGACCAATGACTAAACAACTGCAGCTCAAGGGTCTACTCCCCATGTAAGAGCCAATGATTCTAGAAATGTTTCATGTCAGACCATCTGGGAAGCATCCTATGGTTTGAAACAATAAGGCATGTCTCATTTCAGACTCTGGGTCATCCTGGCTTGTTTAAATCCTCTCTCCAGCATTACACTATAGTATAGTTGACTCCTACTTAAACAAGGTTGAGGTGGTTGGTGGTAGAGTTCACTTACATACCTGTTAAGTAAATTCATTGCCAGGCACTGTGTTATGTACCTGTGAAACAACAGAGCACATTCTTGGTGGATTTGTCATATGCCTATTGTCCCTTTAAGCCTTGTAACAACTCCCTAAAGTAGATACTGAGTAATTATTACCAATATGTTATAAACAAAGAAGCTAATCTTCAGAGGAGGTGAGTTAGATTTGAGTGACTGTTCTCAGAACTCTCCCTGCCCAGTGTTAACACTGCCAACCTGTTTTTTCCAAGCTGTGGACTGTGAGCAGGGCCTTTCTTCTTTTCTCAAGGATAGTTAGACTCCCAGTGTCTCTGCCCATAGAGACTTTATATCTAATCACTGCTTCTTCTACTCCAGGTTTTGGCTGAGTCCTTTCTTAGGCCTCTAGACTACATTCAAGACGCTTACCTCCTTTTTATGGAAACTCACTTCTCAGCATTCTGGGACCTTCTCTGCTCAATCTAGAAAGCAATGATTGCCTCTTTCTTTTCCAGCAGGTCAATCAAGCCGGGGACTAGCCCCACAGGTACCTCTGCTACTTCTACAGCTCATGTTACATTAAAGTATAAACTTACATTCCAAACTCACCACACCCAGGACCCCATGTCAAAGTAGCATTCACCTTGGAGCACAACCTTAGAAAGAAAGGATTCCATGGAGCTTGACATGCTTTCTGCAGTCTTTGTTCACAACAATTCTGCTGTTGTACACATCTTATAGAAGTGGAAAGAGAAGTTAGATCAACATCAAGCAGCAGGTGCAGTCAGGGCTTGAACACAGGTTTGTGGCTCAGGTTTCATGCCCACCGTGGGTGTTTTCTTTTCTCTTTCTGTCTTTGTTCACTTTGGTTTAGTTTAGTTTGGCGTTTTGATTCATTTAAGCTTTTGCTCTTTGGAGACTGGCTTTAAGACTTGGCAAATCTCCTGCTTCAGTCCCTTCATTGGTGGCATGAGGCTAACACATTCAAAACATGGGCATTTCTTTGGCTTCAGTTATCTGTTATTTTCATGATTTGGGGGTCATATTCTTATACATTAATCTTATAGTATTTTTCTTTCAAATAACCTACTTACATTATTTTACATCTTGTATCATCACAATTTATATAAGATGTAAAATCATGGCTCCAGAGTTCTCTACCCCTGATGTGTCCTGGGTGTATCTTGGAGCCACATTTGCACACCTTTTGCTGAGTTTAACCCAGAACCCTCATTCCATGCTGCCACTGCTCTACTGGAAGCTTTAGGCCAGACTCAGGCAGAGCAGCATGTCTGTCTTCCTTGCCTAGTCAACTCTGAACCCTCACCCAGACCCAGTTGGGAGTCACATTTGCACACACTATTTCTGAGACTGACCCAGGACCCTCACTGCTTTTGGGGCCTACTACCTCATTGTTGAGCAGGACCTACATTTGGAATCTCTCTGTGTGAGTCCTTCCCTCCTCTCACGCCCTCCCAATCCCAGGCTCAAGTAGGGGATATGGCAAAGTACACAACCCTCTTGTGAGTCTGATCCTCACCTGGTGCTGTCCTCCCACCATGTCCCTCCAACCCCAGGTAGGAGCCACATCTGTAAACACTCTTGGCCTAGACATTCCCATTTCTGTATCTTTTATTGTTAACTCTGACCTAGGTCTGCCCTCCAGGCATAGGCCCACCAGGAGTCATTTTTATATAGGTTTTCAGAAACTGACTTATCTCTCTCCCCACTATGATTTCCTATACCCAGACCCAGTTTGGAACCTCACCAGGAGATTTTCCTGGACTTTGCCCAAACACATGCATTACACTGGTTAGCAGTGACTTGGAGTCACCCCAGTTTCTCCCATCAATAATCAACACTGAGTATCTGAAGGACTGGTCTGCTCATTTCTCTTCTCTGAGTTAAAATAAATCAAGTTCAGGCAACAGCAAACACAGAACCAAACTTTCATTCAATATGAACTGGCTAGAATCTGCTATAAGATATGCAATCAATAAAATAAATTTTAAAAAATGGTTTGATGTATCGGTTGGTTTTGTAACATGTGTTCAAATGAATGCATCATACACTTTCGTAGGTACCACTAATGCCCTCTGGCTTCCTTACCATTCACCACTGACATGATGTGAGTGTCAGGCATGATGATGGGTCGTCTGGGAACTAGAAAGACAAAGGTCAAGAGGAGGGAAATATGGATCTTTAGCATTGCTATAGCTGTATAGCTACAAGACCATCTGACTTAACTTAGGGAGCAGAGACAGTATGTCACCACCAACAAACAACTACAAAAGATGAGTTAGTTGTGTCCCCCTGAATCAGCAGCCAGGTGGCTCTAAGCACTGCCTCTGTTTTCCAGAGCTGTTCTGAGGATTTGGTGTGTCATGTATTCAAGGTTTCTGTCTTAATGCAAATCTGGCAAAGCACAGCACACCACGGTATAAGTGCTGGGTAAATACTGTCTCTTCCTGACAATGGCGCTGCATTTCAGACCTCCCTCCCAGAAGCCCAGGTTGGAGAGGTCAGAAGTGGTGGAAGAGAGATGGTAATTCCTTCTCATTTACCTAACTCTCTGTCCATCCCCCAACCCCTATCCCACCTGCCAGGAAAAGGGATAAAAAAGAAACCAGAGAAGAGAGACTGGTACAGCTGGAAGCAGCTAAGAATGTAAAATAATCAGAGGGCAGCCGGCAGGTATCGCTTTGCAATGAGTGCTCTGGGAGGTTGTGTGGAAGTGAGAGACTGAGTAGCAATCATGAAACATTAGCACATTGACACGCGTGGCCTTAGCAGTGTAGGTTTCTCTGGTTACAAGGGAGCTTGACCTCCGCCCTAGTGCTTCAAAGCTGGTCAGCAATGACCCTCAGCAGCAGATCTGAGGCCACCCTTTGAGTATAGACCCCATTGCTCCAAAGAAACTTTAAACCTTTTGCTTAGCTATGACCTATGGCCCTGGGTATACTTCAGGGTGACCTCCACACTGAATAAACTTCAGTCTTCCTGTCACATTCTAGGTGGGGAGTTTTGTTGATGTTAAGTCAACAGAAAGCTTGTTTTTTTACTTATTCCTCTCTGGGCTTTGCATCCAGCTGCCTAGAATATCATCCCTAAGAGGCTCTAAGATTTGTGCAAAGTCAACTTACTCTTTCTAAGTCAGTTTCTTTGTATGTAAGCATTAATAAATAAATCAAGGTAGCAAAGTTACTATGAAGGTTAACTAAATATTGCCTATAGTGGCCTTGTGTAAAATCTCTAGATAAGATCAGTACAAGAAGAGAAAAAAATATTTTAAAAAAATCAGGGAAGATTAGAAATCTATTAGAATAGTAAGGAAACTAAAGATAATATAGGGGTTCTCTTTCTGTTACAGAAAGTGTGGTAGTATCTCAGGATGCCTGTGGCTTTGGAAGGGCATTTGTTATCTCCTTTCTTGCTCACTACTACAAGTGCTGTGCTTGCAGATGAGAGGTCCTATCCTCTAGGAAATTAAATAAAGTTACCAGGCTCATAGTGGTTAGGGCTTGGGTGTGATCTTTGAAAGAGACTTATAAAAGTTGTGGAAATGTTCAGAACTCAGAGAGAAAGCTAGAGAAGTTTTTCAAATCTCATCCATCTGTATATTGATAAACCCCTGTCCCTCATCTCTGGCCTGGCTGTCACCAACTTTCTCTATGATGATCCCTTGAGATTTTCACCTGCTGATGGGCACGGCCTGTACAATCCCTCTCTATCCTGAACCAAACTGCATCTGGGTTAGAATGTGTGACTTCCAAGGCTTGGTAGTAAAGGGGATCATGGCTTCCCTGGCATCACTTGAATCATTTGTTCTCAGGAAGTAAGCTGCAGTATTGAAGGACACTCAAGCATCCCTTTGGAGAGGCCTTTGTGCTGAGGAGGTAGGACAACAGCTGTGAGTGAGCCATCTTAGAGATGACTCTTCTTGTACTAGTCAGGCATGCAGATGACTACAGCCTACATCCTGACTGACGTCAAACAATGAATGGTCCTTGAGTCCTGCCTAGTAACTCAACATCCCAAATTTTAACCCATAGAAACTATGTGAAGTAATAAAGTTTTGTTATACTCTTAAAATCAGTAAGCTTTGGGATAATTTGTTATCACACATAACTAATACAGACTATAGTTAGAAAACTTAGCCTAGGTCACTATATTGTTAGAATGAATTTTCCATCATGAAGCTACCTTTGGAGAATCCTGTGTTGCCAAACCCTGCCTGACAAATACTGTAATCGTGAGAGAACTTTTGAAAACATATATTCCTAGGTCCTGTTCATGGAAATTTAGATTCATGAAGCTTTTTGATGAATAGACGATTTAGAATCTTGAATAACATCCTTATTACTCATATTAGGCAAGAAAGAAAAGAAGGGACAGAGGAAAGAGCAAATCTCAAAGGCCCCAGCATTGAGTTTGAGACTCTTGTCCCACAGTTGTGGGCTTATCAGAAAAATTCTGATATAAAAGTAGGAGGGCAACTTGGGGGCAATTTATTTCAGGTGTGGAGACAGAGCATAGCCTGTTTCCTCTGAGGATGCACTGGGTGGGCAGCAGCAGACAGGCAGGCAGGCTCCACTGCCTCTGTGGCTGGACTAACCACACCATCTCTGCACAAATGCACATAATAGCATCATAATGAGCCTGCTGTGCTTTTAAGGTTGCAATGAGAGAAGATGGCTGTTCTGTTTAGGATGAACCTCCATCTGCTAGTCCCAGCCAAATGCCATAGTATAGTAGGATTGCAGCACCCACATTTGTGTGTGTGTGTGTGTGTGTGTGTGTGTGTGTGTGTGTGTGTGTGTGTCCACATGTGCTTGTGTGTTTAAAGAAATGGATATGACGGCAAGGGTATCCATGGAGAACCAAACGCATGCTCATGTATTTATGAAATATGTGAACATACACATCTGCTTGTGTGTTCCTTGATAATATTATATCCTGTTCTGCAGAAAACCTGCACGGTTTGTAAGCACAGGAAGCTTCTTTGATGTTATGCATGCTTTTTGTCCATTCTTAGGGCTATGCATGATGACTTACAAAGATGATGTCCCATATTTCATCTGAATGAGACCTGACATGGAGCCATCAATCTGGTGACTCGGTAAATATTTTCAGTGTTCCAGTCACAATGAGCACTGAGATCTCTATGCAGATCAAAGGCTTCTCTGGTACCACAGTATTTGTGAGAAGAAAGGATGTAGCCAAATAGGTGTCCTGACAATACCAGAGGAGAGTGTGGGGGACAGATGATCACCTGCTAAGACGAGCTGCCTTCCCATTGCTCTCAGTCCTCTAGTTTTGGGTTCTGACTGCCTGCCATGTGGGCTGCTTTCCAGCTGGGCTAGGGATGGGCCGTTTTAAGCAGAGCTGTGCAGTTTTGGCAACTTGGCTACACATCAGTCTCTGGCTTTACTACCCTAGTCCTAGCAACTAATTGCTGGTGACTCTGGTGACTGCCCTTCTCTCCTGCTTCCTAAAGATTCAGATGTATGTGCTTTTATGATAGTTATTTATCATGTTGGATTACAGAATTTGTTAAAGTCTCCTATTTCCATGCCTCCTTGTCCTCAGCTCTTTGTGGCAGTCACTCTGCCTTCCTGACTGTGATAATCTTAGGCCCTGGTACTGTACCTGGAATATAAGTGACGGTGTCAGCAGTGGAGGAAGAGGTTATGAACTTGCTCCTGTGGCCTTGAATTCTAAAGCATTCACATTTAGATACATGCCTTTTGCCTTCCTTCTACTTCCATTCTAAAGCCCTTACTCAGCAAACTATTAGAGGCCCCAAGTTTTAACTCTGGCTACCAGAAAGCATCTCTCTTAGTGTTACCAGTTTCAGAAGAGACAGAGGTCCTGGCCCTGACTTCTAGGCTAAACCAGCATGCAAAGACAAGCCCAAGTCAAGTCCTACCCAAGCCTGTGCTATTTGGGACCCTGGAGACCTTCTGCCTGATATGAGGCTACTGTCTCTGTGTTTTGCTGTTTCCTGGTATTTCTAGTCCATATGGAGTAGCAATCTCTGTTTCTAACCAAGGATAATAGAAATAGTTATCCTTTTGTTTGTTTGTTTTGGTTATTTCCGAGACGGAGTTAATCTGTGTAGCCCTACCTGGCCCGAAACTCATTCTGTAGATCAGGCTGGACTTGAACTCAGAGATCCACCTGGTCCTGCATCCAGATCTCTAGGATTAAAAGTGTGCACCATTGCCACACAGCTTGGTTATCCTTTTTTGAATTATAAAGTTACTGTGAAGCTAGAGCCAAGGGTTGAGCCTTCTTAGTACAATTCTCACTTGTAAACTGAGGCTCAGGACAGGTAACTAAATTACTCAAAGTCGTATGACTTCTGAAGTCAGGAGGCAGCACAGTGAGCTTGGGAGGAACATAGACAATGACGTAATCAGATCTTGGTCACTCATTTGACAATAGTGAAAGCAAGCTGCCCACCCATGATTTGTACTGACAGTAGGCATTCATTAAGTGCATACTGCAGTCTGTCTTCTTCTCGAGGTCAGGAGTCCTGAGAAAGAGGAAGCACAGTGATGTAATTTTTGATCATCAGAGCTGTCAGAGCTGTGCTTTCCCCTTATCACATCTTTATCTCATTGTCTCTAAGGGAGCATAATGAGAAAGCTAGTATTCACTATTCTTTAAAAAAAATGTTCCTTGTGATGGTAAATGTTTTCCCCCCACTGTGGTAGATCATTGTGAGCATGACAAGATTGAGCCTTATAGAAAAGCAATTACTCTAAGCAAACGAATCCCACACAGATTCAAAGGGAGTGAATACAATGAGAACAGAGACATACATTATTAGGAAACTAAAGTGGAAATCAAATAAGGATTGGGAACTCTGAGTCTCAAATATTTAATTGTCATAATTGCCTAATTAAGAATGGTTTTAAAGCATGCCTCCTCCTTATCCATGAGTATTAGCAAGGCTCTACTTCCAGGAAGACAATTGCAGCACTTAGACTTATCATAACATGAAGGTTGACCTCTGGCAAACCTCCCTGAAAGAAAAGCTATGCTGTCTCTTCATTCATTTTCTCATTTGACAAACACAGAGTATCTACCACTGTACACTATTTCATAGGCAGATTGAGGGACTGTCCCCTGGAGGTCAATGAGTTAAGAGGAGGTCTCTGGAATCAAGGTGAACTCACCTATATTGCTCTAAAGAATATTTACTCGTGGCTTACCCAATCAGGCAGGAGACCAATGGTAACCTATATATGAAGTTGGGTAGTGGCAAGGGCATAACCCCAGTGAGTCAACAGCAAAGAAGGGTATGAGAACAGAATATGTAATTGAAAGAATGGGAGCAGTACCATTTGAATGTGTAGATGCAGACATTCTCCAGGGTACCTCTGTGTTCAGTATTGTCTGTAATTCTTGCTAGACAAGCTTGGGAGGGTAAGCATCTCTTCCATCTTACATGTCTTGTATTCAATATCTAGCATATGACAGAGGCTTTAAAAATGAAATTTCTTTGAGTTAGAGTTTGATTCAAGTTAGGCATTCAGACAAGATGGGTACCTACTATGCCTACCACATAGTAAATGCTCTTTAAAACACCTTGAGTGAATGAATGTGTAGCTTCTTGAATAAATGAATGAATGAATGAATGAATGGTGAGCCTTATTGTACATTCTGGAATAGAAAGATGATTAATGTATGGCTCTTGCCCTTGAATAGCTTTGAGATAAATGAGGGACATAGATTTTTGGACCAGTTAATGAGAACCAAACCTGCTCTGAGATGAGTCATACCATTTATCAAGCATGAGAGTTGGCATCTCATTTTCATTAATGTAGGTACTGCTGTCAGGATCATTTTTGTGGGTCTAGGAGGCTTTCTCTCCCCAAGCTGAGTGTAAAGTTCCTGAAAAAAAAAGAGGCCTGTAAAACAGTAGGCTATCAGTTTGCCTTTGCAGGATGAAGGCATGAATGAAAGGGCAATGGAATGTTCTTGAAGTAGAAGATTGGTTTAATGTTTTCATATTATGTTGTCCTGCTATCTACATATATACTGTTGTGGTATCTACATCCACAATCATCTCCCACTTGACAAACTTTTTTTTTAATCTCTGACACCCCAGATACTTCTAAATATTCCTTTGGGATGCTTTCAATAAATCCACATGTAACTTTATCTCTACTCTTAAGAACTTTACACTCTGAGACTAATGGCTTAGACCCACCAAAATAAGCCATCTACATATCAAAAGAAAATTCCAGATCTCATGATTGACAAAATAGTGATCCTTCTTATTAATGTTTCATCGTATCCTATCCTTAAGTACTACTGCTTGCTAATAGAGTTGGTTGGTCTGCAAGTGTAGATTTATTGGGGTGGACCTACATTCCTATCATTCTGATTAAAAATTGAAAACATGAAGACCCAACACTGTTTTAAAGAACCCCAGGGAGCATGGCAACACAGTACATGACAAGTGTGTGCACTGACACTGTGAGATGTCAGAGGTGGGTCAGGGAGTAATTTCATTTGAGAGACAGCACTTGAAGAGTGTCTTGAGGTGTGAGTAGAATTCTATGTAGTCCTAGACAAAGTGAAGAATTGTGCACAGTTGGAAAAATGTGCCTTATATCAGGTCACATCACAATCTAAGGAGATCAGTCCCTTTTTGCATTAGACAATTGAGGTTCAGGGAGGTTGATTCATTTGCTCGCAAATACTCTGATCCAAAATGGCCATGACAAGCTCACTTCTTCATTTAATTCCACATGGAGGAGGAGCTGGAATAATCGAGTTGGAACATCAGCTTGAAATTACTGAAATCAGTGAGGTAGGGTGCGTATCAAGAGGATAGTGAAATTCTTTTTAATTTGCTAGCAGTTGCATTTGCTTTTTGACTGAACCCTGTAGTTATTTTTGCTTCATTTTCAAAGTGAAATCTCTGCAGGGTGAAGAAGCAGTCATGTGACTGACAACTTCAGTTACATTCAAACTCCAGGTCAACTATTTACAGTTTCTGTCTTGTGAAACATAAAAAGCTTTTTTTTTTCTGGATAAATTAAGAGATAAATAGTAGAAAAAGAAGTGAACTGGAAAAAAATTGAAATCCACTCCTCCAAAAATTATAAGAAGCATTGCTTTAATTTTCAATAATCCAATCAATGTGACAAAGAGCTCCCTGTAAACTAGGCCTGGTGGCACTCATCTGTAACCCCAACACTCTTCCAGTGAACTAAGATCTTAAGTTTGAGGTCAGCTTAGACTCTAGTGTAAGATCCCACCTCAGAACTAAGACACAGTTAGCCAAACACAAAGGAACTCATACTTTCTATAACTCCTACAAAATCCTGGAGAAATCTGAGTACATATAAATACAGCAACTTGAAAACATGTATACTCTTTTGTCTTGCTAGTCCTGCTGTGGGGAAACTGTTGTAAAGAGAGCATTTACAACTATAATGCTAACCTCTGACATTTTCTTGAGATTAGCTGTAGTGACAAATATCATATACATTACTATGAGAGCGCCTCAAAAGGAAGAACATACATCAGAAAGAGAATTAAGGTATACGAGAAGAATCCATGTTTTTCAAAGTAGATACAGAGGTGCTGAATAATTTACTTCATTGCAGGATCCGAGGTAACAGCTGAAAGCTTCAATAAATAAACATAATGGGCTCCCTTTAAAAATGTATTGCTTGGCAATTTATTTACTCATGTGCATGCACCTTATGGTATGTGACATGCTGCTCTTCCTCCTTTCAAGGAAAAGTACTCCACAGTACACTTTAATAGGTGCTGGCAGCTAAAGACAGAAACAGTTTCTGTTTCACACTTAATGTTTTCATTTTGAAGAGTCTTCTGTGTCCATCTTTCCTTCTATTCTTTTCTCTTTCCTGTTTCTTTTTCCCTTCCTGCCTGCCTGCCTTCCTTCCTTCCTTCCTTCCTTCCTTCCTTCCTTCCTTCCTTCCTTCCTTCCTTCCCCCCTTCCTTCCTTCCTTCCTTCCTTCCTTCCTTCCTTCCACTTTCTCCCTTCTGTACCCATTCTCTTTTTTCTTTTCATTGTACACTCTCATTCATTCATTTGCACTTCAGTAAATGTCAATGAATTTGGTTCACAGAGCTCCTGCTTGCATGAATGAAAACATGTTGTGGGAAGCATGATACTATGAGTGATGTATAAGAGATAATATATATTAAGGTAATGCAAAATTCATAGCACATTATTAATACCTTTGTAGAATTTTTCTGGAAACTCAGTAGTAAGTATATAACCAAAATTTTAAAAAGTGAATAAAATTTGCTGAGCAACCTACTCTGAGTAATTATCATGATCATCCTAAAGGATGGAAAGAAAAGTTACCCCCTCCCAAATATGGAAAATGTTTTGTGCAAAAAAGGGAGTCCATCATATCGTGATTTGTTAACAAAAACACTAATCATTCTAAATTTGGCTGCAACCTAAATTGCTTAAGAATAATAATGCCACTCTAACATTCAATCAATTCTAGCTGAGGTAAGAGTTGTAGAAAGTCTCCAGAAATAACTCCTCTAGAGAGTTAAGAAATAACCAAGGTTTCAGGTCAACAATGAAACAATTATGTCAGACACCAAGCCAACAAATCATGTTGAATAACTATCAGGTGACATGCAATAAACAGGATTATTTTGACTTGCCTGTATTTTATTTTCTATTGTTGAACACCTACTATGTGGGGTTTGCTTGATATCTAGTTTGTGCTTTGACATGTGTGACTTTATTTAAGCCATGCAGGAATTCCAAAAGCTTAATAAACTTACCATTAGAATCTTTCTGTTACATGTCATAAAAATGGAGCTCCGAGAGAATTCCTGCGCTTCTAATAAGCTAGTCTAGGCACTTAGACACAGTCTCTCAGCTAGCTTGTTGCTGTTAAATGATACCTCAGGCGATTTGATGTGAATTTGTGTATTTGCACATGAAGTATTCAAATATCAGAGCCAAATACACACAAAAGTAGAGGAAGTACTTACCTGGATTACTGTGTTCATTTATTTCTCAAGAGGGAAATGCTCCACACCATAAGACAGCGGGACATCAGTCACTAGCATTGTGACATCAAGACAAAGGCTGCTTACTGTGACCTGTCTGAAAGGGAGATGAGAATCATACCTACAATATTAACTGAGTTTCATGTATTGACCATTTACACCAGAGCAGGCTCTTGTAGGAGCAGGATTGTCATGTGTAGAATACTTTCCTTGTGTGCTGGACGTTAGTGGCACACGCCTTTAATCCCAGCACTCGGGAGGCAGAGGCAGGCGGATATCTGTGAGTTCAAGGCCAGCCTGGTCTCCAGAGTGAGTGCCAGGATAGGCTCCAAAGCTACACAGAGAAACTCTGTCTCAAAAAAACCAAAAAAAAAGAAAGAAAGAAAGAAAGAAAGAAAGAAAGAAAGAAAGAAAGGAAGAAAGAAAGAAAAGAATACATTTGTTGTTCCTGATGCCATTTGACCTAGTCAGATATTGCCACTAAAGAGAAAAGGCCACAATTTTATATCACGTGGCAGTTTGCAAAGCATGTCTGGACACATTTTGATTCTCAACATAATTATCAGCTAGATTTTAAGCAAGCTTCAGTTATTTGATAGGTAAGAGAACTGATGACAATGTGACGCCTGTGACAGAGCTGTCAATAGGTACTTAAATGTTGAAATGTCAGTTGAGTACACAAGACAGCAACTTGAAAATATGTATAGTCTTTAACCTTCTAATCCCACCTATGATTAGTTAGCATCTGGAAAGAATCCAAAAACATGTGAAAAGTTGTGTGCCCAAAGGCATGTAAACAATATTCACAGTAACTGGAAACTATCAGCATATCCAGTAGTACAGCAAAGATTAAGGAAATTATGGCATATTCACCCTATACTCTATACCGAAGAAAGTAAGATAGTCTTTCAGCAAAATACTTTTATTTATGTATTTTAATTTGTGTGTGTGTGTGTGCATGTGTGTGTTTGCAAGAGTTTACAAACTCATGCATGCCCAAAGCCTACAGAGGCCAGAATACGCTGCCAGGCCCTCTGAATCTGAATTTGAGGCATTTAGAGGCTCCCTGATGTGGGTGCTGGAATCTAAACTGTAATCTTATAGAACAACAGCAAGTGAGACCTCTCTCCAGCCCAAGATAAAATATTTTAGCCTATACTTCTATTCTGTCTGCTAAGAACTTTGTAGCAGATTGTACATGGTAATAGCAGAACACCTATCAGAACAAGCCATCACACCTTCAACGCAGAAGCAGGGAGAGAAATAGGAGAAGGCAGAGAGAGTCTCACAATTCTTTTGATGCAAGACTGCTTACAAGGCCCTACTTATTAAAGTTTCCAAAGAAATTTCCTACTACTCCTAACTTGGGTAAGGACCAGGACCCCAATCACAATGGATCTTTGAGTGACATCCATGCTACATTCAACTCAAGAGATGGCAAGCACTAATTCTATCATTAGAGCTCTAAACCTCATGACTCACATTCTTGCTAAGGCCCCTTGTCTAATACCACAGTGAGAGTTAGGATTTTAACATGTATTTGGGAGGACACAAGCATTAACTCATTGCATTCGTAAGCACTCCATGCTTGTTAGCTATTAAAGAGCATCAGAGCACCGTGGAGAAGAGTGGGCCTAGAATCCAGGAAGCTAAAGTTTGCAGACATATATGTGAACACACAACAACTTCAAAAGAATTAAAAACAAAACAAAAAATGCATCTTTTTAAGTAGCCTGTGTCAGGTATTCCATTACAGTAATGAACAGCTAGTTTATATTTTCTTTTGTTTAAAAGTTGTCTAGCATACAAGGAAATATGTTACATTGTGATATTTTCATATAGCTATATAACATTATACTGTGTTCTTATCTGACTCCCCACAGCTCTACCCTTCATCTCTATCCTTTTGATAGTCCCTATTTTCTTTTCATGTCATAAATATGAATCATTACCCTCTCCCAACACTTTAGAAGTTTTCCACCCCACCATAATCTCCCTAGTAGCTTCATGTCCTACATGTATATTTAAATCTAGATACCACATATGAGAGACAAATATGTGGTGTTTGTTTTATGTTCAAAGAAAAACAAATATACAAAAATATTTATTTTCTGTTTTCATCTTCAATTAACTTTATAAGTTAGCATGCAAAGATTACAGTTCCATTACAGAATACTTTTGCATTTGTGTCATACTTTTTTCTTATTCATATAACTTCCCAGTTCCCTCTCCCCCTAACCCTTCTGCCATGATCCCCTCATCACTACCACTAACAGAATACCAACCTGTGCTTTTACATAACATGTATTCTGTTACCCTGATTTGTTTTTACTTCTCTTAAGATATTTCCCCCTCTCATCATCTCCTTTATAGTTCTATTATCCACACACACACAATATATATAATACACACTAATACAATTGAAATACAGGTTTTGTGTATGAAAAAGAAAAACCTGAGGCTATTTGACTTCCTGGGTTTGACTCATATCTCCTGACATTATAGTTTCCAGTTCCATCAATTTTCTGTGAGCATCACATCCTCACTTTTTTTGCAGACAAATAAAATTTCATTGTTTACATAGCATTTTTTATTTATCCATTCATCTGTTGATGGACAGCTAGGCTGGCTCATATCTTGCTTATTGTGTATAATGTAGCCATAAGAATGAGTGTATTGTGGGATCACGTGGAGCTCCATTTTTAGCTATTCAAGGCATCTCTATACTGACTTCTCTATACTGACTTCCATAGTGGCTATACCAGTTAATATTTTCACCAGCAGAGCATAAGGCTTCATATTTCCCCATAGCCTTGATGCCATTTCTGTTTTTTATCTATATTTAAGTGGTGACTTTGGTCATCTTTGCAATAACACACACACACACACACACACACACACACACACACACACACACACACACCACATATATATTTCTCAAATATGTTACATCCTGACTACCTTCTCCTCCTTGCCCTCTCCTCTTACCTCTCTCCTTTTCCCCAAATCTACACCTGCTCCATCTCCCCTCAGAAAAATGTAGGTCTCCTAGGGACATCAATCAATCATGGCATACTATGCTACAATAAGATCAGGCACATGATATCACATCAAGGCTGGACAAGGCAACCCAGTAAAAGGAAATGGGTCCCACAGGCAGGCAAAAGAGTCAGAGGCAGCCCCTGCTTCTCTAAGTTGGTATCTCTCTATCCATACATTAGTGAAGTTCTCAGACCTCATCAGAAAAGTTTCTTTGTTCGGTGAGTGGTGGCTAATCCAGAAACTCACCAACTGGTCAAAGTATAGAGAATAAATTTCTTTGGAATGCTCAGCTACAAAAGGGGATATTGATATCACACTCTGTGGTACTTAACTTTTTATTGTTGTGATAAAATACCATGAATAAAAGCAACTTAGGGAGAGAAGGATTTATTTGGCTTAACCATCCTGATCACAGTCCATCACAGGAAGTCAGAAACTCAAGGCAGCAACCTAGAGGCAGGAACCGAACCAAGATCATGGAGGAATGCAGCTTACTGGCTTCCTCACCATGACTTGTTTGGCCTGCATTCTTTTTGTTTATTCGTTCTCATACAATACATACTGACCACAGTTTCCCCTCCCTCCACTCCTTCCAGTCCCTGCATCCATCTACTCCTCCTCCCTTTCCCTTCAGAAAAGAATTGGACTCCAAAAGATATCAACTGAAGACGGCTTGACAGGTTACAATAAGTCTAGGCACAAACCCTCATATCAGGGCTGGGTCAAACAACCCAGTAAGAGGAAAGGGGTCCTAACAGCAGCCAAAAGAGTCAGAGATACCTCCACTGCCACCCATTAGGAGTCCCACAAAAACACCAAGTTAACAACCATAACATATTTGCAGAGGACCAATTGCAAACCCATGAAGGCTCAATGATTGCTACTTTAGTTTCTTTGAGCCCTGCTTAGATGATTCAGTGGGGACATGTTCTCCTGGTGTCCTTGACCCCTTTGACTCCTTCAATTCTGCCTTCCCCTCTTCTGTGGGGTTCCCTGAGCGTCGAGGGAAGGAACCTGATGGAGATAATCCAATTTGAGCTCTCTCTGTGCCTAGTGTTTGACTGTGGGTCTGTGCATCTGCTTCTGTCAGCTGTCAGAAGAAGCCTCTCTGATGGTGATTTGGCTAGACACTCATCTAGGAGCTTAGCAGAATACCATTAGGAATTATTTTATTGAATTTTTATTTCTGTCTTAGGTCTCTGGGCTGTCCAGCCTCCAGTTCCTGGTCATCTAGGCAGTGCTGGACATGGCTTCTCTTCGTGCTGTGGGCCTCAAGTTAGACCAGTCATTGGTTGGCCATTCCCACAAGATTTGTGCCTCTATTGCCCCCACATATCTTGCAGGCCAGAGAGATTGTAGGTCAAAGGTTTTGTGGCTCGGTGGTGTCCCAGTCACACCACTGAAAACTGCCTGTTTAGAGAAGATGGTCAGTTCATTATCCTGCCTTTTTACACCCCCAAGACCCCAGAAGTAGTGCTACCTCCAGTGGGCTGGACCCTACCACATAAATTATTAATCAAAAAAATAGATCTGAATACTGGAGATCTGACAGTCATTTTCTAAGCTGAGTTTCCCTGGTCCTGGATGATTCTAGTTATCCTAAGTTGACCAAATTTTAATCAGCATACACTTCAATCTCAAAGATCAGGGAATACATTTGTGCAAGAAAGGGAAGAAAGGTTGTAAGAGATGGAGGTTCAGGAGGACCACACAGCATAACAGTATATTCTGGACATGACAGGGCCACTACAACCATGAACTTGTGAGCAACTAAAGATGTCTGCACAAACTCCCAGAGCATTTACCACAGTGCCTAGCACAGAGTATCAATATGGTCCTAAGAACATACAGAAAATAACATTAATATTGTATTTTTCACTTCCCCAACTCTGGCAGGGAGACCTACTCAGCAAGTACCTAATTGCTGTGTGATTTGACATAGCTGGGTAGTCAGCCTGGGATGAGGGTGATTAATTACAAGTAACACGCTGTGTTACCCCAGAGGCTGGTAGCCTATGTTATAGTCAATTACCTACCAGACACCATCATTTATGTTGTTATTTATTACTCTGTATGTCTGAGAAATGAATCCTGTAAGGCAGAGAACAAGTGAGGGGACCCATCACAATGGGCCTCCAGGCAGAAAACACAGAGAATGTGGGGGATCACCAGGGGCTGTTCTCAAATAAGGCAACTGGAAAGGATCCAAATCCTCCCACCTACAGCTTTCAATACACAGATGAGAAGGAACTGAACACATTCTCTTCAACTAGGGGCACAAAGCACCAGGGAAGCCTCTGAGGTAGAAAATATAGACACAGGAATGTAAGATACTGGCTGAGAAAGCAGCATGCACCAGAGAAGAGAGAGATGTTGGCTAGCAGCTTCAAATAGATCCGAATGACCCTAGCGAGTGAGCTGCAGCTGAGAATCAAAAGCAGACTCTGAGAAGTAAATCACCATTATTGGAAGAAGAAAGGGAGGAGGGTAAATCAGGAAGGAGGTGGAGATCTTAAGAGTAAAGGAAAGGAAGTTTCGGGAAAGAGGGAGAAAAACAGTTTGAACATCACAGACATCACCTCTCAAATATTGTACCAGACATTGTGAAAGACGGTGCTGTGTAGTGGAAACAACATAGATGCTGGAACCAGATTCAACCTGACTTTGAAGATCCTGTTTCTGCCACTAACCTTGGGCTAATTTCTTAGGCCATCTGGAAGTGTTTCTTAATCTGCAAAAAGAGGGAAGATACTTATCTCAATGTGGTTTTGAAGATGGATTGAGATAATCGTGTATGTGGAACACTTGGCAGGTTCTCAGCAATTGTTTCCTCAGTACATTATGCTACTTACAACAGACCCACAAAATTGGCTTATCTGTTCTACAGATGAGAAATCTGAGGCTTACAGAAACATTCAATTTATACATGATTGTAAGTTGGTAAGTGGCAGAGTCATAACTGAAACCCATGTTTGGGGCTGGGGAATTAGTTCAGTGGCAGAGAACAAGCCCCATAATTGTGAGAGCTTGGGTTCAATCTTCAGGACAAATGAGAAAACAAAAACAAACAAACAAAAAGAAGCTCACTTTTGTTTGCCTCTGAAATTCATGCTGTTCACTTTACATTTTGAAGTGGGTGGGAACAACATGGATTTACTTAGGGCGAAGTGGGCACCACATCTTGTGGTGAAATAAAAGTAATGGAAATAATATGCTGATGCTTGCTAACAAAATAGACTGGTTCAGAGGGTGCTAATCATCAGCTTTAACCTCTTCCTTCTTTCCTTCCCTCTTTCCCTACTTTCTTTCATTCTCTCTCTCTCTCTCTCTCTCTCTCTCTCTCTCTCTCTCTCTCCCTTCCTTCCTCCTTCCCCCCTCTCTTTCTCTTTCTGCATTTCTTCTTTGCTATTGCATCTGAATTCTGCTACTCTGAATGTCTATGATGGTTAATACTGATTGTCAACTTGACAAGACAAGTTGACAAGTCTCTGGGCGTGTCTGTGAGGGAAATTCTAATTAGGTTAATTAGGGTAGGAAGACTCACTCTAATTGTGGAAGGAAATACTGCATGGGCAGGGGGTTTGGGCTGAAAAAAAAGGAGGAGGCAAGAGTGTACGTGCATTCATCTCTCTCTGCTTCCTGACTGAGGACGCAATGTTTCCAGCTATTTCAGCGTCCTGCTGTCATGACTTCTCCACCATGATGGCTCTTCTCACAAACTATGAGTCAAAATATAACTCTTTGTTCTAAAGTTGTTTTTGTCAGGTATTTTAACTACAAGACAAGTAACTAATATAGTGGCCATGTCTCCAATGCTTTCTATAACCCTCATTACCATTTTAATATTTATTTGAAAGTTGAGGGCACTTTGAAGATATATTGGAAAAATTGTCCATGAACACAACAGCTCAGTTGTATAATTTCTTAGGTTTTAGAGACTAAAGACAGCTTTTCAATGTCATACTTAGTCATTTGTTTTCTCTCCATGGTACGCTAACACAGGTAGGGAGATAGGGAAAAATAAATGTTAAGTACCAGTACCACAGAGGATTCAGAATCACAGCTCTCCTGAAACGATTAAGTCCTTTGGAAAAATGTAGCTCTGAAGGACCACTCATCACCATATGGATTTTTGTTCAAAAAGTCCCTCCATATGAAACCTTTGCCCACCTGAGTTTGAAATGTTGTAACTGGGAATGCTTCTCTCCAATTTCCGATTACATTATCGTAAATAGATACTATGGCAAGGGGTTTACTTAGACCCATTTTGTAGTCACTCTGGAATAATGATGCAAGTGTAGCTATTTTGTTTGTTAAACACTACTTTCATTACACTTTTCAAGCTGTGAAAGTCAATGTTCTTAGCCAGAAAGCCCAGGTGAAGATAGTCCCGAGTCTGTGAAAAGATAGCTTAACCTTAGTCATCATGTCTCCTTTTTGTCCTTCTGCTTTTACAGAGGCCAGGGTTTCTCGGCATGAATTTTTCCACAAATAGTGGAAGTGTTCCACTCAAACAGCACAGAAATGTGACCTGTTCCCTTTCCTCATTCTATGTTTTTGTTCTCACTTTCTCCCTTTTTATTATATCCACCTATTTTTCCTTCTCATCAAACTTTTCCATAAGATATAAAGACAAGAGACACTACCAAGCTCATCCTATGAAATCAGCACTACCCAAATACCAAAAATTAGACAAAGATACAATAAGAACAACAAAACTATAGACCAATCTCACCTACCAATAGGGTTGTTTAACTCCTTCATTTATGATCTATATCCTTTTTATATTTTTCTTCTTTCTCTGAATAAACTTGACTTATATTGGATAAGAGTGGGGAGAAAGGGCACCTTTGCCCCATTTTAGATTTGGGAGAAAAGCTTCTCAGTTTATCCTCATTTGATATCAGTCCTTATTATACTGATGCATGTTCCTTCTCCTCAATGTTTCTTTTGGGGATTTTCATCAAAAAAGGATGTTGAACTTTGTTCAAGGCCTTTAAAAAAACTCAACTGAGATCATTGTATGATTTTTGTCATTAAGTGTATTTATTGCTGAGCTACTTATTAATTTGCATACTGATTAAATTGTATATTAATTTGAATCTTTAAAATCATGTTAACTGATCATAGTGTAGGATCTTCTTAATTTTCTCTTGAATGCAATAACCAAGCATTTTATTGAGAATTTCTGTGTCCAGTTCATGAGGGAAATTGGCCTGTGCTTTTCATTCTTTGTTGTGCCCATAGATAGTTAATGTAATTATATTGTAAAATAAGTTTTGTAACATTTCTTTCCTTTTTACTTTGTGGGACAGTTTCAAGAACTGTTTGTTGGTGTTTTCTTTTCTTTAAATGTTTGGAAGAATTCATCCATACATCCATCTAATCCTAGGATTCACAATGTTGGGAATATTTTTATTACTGCTTCAATCTCCTTTATTATTTTAAATATGTCTAAATAATTTATATATTCTTGGTTTTTATTAGGTATGTTAGATGTATCTAGGATTGTATTCATTTCTTGTCTTTAAATGTGTAACCCTTTATTTAGATTTGGGGAAATCTAGATTTCATTGAATAAGTGAAATCCTATGTGCTTTAGGATTCACCATAGCTCCATCTATTCTGTGGTTCTTTAGGTTTCATCTCTTGCTCATTTCTGAGAACTCTTGCATCTTTTGGACATAGCCCCTCCTTTTTTTTTTTTTTTTTTTTTTGGTTTTTCAAGACAGGGTTTCTCTGTGGCTTTGGAGGCTGTCCTGGAACTAGCTCTTGTAGACCAGGCTGGTCTTGAACTCACAGAGATCCGCCTACCTCTGCCTCTCGAGTGCTGGGATTAAAGGCGTGCACCACCACCGCCCGGCTCATAGCCCCTCCTTAAAGGACATGAAGGCAGTATTTGTATCATCTTGACCTCCACCCTGCTATCTTTCTTCTGCTTGTCTAGTCCATTGGTGATACTTCCCACTGATTTTTAAAAATTAGATTCATTGCATTTTTATTGATAACATCTCTATTTTTCAAAATATTAATTACCTTGCTTAATTTTTATTTTGCATTTCTTTTTCATCTACATTACTGATTTTTTCATTCATCTTGTTACTTTTTCATCTACATCACTACTTTACTATATAAGGTCTGATTAAGTTCACATGCTGGTTTTCATCTCCTTCCAGGTCATTCACCGTTTTTACTAACAAATGTTTGCAGTCTTCATTTGACATTTTACCTATTTTAGTATCTTTGGGTCCAGGAGTTGTAATCATTTGAAGGAATCATGTTGCCTTGCTCTTTAATATTCCTTATGTTCCTGTTTCATCATTTGCATCATTTGTTTGTTTGGATATTTCTTCATGTGTGTGCATTTGTATGTGTGCATTAGTGTGTCTAAGTATATATGTGTGTGTGTGTGTGTTTGTATGTGGGTCTGTGTGTATGTTTGTATGCAAGTGTGTGTGTATTTATGTCTACTGTGTGTATGCATATGTGTAGTGTGTGTGTATTGTGGTATGTGTGTGTGTGGTTTTACGTGTGTCTGTGTGTATGTATATTTGTGTATATGTGTGTATCTGTGTAGGTGCATGTGTGTTTGTATGTGTACATAGTGTATGTATGTCTATTTGTGTACGTGCACACACGCATGTGTGTGTGTGTGTGTGTGTGTGTGTGTGTGTGTACATGTGTGTGTGTGTGTGTGTGTGTGTGTGTGGTGGGAGCTTACTATTAAGCAGCCTACTCTTGAAGGCTCAACTGCCAATAGCACTAAGAAAGGAGGAAACAACTTTCTATAGCAGTGACTACATCAAACCAAAGAAGACATAGAAATACATTTAAAGTCAATTACATCCCACAGATATATTTTTAGAGAGTAGTACTGAAAGTGAGAAAACTGTTTTACAATGTCCAATGGAGTTGAAAATTATTTAGAGTAAGTGTGGAAATAGTAGATGAATGGAATAAAAGAAGGAGACAGGAAAAGGGAGCTAAAGAGAAGCAGGTTAAATAGACGGAAGGAAATGAAGAGAAAAAGAATCATGCTGTGGAGGGGAAGAAGTGCAATCAAGCAATTGGAAAATACAAAAATGAAAACCTAAAACCAAACACATTTCCCAAAAGTGAAAATTCTTAAAAACAGAATTGGGTATGGATAAGGAATCAATGACAATAAAACCATAAGGGTATTTATCTTAAAAATCTAAACATATAAAGTCAAGATACTACTAAATGTATGGTGATGAAGGGAAGACCATAAGCAAAAAATGAAAGAAAAATACATTGTCCCCAAATGGAAAAAAACACATGAACAAATGGGATGTATGTATGAAAGGAAATAATAAATTTTAAAAAGGATAAATATGGTAGAAATCTGCTGAACATGTAGGAAACCAAAAGAAACGGCTGGGCAGATGACCCAGTGCTTGCTCTGTAAATATGAGGATCTGAGTTCAATTCCCAGGGCTCTTATAAAAAGGTTGTGAGAGGCAGTATAGACCTGTAACCTAGTGATGAGGAGGTGCAAACAGAGGGATCCTGGGATTTGATGATCAGCTATCTGGTGAACTCCACATTCAGTGAGAGATCCTGTCCCTGAAATAGGTGGAAAGCAGTTGAGAAGGATATGCAGTATCAGTGTTTGGTCTCTACATGCAAGGTCATACATATATGCACATCTACCTGAATACACATTCTAACATGTACATACACATACAAAGAAATGATGGGGCAGAATCACAACAGAAAGAAAGAAAAGACGTTCTTCTCTCTAAGTCCTCTAATACTGGAGACTGATAGTTGCAGGTATGGAAAGTGAAGGATCACATGAACTCGAGACTCACCTTTCTTTTGGCTACACAGCTGCTGACCCTTTATTGGAATTTATGTCCATTAGAGCCTGCCTCACAGCAGCCATTTTCCTTCTTTTCCTATCAAGGGCCTCCACAGGCCATACTTGTCTTTGTATTTTATGGGCTGTGCAATTCTCGTCCCCTCTTCCCCAAGAATTGCCCAATTTGACCCTGCTGGAGTAGCAAATATATTAACTGGCTGCTGTCCACGAAGTGACTGGGGGTATTGGAACAACCACAAAAATGAACTGGTCCAGGCAGAAGACCTGCCTTACTACTTTCAAGGTCTCCTGAACCTCAACAGCCTTGCTGGGGGGCGGGGGAGAGGGATGGGGGAAAGCCGCTGCTGCATGTATCATATATACACATGGAACTTCAGAGTTCCCAGACCCAACCATAGTAAATAGAAGAATGGTGACCCCAGAATCTGATCAACCTGCTGGCCTCGGGCTCAGTCCTAACCAAATCTGGATTAATTCTCAGTTGATGAGATCGAATTCCAGCTGCAGAAGGTGAGGATGGAATGATGATAACTTCTTGGTCACTGGCTAGCCTGGGCCAGGCTCCTGTGATTCCCAGCCACAGAAGGTGAGGATGGAATGATGGAATGAGGATTGTGCAATGTCTAGCCTAGGCCAGGCTCCGGGCACTTGCATCCTTTATCCATTTTGTGCTCAGCCATCCTGCTCCTCATACCTGCCTCTACAGGTCTTTCCTAACCGTGATTCTGTAGCAATCCCCGTCTGGACTCCCCAACCTGAGATGTTCCCTCAGCCTCAGCCTCCTCAATTTTTCAGCCAGAGATTTTCTCTCAAAATAGCACACAGATCCTTCCCTCCCTGTCATGTGGAAGAAATGAGATTTATCTCACAGCTGTTGACCCACCCACAAGAAGAATCAGTACCTCACAATACCCAGAATTGAATTTGAAGCTTTTGAAGACCATGGGCTTCTCCTGCAGGTAAGATTGCACCAATTTGGTCTAGCATACATGTTGAGTGGTTTCTGAGGCCCTTTCTCTACCAGGTAACTACATGGCAGGTGCATTCATCTGGCTTCTCTGATGAGAAACTAGAGGTATCTTTTCCAGTACCCTTTCACTTCCTTTGTAGAATTCTGAAGCTTTTATTGGCCACTTGAGACAATATCTACTGTTTTCTTTTTAACTCTGTGCTTCACCACCACCACAAAGGCAAAGACTAGCTACTATCCTGCCTAGGCATCCTGCTTTTATTTTGTAGTTCAGGCATCAGGATTATGATAGTCATAAAGAATTTCTCTGGTTATGTCTATTTGGAGTTCTAAATACTCTGTTTGATATTTATCATTTTTTTCTCTAAGTTTTGGGAATTCTTGGTTATAATTTCACTAGCTAAATTGTCTAAGGTTGATTGCTTGGACATATCCTTGGAAGGTCATGTTTGTTACCTTTATTCTTATATATGTCTTTATGTATTCTGTCTCGACCTTCTCTTCCACCTCTTGAATCCACTCTCCTGATTGGACTCATCTGTTGGTGATGTTTTCCATTGAGTTATTTATTTAATTTATCTAACTTTCATTTCTATGTGGTGATATATTATTTATGATTTATTAAAGCTTGCCTGGGGATTCAGAAAGCCAAGTCAGCCTCAAGCTATAGAGATCAGGCAGTGGTGGCACAAGCCTGCCTCTGCCTCCCAAATTTCTGTGAGTTTGAGGCCAGCCTGGTCTACAAAGAAAGTTTCAGGACAGACTCCAAAGCTACAAAGAAATCTTGTCTCAAAAAATCCAAACACACACACACACACACACACACACACACACACACACTCACTCACTCACACACACACACACACACACACACACACACACACACACACACACTCACACTCACACACACACACACACACACACTGGGGCTGGAGAAATGGCTCAGGTGGCTAAGAGCACTAGCTGCTCTTCCAGAGGTACTGAGTTCAATTCCCAGAAACTACTTGGTGGCTCACAACCATCTGTAATGGAATCTGATTCCATCTTCTGCTGTGCATAAAGACAGCTCACTCAGAAACAAAAAAATTCTATATCAATTTCCCACCATGGTTTTAAAGTCCTCAGTACAGTCATTCATTCTTTCCAAAAGTAGGACTCAGAAATAAACACTTTTGTGGCAAGTCTGCTATCTCCTTGTCTTTTTCTTTAGTATAGACATTATGAGATTAATAGGGTAATAGTGGATTGCTCTCTCATGTGTGTCATGTTCCTTCGTTGTGCTTTGTACATCTATTGGGATACATGTGTCCTCTAGTTTTTACACTCACCCCTTCCACTGCATTTTTTGTTTTATTTTACCTGAATAATTCTAAAGAGTTATCTTCATTTGAATTTATGCTTTACTTCCTCTTACTTCCAAATTCAGGAACAAATATAATGGTTTTTTACAACAGCTCCAGTGATAACTGTTATTAGTATTAAACAGGGAAGATACCTACGCACTTACCAGGTCAAGGGAGTACAGCACTAGGGCACTAGTTAGGGGAAATGCAGTGTATTTAGGGCTAACTGTGTCAACATTTAAGTAGTTAAGTGAGAAGGGTGTGGGAAAATGGGGAAGATTTAGTAAAGTAAGATTGAGAAAGAAAGTATGTAGGTTAGAGGTAATGCTGTATATTTGATTTAAAGAAAGACAAGGGCAAACTCAGAAACATTTCTAGTGAGATACAAATTACAATGCAACTGAACAATTGAAGAACAAAAATATAAATGCTAAAATCCGTCAAGAAATTGAAAACTAAAGTTAGCAGTAATGTAGAAGATGCTGTATCTTCACTCAGTGTTCCTTTCTTCTTTTGTATTGTCATTTTATAATCAGTCTCCAGAGCCAGGGAGATGGCTCAGTGGATAAATACACCTGACATCAAGCCTGGCACCACAAGTGTGATCCCTGGGACCCTTATGGTACAGGGAAATAACGGACTTTTGCAAGTTGACCCCTCACTCCATGTGTGCACCTTGCATGTGTGTGTGTGTGGGGGGTGGGTGTGGGTGGGTGTGTATGTGTGTGTGTGTGAGAGAGAGAGAGAGAGAGAGAGAGAGAGAGAGAGAGAAAGAGAGAGAAAGAGAGAGAGCATGTACACACACACACACACACACACACACACACACACACACACACACACACAAATACAAAAAAATTGATCTCCACTCCAAAGGCTTTGGGGAGTGTTGCTAGTTTCAGTATCCACAGGTTTTGGGGGGTGTTGCTAGTTTCAGTAATTCAAACAAATTAAGTCAGTATTTCCTTCCAGAAAGAAAGATTTTTACAGCTAAAACCCACTTTTTTCCATAATTACCCCAGCTCATTCCCAGTTTGCAGTGTACCCCTGTCTGTGCTTTGGGGACTAGTTGTTCTGTTCAAGACTTTAAGTGACTGGGGGAATGCTCGGGGCCTCATCACCTGTGTTTACCTTTTTAGGTCCCTTAGGATATTGCAGTAAGTTCTGCCAAGAACTCCCTGCCCTGACAATGACAGAGGTGTGGGGAGGGGCCAGTGAGAATCCTTTAGCTTCAGACTCCCTTTCCATATTTTTGTGGCTGTCCCACCTTGGGAGCTTCGTCGAGTCTGTTCCTCCCTTCAAGATGTTGTACCAAATTCCATGAGCACTTCCTGTACTCTGGATCCCAGGCTTTTCCAGGTCATTGTTGGGAGTGGGAGGGAAGATGGGCTGAGTCTTGCAAACTCCTCTACTTCAGACTCCCATACCCCTGTTCTGGTGCTGTGTCTGCAGCCTTTTTGTGTACATGCATGTTTATATGTATAGGATAAAACCCAAGTTGTGAAACACAACAGTGGAAGCCTTCATACAAAGTGTGTGAGAGTGTTGTACACATTTGGAGCTTTGCCAAAAGAACAGATTAAAAATGTTCTTTTGTTGTAGCTGTAGTTTGCTTTTTTTTTGTTATGAATGAATGATGATGAATACTCCATCTCACACCTGAGACATTTGTGTCCTGTACTCTGTGATGTCTTTATAAACTTCATACCTTCCCTGTTAGGTTGCTGCCTTTTAAATTTTTAAAAATATTTGTAAGACTTATTGATATGATAGAAAATTTGCGCTTTGTTTTATGACCTGGAAAATATTTTTCCTTGTTATCCTTTGCTTTATTTTATTTGTTTATTTTTGTGGTGCTAAGGATCAAACTCAGAGCTTGGCATGTGTTAGAAAACTACTCAGTGAGGAAAAAAATGGAATCTTGAAATTTGCAGGCAAATGGACGGAACTAGAAGAAACTATTCTGAGCGAAGTAACCCAGTCACAAAAAGACAAATAAGGTATGTACTCACTCATATATGAATTCTAGACATAAAGCAAAAGATTACCAGCCTACAGTCCACACCACCAGAGAAGCTAGGAAACAGGGAGGACTCTAAGAAAGATATACGTGGTACCCCAGAGAAAGAGAAAGGGGCATAATCTTCTGAGCAAATTGGGAGCACTGGGGAAGGGGAGAGGGATCTGGGAGAATGAGAAGGGGAGAAGATGAGGGGTGAGGAAGACATGAGAGAGCAGGAAGGTTGAGTCAGGGGAAGAATAGAGAAGAGCAAGATACTATAATAGAGGGAGACATTATAGGTTTAGAGAGAAATCAGGCATTAGGGAAATGTCTGGAGATCTACAAAGATGATATGAGCTAACAATCTAAGCAACAGAGAAGAGGCTACCTTAAATGCCCTCCCCTGATAATGAGATTGAGGACTTACATGCCATCCTATAGCCTTCATCCAGCAGCTGGTGGAAGTAGAAGCAGACACCCACAGCTAAACACTGAACTGAACTGGAATCCAGTTGCAGAGAAGGAGGAGTGATGAGCCAAGGGGTCCACAGAAGCAGCTGACCTGAACAAGTGGGAGCTCTTGGTCTCCAGACTGATAGCTGGGAAATCAGCATGGGACTGATCCAGACCCCATGAATGTGGGTGTCAGTGAGGAGACCTCAGAAATCTATGAGGCCTCTTGTAGTAGATCAGTACTTATCCATAGCATAGGAATGGACTTTGGAAGCCCTTCCACATAGAGGGATACTTCCTGAGCCTAGACACACAGGGGTGGGCCTAGGCCCTATCCCAAAGGGTATGACAGACTCTGATGACCCCTTATGGAAGGCCTCACCCTCCCTGGGGAGCAGAAAGGGTATGGGATAAGTAGGGTGTTAGTTGGGAGGTCAGGGAAGGACGGGAGGGAGAGGGAACTGGGACTGACATGTAAAACAATGTTGTTTCTAATTCAAATAAAAAATGGAGAAAAAAAGAAAAACATTTTTATCACTGACCAACATATTTTTAGGCTTCTCTTTGTTTCTTACTGTGGTATTTCTGCTATCTTGATTTTTTTTAACCAATGAAAATTATTATTACTCAGATTTGTTTTTTTAACTGGTATCTTTCGCTGCAGTGAAATTATAGACATACCCCATCATTCTTTTTAATGCCTGTATTTTACTTTTTATATTTAGATGATAACATTGTACTGTGGTAAAGGGTAGTTTATATATCTATTTCCCTCAGATTATTAATAAAATTATTAACAAAACTATTGAATATCTCCTATGAGTTGAGCTGCTACCGTTGTAATTTCTTATTAACTTTCCATTCTTAGGTTTGTTTCAAAACTTTTAATTTTTATATTGGTCATTTTCTAGTCATAGTCAAAACCACATAATTAATCCTAGCTGTCAACATGACAATATTTAGGAACACCATGGAAACAAACCTCAGGGTGTATCTGTGAGTGATTTCTGGATTGGGTTGATAAAAGTGAGAAAAGACACTCTATGTGGATGGTATCATTCCACGGGCTTTGCTTCTGTACTGAATAGAAAAGAGAGGAAGCTATGAAGGATATTTATCATTCTTTCTTCCTGATTGAAGATACAATGTGACCAGCCACCTTTATCTACTGCTGCCATGATGAATTGACTGTATGCTGGTACTCTGAACCAAAACAAACCCTTATTTCCTTTTCCCCCAACAGCTGTACAAGTAATTAGCAGTTTTATATGTGACTGTTCTTGTTCCTTTGTCTTTCTTATTTCTAATAATTTTCATAGATTTATATATTTTGTTTTCCAAATAAACTTTAGTGCTAGAATACATGTCCCTAAATCAAATGTTTAAAAAATATAGTTGGCATATTCATAGAATTGTTTTTCACCTTCACCTACCATGAAGGGATGTCTTTTTAAGGATTATTTTCCTTTTGAAAAGTGCCTTTTTCATTTGTTCATTTCTTTTTGAATTCCTCAAAAGGATTTTAAACTTTCATCATTACAAGTAGCATGTATTTCTTTAAGTTTATTTCTGGATACTTCCTCTTTTGTTACTATTATAAATGGTATAGTTTATGCTGAACTTGGAATCTTGCTTGAAGGTAAACTCATGTAACTCATTCGTCTTCTCAACTATGAACATTTCCTTTACTCTAAAGATCATGTGTCTCAGAAAGTTAATTGGCATTTATACCATACCTCCTGGAAATGTGAGGGGGTGGGTGGGAGGAAGACAACCCTTTTGCCTTAAAAAATAGGTAGTTTTAGCCCCATTCTAGGTTTTGTAGAAGCACTCAGAATACCAGAATTGGATGACTGTTCAAGAGTCAAGTGATTAAATCCTTTGATGTGGAAGATGAGAAAACAAGATCATAAGAGAGGAAAAAAATGACCTGCTGAGGTTGGGCAGAGTCTGGGCTCTGGTTCATTCTGGGATGTATCCAAGGCTGGATGTAGCTGGATTTTCTTTGCCACCAGTGTTAGGCAATACCCTTCTCTTCTGGTCTGAATTTCTTCATCCTTGTTTTAGGATTGGAAAAAATGTTCTTCATTTAACATATACTTTGCCTTTTTCATGTTATGGTGCCTCCTATATATGCACTGGTTTATTTGTTTACTTTTTTAAACTACACAGCTCCACCTCTTGATCTTAGATTCTGCAAATACTTGTCTTCCTATTCCCAAAGTAAAAATTTCCTTTTCAGCCTAGGCCCTATCCCAAAGGACACGATAAACTCTGATGACACCCTATAGAAGGCCTCACCCTCTAGGGGGAGAAGAAAGGGTATATGATAGGTAGGATTTTAGTTGGGGGAGGTTGTAGGGGAGGAGGGGAGGAAAAGGGAACTGGGATTGACATGTAAAACAATCTTTTTTTTTCTAATTCAAATAAAAAAAATTCCTTTTCAGACCCAGAATGTCTCTGAATTCCATTTGTCATTGCCTCTGAAGTCAAAGTTTGACTATTTGGATGTGGTTTCCATATCTTGGTTAACCAGGACGTGATTTCAGTTCACCAGAAAGATCACTTAGTGATGACTATCACACCCACAGCTTTTCCAAATAATCTTGTAGAAGAAGACTTATCTTAGAGAGTCAAAAGCCCTTGCTTTAAATTTAGCTCTGATGGTCACGCATGAGCTAATGGTTATACCCACACCCTCAAGTCTGCTTCTTCCTATACACATGGAGATGTCATATTGATTTAGAAAATATAAAATGATGGCGAGGAATATTGGTGAACATCCATAGTCACATCATTTAGAAGGCTGTGACAGGAGGATCAGGAATTCAGAGTCACATAGGTCATATTTGCTTAGCAAATTTGAGGCCATCATGTGAGAACCTGTCTAAAAATGGTAATATTGTCACTGTAGCTCAAAGACAACCTACTATCAACAATTTCTTTTTTATTTAATTAGAAACAAGCTGGTTTTACATGTCAATCCTAGTTCCTTCTCCTCCCCTGTCTCCCACCGACTCCCTATCCCATCCTCTTTCTGCTCCCCAAATAGGGTGAGACCTTCCATGGGGGATCTTCAAAGTCTGTGCTATCATTTGGAGCAGAGCCTAGGCCCACCCCTGTGTGTGTAGGCTGAGAGAGTATCTCGCTATATGGAATGGGTTCCCAAAATCCATTCTTTTGCTAGGGATAAATACTGATCCACTGCCAGAGGCCCCATAGATTGCCCAGGCCTCCTAACTGTCACTCACATTCAGGGGGTCTGGGTCGGTCCTATGCTGGTTTCCCAGCTATCAGTCTGGGATCCATGAGCTCCCCCTTGTTCAGGCCAGCTCTTTCTGTGGGTTTCTCCAGCCTGGTCTTGACCCTTGTGCTCATCACTACTCCCTCCCTGCAACTGGATTCCAGGAGTTCAGTTCAATGTTTATCTGTGGGTGCCTGCTTCTACTTTCATCAGCTACTGGATGAAGGCTCTAGGATGGCATATAAGGCAGTCATCAGTCTCATAGGGGAAGGGCATTTAAGTTAACCTCTCCACTATTGCTTACATTGTTAGTTCTACCAACAATTTCTTATGATTAAATCTAATAGTACTTGTGGAATTGTAAAGAGTTAAAAAAAAAAAAAAACAGTAGGAGTGAGAGACTGCTTTAAGATTCTCCAAATATTCCATGAATAAGGGAATGATTGCATCTCTCTTCAGAATATTTGCCACACAAAAGTAGTCCCTCAGTACTTAAAAGAAAAAGATTGTGATAGTAGAGTTTCAAACATTAAAAATTAAACATTTGCACAACTTGCACAGCAGGCTGAGTAGAGCATAAATATACCCATGTCCTAGTCCACAGACTCTGTGAAGGTTACTTTTTAGGACAAAGGAAATTTTTTCACTGAGGGATTTTTCGAGACACACAAGAGGACTGGCATTAAAGGAGATGGTGATATGACTGATGATGCAAGACCAAGTAATATCCAAGGAAAGGACCACAGGCCAGGAAAGACAAGTGTCCTAGACATTTGAAAGGAGCCAAGAAATAGGTATTCTTTCAGAATCCCCAGAAAGAACCTGTGTAGTTCATTGATGTCAGCCCCTTACATTTCATTTTAGATCTCTACAACTATAAGTATAACTATATGTTCTGTTAAGTTCCCATGTGTGTGATAACTTGTTACGGCAGAGAAAAGCAACATGGCCTGTGACCTGGAGATTTCACTAAGTAAATAACTGAGAGAAACTTACCAATAAACATACAATCTACTTCTCACAATAGCAAAACTGGAAAAATTTCGACTGCCCTTGATGACAATGAGTAGATGAGCTTTCATGAATGTTATTCAGAAGTCAAAAATATATGAACAATGGTGATGTGCAAAGATCTGGATAAAGCTTGACAATATGGTTATTTCACAGATCTATAGAAAGGCTGCAAATATAATTTAAATAATTTTCTATTTCCCTTTGAAAACAATTTACCAATCTGCCAATGTACCTATTTTTCACAAACAAAGGCATTCTCTAGTATATCATATGACAATCAAAACTCAGAAAACAACACTAATATCTAACCACCACAGAATGCTCCAATCTTGTTGAAGTTGTGTCAGTTCTTTCAAAATTCTTTTCAGCATAAAAGAATTCATTTCAGAATGTCACAGGGATTTAATTTCCTTCTTTTGCAACAATTCTTCCCTATTTATTTTACGTTCTGTGACTTTTTGGCTTTTGAAGGTTACTATAGAATATTGGAAAATATGAATTTGTCAGATTCTTTATTATGATTACAGTTATTAATATTTGGGAAGATTCTTCCAGAATTGGGGCAGTGTTTTTTATTTTGTTTTGTGGTGTTTGTTTGTTTGTTTTTTAGTCAGGGTTTCTTTGTGTAAAAGCTCTGGCTATCCTAGAACTCTCTTTGTAGACCAGACTGGCCTCAAATTCACAGAGATCTGCCAGACTCTTAACTCCTGAATGCTGGGATTAAAGGTGTGCACCACCACTGCCCAGCTGGCTATGTTCTTTTTATTGCACCATATCAAGCACATGATTTGTCCCACAGCTGATGAAGTTCCCTAAATGGTGCCTACCAGATTTCCTCGCTGTGAAGTTACCCCTTTCCTTTTCCCAATATAATTTTAAGAAAAAAAAAAAACAGCAAATCTGGAGATTACATACAGTATGGTATCATTTGTGAAGTTAAACCTAACTAAATTTAAGGAATACTTGTACAAATAAATACAGATAAAGAGAAGCAACTAAGGATGAAGGGAGGGATAATCAGCATCCTGCTGGTAAGGGAGTTGGGGAGGAAATTTGGGCTTCAGAAGGTATTCCAAAATCCCTGGTGTCTATGCTGGTGGGCATGTTTGAAAAACCATACTTTTAAAAAAACTAAACAAGGTAAAAAGAAAAACAAGATCATAATTAGATCAATGATGAGAGTAAATCAAGAACTATAGATTAAAAAAAGAACTATAGATCATGATTAACTCAACTCTATGGGCCTAGGGTCCAAATTTTAAAAACTTAAACCATGAAGAGTAGGTAGTAGAGAGATAGTGGGAAGCAGAAGCCAAGAGCTTCTGAAGTCACTCCAATAACTACACCCCCAGCCCAACCTCAGTCCTGGGAAAGGAATCACTCCATCACCATTCTGCCTCCTGGGCCAGAGCTAACTGGATTGAGACCAGTAGACAGTACAGACTCAGGAAAGCTACTAACGCTCGTTTTGACAGTAAAATATAGGAAAATCATCTCCTTCCTGGGAAAATTTTGCATCCCATGGACATTTGTATTTTTCCAAATTCATTTCCGTTTTGTAAGAACCCATAAAGGCTTGAGTAGTAGCTTAGTGAGTGAGTACATGCCTTCCACCTGTGCAAGGCCTTGCCTTCAACACTCTGCACTGTAAAACAAAAACAAACAAAACCAGAAAGTACCCAAGCCTCTACCCGTTCTAGTCCCAGTTCTGGCATGCATATGTTTGGCATAGTTGACACAGACAGGCCACTACTGAGTAAGTTTTAATCCTGATTGCATCTGTAATTGCTGACAATTATAGACAATTATATCAAGACAAATTATTTCCTTTCTCTGGGCCTCAAGGTATCCACCTGGGATTACCCATCATCCTCTTTGCCCCAGAGACTCTGGTTTAGTATATCATGGTAGAGTCTAGCAGCTGTATTTAGAAAGAGCTATTCAGTAGGTATCATTTTACTGTTGACTTTTCCATTGCATCTCTTCTGTTTACACTGTTTTAATTCTTTTGTTTCTGGATATTCTGTTGTGCAATGGGTGCCCATAAAATTGCGAAGAGGGGGTTTCTCTAGGAAATAACCTACTCCACAGAGATGGGCAGTTGAATTTCTTTCCTGCTGTATCACCCTTAGCTGCTCTCAATTTGATTAGTGGTTGACATCTAACTTAAAAGTTTTAGTTTTCCCTTAATATTTCAAAGCTGGACAAATATATTCCAGTCTCAATCCAGCCATTTTGTGAAGCTCAGAACAGTATTTCTTCACTGTCAGCCTGAGAACCAGAAAATTTTCAAAATGAGGCTGATGCATTGAAAGTAAGAAAAGGGAGCTGAGCACAAGCTGAAGTCTTGGCTGTTTCGTTGTTGTTGTTGTTGTTGTTGTTTCATCCACTGTGGACAACTGACATCTGTCTTATCATTGGGTGTATAAAATGAGGAGATGATAAATTCTTCTTTATCTTGCTTAAAATGATTCCTTGGAGATACTTTGCATAGGGCATGCACTCTCCTGCCCACTCTTCAGCTTCCATCCTGGGAAAATTATGCTTGGGGCTAATTGACTATAGACTAATGGCTGTAGGTACAAATCATCAACTGATTGGAGGTGGGGAAATTAAAGAGATCTAAAAAACAGGTTAAAGTCCCTGGCTTGTTAGAGGACAACAGATTTTTATTAATCCTGCAATTAGATAAGTACATTTGAATATGTGTGGTGAAAGTTTCAAGCTGACCATACTCAAGGAAAATTTAAATGAATGTCTTTCCCATTCTGAAAATCAGTATGGCGGTTGCTCAGAAAAAATGGGAATCAGTCTACCTCAAGATCCAGCCATTCCTCTTTTGGGTATATACCCAAATAGTGCATGTTCATACAACAAGGACTTATGTTCAACCATGTTCATAGCAGCATTGTTTGTAATAGCCAGAACCTGGAAACAACCTAGATGCCCCTCAACTGAAGAATGGATAGGGAAAATGTGGTACATTTATACAATGGAGTACTACTCAGCAGAAAAAAGCAATAGAATCTTGAAATTCTCAGGCAAATGGATGGAACTAGAATAAACCATCCTGAGTGAGGTAACCCAGTCACAAAAAGACAAACATGGCATGTACTCACTCATATATGAATTTTAGACATAGAGCAAAGGATTACCAGCCTATAGCCCTCTTCACCAAAGAAACTAGGAAACATGAAGGACTCTAAGGGATAAATGGACCCCAGGAATGGGAAGTGGCATGAACTCCTGAACTAATTGGGAGCATGAGGGTAGGGGAGAGGGAGCTGTCACAATAAGAGCAGGAGAAAAGGAGTAGAGGAGAGGAAATGGAGAAGCAGAAATATTGAGTTGGGGGAAGAATAGAGGAGAGAGAGCAGGATGAGAGATACCATATTAGAGATCCGAGAAGAGATCTGGAACTAGGGAGATCTCCAGACATGATCTGATAATCCAGGCAATGGTGGAGAGGATATCCTAATAGCCCTTCCCCTAAAATGAGATTGATGACTACTCATTATGCCATCCTAGAGCCCTCATCCAGTGGCTGGTTGAAGCAGAGACAGGCATCCACAGATATACACTGAGCTGAAATCAGGAATTTAGTTGAAGAGAGGGAGGAATGAAGATCGAAGGGGTCTGTACCAGGTTGGAGAAACCCACCGAAACAGTTGGCCTCAACAAGGGGGAGCACATCGACCCCAGATGCTGTCTGGGAGGCCAGTACAAGACTGATTCAGACCCCTGAACATAGATGTCAATAAGGAGGCCTCTGCACTCCAGGGAGCCTCTGGTAGTGGATCAGTATTTTTCCCTGGTGTAGGAAGGGACTTTGAGAGCCCATCCCACGTGAAGGGATACACTCTTGCCCTGGACACATGGGGAAGGGTCCAGGCCCAGCCCAGGAAGATTTGGTGGACTTTGCAGAGCCCTGTGGCAGGCCCTAACCTGCCTGGGGAGTGGAGGGTGGATGGGGTGGGGGTAGGTCGGAGGGAGAGAGAGAAGGGACTTACATGTGAAAAAAGCTTGTTTCCTAACTTGAACTAATAAAAATAATTTAAAAAAAACAAAAAAATGAATGTCTTTCAAATTAGTAGAGTAGAATAAAGTGGGCAGAGCAACTTCATAACTTTTTTGCTGTAGATATATCTGGAAAATCAAAACAATCAGGAGAAAGAGTTTGCCTCAATGAAAAGAACAATGTTACCGAACAAAAACCAAGTTATTATTGGTTAAATAAATATTTGAAAAAGACTGCTTCTGTTCTACCTAGGAAGCCTAGGTGGATACATAATGAAACAATGGAATGTCAAAGTGTGGTCTAAGAGAAATGTGCTCCATAGGAACCTGTGCTATGAGCACACACTGTTGCTACATTTTTAGATGGACATCTAACAACATATATCTAATCTGTGACTTATGTGTTTTGATTATAGACCTCAACTTCTTCTAGGAATATGCAACAAGGAAATAATTAAATATGCTAAAAGTATTCATCCTATCATGGAAATATTTAAAAACTTAACTGCCCCAAATTACAGTATTGTTTTGTCATTTTGTGACATAGAAGCCTATCAATTAGAATGCAATAATACTTACTAGTTGCAGAAGGGAAGATAGGCAGAGAAGTTTAAATAATAACAATATATGAAACAATATAAATTGAGCTTTCAGTAATAAGATTGTTGTTTTTCCTATTTCTACAATTGCCTTTGTTATGATAATACCTTTTTCTGTGATGACCTATGAAGTAATTATAAAAGATTCCTCAAAAACTGGACATATTACTCCATGTGGCCTAACTATACCATTGTTGGAAATACACCTAGATTCCAAGTCAATATACCATAAAGATAGTAGCACATTCAAGTTTATAGCTACACTGTTCACAGAATTGGATCCAGCCTAGATGGCCATCAATGAAGGAATGAATAAAGAAAATGTGGTCCAACTGGTCAAAATGAAAAGAATACTGATCATGGGCTACCCAGTGCTGGTTGATATAACTATAACATAACTCGGGGGCATTGTGGAGAAAAGATTGTAAAAGACAGAGGACCAGGAAATCTGCTATGCTATAATGTTTCTTAGAAATACCAGGGAAGTTTCACCCATGTTACCTCAACAACATGGCTCCCTAAACAAGACCTGAACAATACCGATAGGCTTGATAATACGGACGACAGAAATTTTATGGGGTCACACTTCCAAAGAACTATAGACAGTTAAGAAATTCTGGGAGCAAGAGATACAGATGGTCTTCCCCAGGGATGAGCCCCTGAATTGATTATCCAGGATCAAGTGATCAGCCCTGAAATTACATCCATAACACTAAATGGGTCAAGAAGATTGCATTTATATATTTATGAATATATATGTAACAGTAACAAAGAAAATAAGCCAGAAATTTTACAGGGAGAAAGAAGGTATAGGAGGGACTAAAGGGAGGAAGGAGAAATGATGTAATTGTATTATGATTTAAAAATAGTAATTTTTAAAAAAAATGTGATTCATATATTATGGAATTTTATATAGCTGTAAAGAAAATTAAAATGAACATTGGCAGGAAAATGTATGCAACTGGAAATCATTATATCACATGAACTAAACCAGACTCAAAATACAGCAAGTTTTCTCTATTACTAGAATCTAGATTTGAAATTACATAGTTCTCTGTGTGTGTGTTTATATCTTTTTATTTCTTTGTATTTAGATTATAAAACTAGTAAGGATCATAAGATGGTGAAATGAGATCTTTAACAACAAGAAATATAGAGGGTAATTGAATACATACATTAAGAAAGTAAAAGTTAGGATTAGCTTGGGGAAGAAATGGAACAAACCGGAGGTTACAGAGGAAAGAAGTGGGGACTATGTTGAACTATGGAAGAAAGAGGTGGGAAATGGGAGTAGAGTATGGATATATGAATAAAGATGTCATGGTGAAACACATTACTAACCTGAAATTAGACAACAGTAACAAGAAAAATATGAAATAATGTAAGCAGAAATGTAAAGTACTGGAATAGAAGGTAAAGGCAGGATGATCAGTATTTTCCAATTTGTTCTCAACTAATTTTTCAGTGCTAAAACTAAGAAAATGAGTAAATCATGACAGGCTGTTCTTGATACAAAGTAAAAATAAAAGAGTTGAGGCAGAATTCAAAAGGAAAGTCAGCCAGAGCATAATGAGCAGAGTAAGAAACAAGACAGAGTCTATACCCGTCTTTTGTTATATTTTTGATTGTTGAATGATGTATGTATACATTTATGGGGTACAGTATGATAATCCAATATATGAATACACTGTGTAATAAATCTTATATGTGGTGATGCAAAGGCTGATTGTTGAATGTAATTTCAAGAAAGAGGAATCAATACCTGGGCTTCAGACTTGATTGACAGAAATAAAAATAGAAGAACATCAAAACAAAAATATTCCTATATTCTATGTTTATACCTTGACTCTGCAGCCAAGTGTCCTGATATAAATTCTTCAGCATCTTATGTTTAAAATGAGAATCACCATATCCCATTTTAAGTGTGGTTACTAATATAATTACCACTAAGCTAGAAACAATAGTGGCCCCAGTATAGTCTCTGTGCATTTATATTTTACTGTCTAGGAACCAGTCTTCCCGTGTTCACAACAGTCTAAGTTCCTATGTTCTTCCTAGCTACTCTGATCCTGCTCTCAATTGACACTCACCTCCCATCCTACTATATATGCTCTGCTAGAATAATTCTTTGCAATTTATCGCTTTGAACATCCTTTCTATGGAAACATTACTTTCTCGCTTTCCACCTCCAGGGAATGTATTTTGTATTATTAACAATGACATTGTGGGATCAGAGTCTCAACAGAACGGCACACTAAGGTTTTCTAGTGATGCTCTCTAGTCCTCCCATACCCATGCCCTTTCTACTAGGTCAGGATCATGAGGAGGAATAAACCTGGTTTTGTCTGCTCTTCTTGGGATATAGTCTTCAAAGGGTCCAGGAATTGGCATGTAACAATCATCTCAGTCAATTTGAATTTGGCAAGCACGTTACCAAAGACAGTGGGGAGACAAGGGGTAGATCTAGAAGTAGAAAAGGGAAGGTCGTTTTGAGTGGATCTTTGAGAATCTCATCTCGTGACTTTAAATTTTTGGAAATTCCCTTATACCTCTGTTGTCAATGCTATTACCAATGGAAAACAAGGAAAGATGAAAAAGCCTGTGGATCCTGTTGTAAAAGATGATTTGCCTTCAGGACCACATGGGAGAATTCCCAGATGATGCCTATGAACATTAGTCAGAAAAATCCTGACAATAAGGAAATGTTAATGGTGGCATATGCAAGCAGAAAACAGAATGAAATCTCCCTGGCCTTATTGGTGCTGAAATAAATTCCACAGAGAATGTTATGAAAGAGCCTTTCCCTGCCATGTCTCAGTCTTCACTGTGACAGTAAATTATGAATTTCCAAAGGACTTTCATTCATTCATTCATCAAATATTCATTAAGGTCTTAGGTTGGAACTGGAGAGCTGGAAATCAACAAAGCACTGCCCTTTCCTTGTAAGATCTCACACTTTAATGAAGAGAACAGAGCATTACCACTTAGATATATATACCGAAGATGTAATGAGTCTAAAGTGGGTTGGTTATTTTTTCATTGCTGTTGCTTTGTTGTGTTCCTTTGAGGCATAGTCTTACTCTGTAGTGCAGGATGGCCAGGAAGTCACTATATAGCCCAGACTGGTCTCAAGTTTCCAGCAACGCTCCTGCTTCTTTCTCTGGAGCAATGAGTTTACAAGCATGAGCTGCCAACCAGGTTAGGATTGAGGTTTTAAAGGGTTTCCAGAAAGGGGACCATTGACCCAAACTTCAAATAGTAGCCTGTCAGTTAAGACCAGAGGAAATGTTCTTTAAGTGGCTTGAGGTGACCTGAGAAAATTGTTTGCTACTTTCTTGTCCCAGAAAACACTACAAAATCATGCAATTCAGTTCAGCTTGTTCATTTTAAGAACTCCCATGAAATTTTCAGGCCATCAACGGCATGGATATCTGCAAATCCACCAAGTATCTGGAACACATCACTTGAAAGGAGCACAACACGCTTTTCTGGTGGAACAATGGTGAAGTAGGTAAGTACACCCAGGCCAGACAGTGGGGCTAGACACAATGTTAGGAGCCCAAAAAGAGTGCTGAACTTTTGCGGCACATGCTTAAAAATTCAAAGGGTGATGCTGACCTTAAAGGTTTCTATGTGGATGAATATTCTCTAGTCATTGAACATAGCCAGGTGAATAAAGCTCCTAAAATATATTATCAAATTTACTGTGATCACGACTGAATTAACCCTTACATGAGCTTCCTCTGCTACATTGAGGTGATCCACACTGAAAAGGAACAAATTGTTCCAAAGCCAGAAGAGATTTCACAGAAGAAATAAAATATCCCAGAAGAAGATGAAGAAACAAAACCAGTCAAGGCATGGGAATAAATTCAAAACACACACACAAACAGAGACGGGGGAGGGAGGGAGGGAGGGAGGGGGGAGGGAGAGAGAAAGAAAGAGAGAGAGAGAGAAAGAGAGAGAGAGAGAGAGAGAGAGAGAGAGAGAGAGAGAGAGAGACTGAGACTATAGGAATGATGCTATAGGAAGTATCTTTAATAAGATCCAGCACATAGAATATCCACGGATCATGCTAAATAGGGGAGGTAAGAGAGGAGACATTAGGGTACAGCAAGCAGGATCATGGAAAGTAACCAAAGAACTGCATACTTTATTCTTTATATCCTGCAGAATTAAAAAGGTTTTGTACAGGGAATTCATCTTGAAAACTTGGCTCTGAAATACTGTTAAGGATGAATTTTATAGGAAAAAAATGGAATTAATGTCAGCCAGGAGGCTCTTCTAATGAATGGTTAAAAACATTGATGGCCTGATTTTTTTAATTTATTTTAATTTCATTTTACATTCCAATCACAGTTCTCCCTCCCACCTCTCTTCCTGCCCCCTCACCTCCCCCCAGCCTGCTCCATCCACTCCTTCCAAAAGGTAAGGGCTCATGAGGAGTCAACAAAGCCTGGCCCATTAAGTTGAGGCAGGACCAAACCTCCCCCCCCAAAAAATTAGAGTTGAGCATGGCATCCCACCATAGGGAATAGGTTCCCACTAACTAGCTCATGCACCAGGGATATATCTTGGCCCTACTGCCAGGGCACCCTCATATAGCCCAGGATTCATAACTGTCTCTCATATACAGAGGGTCTAGCTAGGTCCCATGGAAGTTTCAAAGCTGTTAGTCTGGAGTTCATGGGTTCTCATGAGTTTGGTTTAGCTGTCACTGTAGATTTTCCCATTCATGATCTTGATCTCTCTCCTCCCTCATTTCGAGTGGATTCCTGGAGCTCAGCCTGATGCTTGGTTGTGGATCTCCGAATCTGGTTCCATAAATTAAAGGATGAAGGCTCTATGATGACAGTTGGGGTATTCACCAGTCT